>NC_090939.1:971887771-972195044 GCF_040938575.1 Ambystoma mexicanum
CGACGTGTGGGGCTGCACAACTAACTATTAGTACAATTTGGACACCATTTTGTAACGTCCCCAGGACTCCATTTTGAATCCAACAGTCATAGGCCTTAGTGGTGCAGGCAACATGCAGGGCCGCAGCTCTCCCCACCCGACCGCGTTTAGCGAGCCAGTACTTCCCTCACCCTCCTCCCCTTTGGCGGCTCAGCCGAAGGCATGTTCTCACGGGAGACTGGGCACGAATAAGCTACATCGCAAACACTGTATCTTTCACCTTCCGCAGTACATCATTGAACTGACAATGACCGTGCCCAAGGTGGGGGCTGAGAGAAAATACAAAGATGCGTCTATACAACTTATCTTGTCCTCTTGCAGACCCCCTGACACTAAAATATATGTAGTAAATAACTCCTTACCCTATCCCCTGTTTGAAGTACCAGCCGTGTGCCATCCAGTCCCACCCATGCTGCTAAAAGCGTATGTACAAACGCCAACCCTACCTCAAATGGATGAGATTGATTACCCAGAGTGAAATAAGATGAACCTCTCCTAGGCCAGAGGGCCCACACGTGAAATTAGAACATATGTGTATAAATTGACCCTGCTGTTATTAACAAAGGATTGTTGTTTTGCACAATAGTATTGAATATGATATGCATGAGCCTTTTTAAAATGGCAAATACCACTTAAGGTAATATGAGTACTGACTGAAATAGTTGCTTATCCTCTTTTTAGCATTATGTTGCACCAATCAGATTATGAGCAATATAGAACAAAACTCCTCTTTCTTGTTAATACACATACCAACGTGGTACTACCTCAGTGTTCGATATTAGTCCCTTTTTGTGTGTCCCGCACCCAAACAGAGAATTCTAGCATAGTGGATGATGCAATGGTAATACGATTTTTGTCTTTTGATAAACGAGGTATTCACCACAGATGAACCACAGATGAACTGTGTAATATGATGTAATGCTTCTACGACAAGTATGATCTGTAATATTTACATATACGAATGTAATCTTAACCGCCACAATCTTCTCGCTCAATAACGTGTATGTAACCCTATAACGTAGACGTGCAGGAAGCCACAAGGCCGTCCCTCTCACTCTTCTCCAAATGAGCCATGAACTCAGCCCCCACCCTCTTCCTCCTGCAGGCTCTGCTGGAAAATGAAAGCTCATACCATACTGATGCATAATAATACAGATGTGCCCACTCGTCCCCAAGCTGAACCTGCACAAAGTATCTGCCTCCTCATACCCCTTAACATAGCGATGCCACCGAAAAATCACTTGGTATCTCAGTGCCTTGGTTATAAGAATTATGGGCAGCAAGCCCCCAAGCTCCACTAACTTTGTTTGATGTACCAGGGGAGTGGCTTGGCAGCCATGCAAGCGTGAGCGGATTCAGAGGAGCTCCCACTCGATCCGACAATTGATCCTGATATAAGGCTGAAATAATCGTTGATAGGCCGAACAAACACTGGGAAGAGGCACCGGAGAGCCCAGAGCACGTACGGGGGAAGACCCGGAAAAAATCAGAAGCTGGAAGGGCAAAAACGGAGAAAGTGAAGTGCGCGAGACTCGCGGAGCCGTCAACAAAATGGTGGGCGCGTCTCACTGAAACCGCCGCCCGCACCCTGCGACGCGAAGAAGCGCTGACGGTGGAAGGCAGAGCTTGGAGGGACTGACGACCAGCATCCAGCCCAGGCAAGGCTAGGAAACCACCCTGAAGGCGGAGGTGTGGGGTGCCGGCTCCAGCGGAAGAGGAAAGAAGCCCGCGACAGCATTACGCGCCGCTGCGCTGAGCCAGGGCGCTGAGCCGAGGCGGGCGACGACGTGGGGACCCGCGGCTGTGAGGAACAGGAGGCGGCCCGCGGACCAGACCGGAGAGGGGCCCGCGGGAGCCCGGGAGCCCCCCTCCCACCAGCGCGATCGAGCGTCACGAGGATGCAGCGGAGCAGCGGGGGACCCCGAGACCCGGAGGCAAAGCGGACGACTGCCGAGCTTGGGAGGTGAGAC
Source organism: Ambystoma mexicanum (assembly GCF_040938575.1). NCBI lineage: Eukaryota > Metazoa > Chordata > Amphibia > Caudata > Ambystomatidae > Ambystoma > Ambystoma mexicanum. The sequence goes on from NC_090939.1 coordinate 971,889,781, forward strand.
ACAATCTAACCAGGGCAGCACCGACCGCCAAGCAAGGGAAGCGGGAATCCACGGACTGCACCGCGGGGGGTGACACTGCCCCAAGGGTGGCCAGCCTCCTCCTTGAAAATACCGAGACGGGTGCCGGTCACCAACAGAGCGGCTGGAGAGGGGGCCAGTGGAGGCATACACGGAGTCTGACCCTAGCCCAGTCAGCTACTCCGGGGATCAAAGGACAATCAATGGGAGAATATAACCCACACAAGCAGCACCCAGGTCGTTAGTAAAAGGCCTCCTATAGACGCCACGAACCACAAAACTAGGCTGTAACAAGATCGAGGAAGGGGCTCCCGTGGGCGGCTAGCCCCCTCCTACAACATCAAGGCAGGAGCAATAGCCAGGGGGAATATTACCCCACGGTGAGACAGGCAGCAACGCACCCACGGGTACGTGTGATAGCAGTACCGCAGAGACACGGCGGTTGAACAACGCGGAGATAGGATGGAGAGAGACCGCCCATCGGAAGCCAGCACAAGCAGGAAACTGTGAGAGGGAGCACAACCAAAAGGGAAAACCTGCGAACAAACCCATTGCAGCGCAAAGTGGACCCGGAACGAGCAAGATCCACACGCGGGCACGGAGCAGCCGGCGTCAATATGCCAGACAAGCAAACAAGCAAAAAGGTGGCAGGGGGAGGCAGACAGTCATGGAGTCATTCGCCCGCAAATGCAAAGATCAGCAGCTTGGGGCAGGCGAGAAGGATGCGCCAGAGCCATACGCCACGCAGGGAGAGATCAGACAGGTGGAAGGCAGTATACTAGAGGCCATAGAAGCACTGAAGACGTTGATTGAAGGCAAGCTGGACGCAGTGATCGTGGATGTGGGGCTCCTCAGACAGGACACGAGGAACTTGGCAGAGAGGATAACAACGGTGGAACAACAAGTACAGAGCAATACAGCGGACATGACCACCTCTCGATCGCAAATGTCAGAGGTGCTGGAGAGAATCAGTACACTAGAACGCAGAGCCGAGGACGTGGAAGGCAGGGCTCGGCGCAACAATGTACGTATAGTGGGGCTGCCGGAAGGGGAGGGGCAGAGACCCCACGAACTATGTAGAGAACCTCCTGATCCAAGAGGTCGGAGCAGGGACCCTGTCTCAGGGCTTCACAGTAGAGAGGGCACACCGAGCGCTAACTAAGAAGCCCCGCCCGGGGGCACCACCGAGACCAATGATCGCAAAGATCATGAACTTTAAAGACAGGGAAAAAATCCTGACGTTTTCGAGAGAAGGTGGAAACATAACGCGAAATTGGGCCAGGATAACAATATACCCAGACTACACGGCACTGGTGCAAAGACAGAGAGCCCAGTTCTGGCAGACCAAAGAGCGCCTTCGGGCTGCAGGTGTGAAATTTATGCTGCTGTACCCAGCCAAACTTAAAGTCCTGCAAGACGGGAGGACACAGATCTTTGAGACAACGACTGATGCCCAAGAGTGGATGGACCAACGGGGGATCCCGCAGCTGAGGGAGGGGAATGAGCGGAACAGGAACGCCCCCCGGCGTGGTAGAGAGTGAGACTAAGCACGATACGCATGCCCGAAACAGCAAGCAAGAAGACAACAGAGACACCCTGCTGAGACGGGATGGAGCAGGATAATCAACAGCCGAAAAGTTCAAAGGCCTAAACTAGGAACTTGAAATGGGAGCACAAGACTTTGGGAAGCGGAACCGCCAAGACCCACAGTAAAAACCCCAGTTGAGACAATGTTTGCAGTGTCAGTTTTGAGACACTACGCCGCGACAAGTACGCCGGAGGAGCGGAAGGCGGTACCTGGAGTGCGGCGGGGCCCTAACAGGGGGAGGGAGGCTGGGCGTTGGTTGTTGTTATGGTTAACGGTTGAAGCAGTTTGAAGGTTAAGGTTAAGCTTGCAGGAAGAAGGTACAGGAGGAAGCGGACATAACAGTTGGCGTAAACAGGGAGATGGCACGACAGATAATCACAAGGGGCAGTACCCAAACGCAGGGGACTGGCAGAGAGCACGGGGAAAGACTGTCAACAGCTAAATTAAGCCAATAGCAGCAAGAGCTACTTGGAAAGGAGGACAAACTAATCATTTAAAATCCGACAGGCAGGGGACGGGACATAAATCCCCGACAGCGATATACCAGGAGAATATGACAGTAAGTGAGCCCATGGGAAAGAGCAGGCCGCTAGCGCTAACCTCCACAAAGACCGAGATGACCTGAGGATCGTCACGTGGAATGTAAGAGGGCTGAACGCATATATCAAGAGACTGAGGATTTATACCTGGTTGAACAAAGCGAGAACCCACATTGCAATGTTGCAAGAGACACACCTAACGGCTTAAAAACAAGCCAAGGTAACAAAAAAATGGGGAGGTCAGATGTATAGTTCAACCTACTCCAATTACGCAAGAGGGGTGACGACCTGGATTGCCCCTGGCATCCCATTCCAACTCATCAATCAAGAAAAGGACGCCGAGGGGCGAGTCCTGATTGTCCATGGGATGTTGGAGAATCGGGAGGTGTTGCTGGTGAACACCTACGCCCCCAACCATGACGCAACAGCCTTCTTTAGGTCGCTCCCACCCCGGCTGGCCCCGTACAGGAACGCTACGATAATCTGGGCCGGAGATCACAATTGCACATTGGACCCTCGGCTGGATAGGTCGGACGACAAGCATAAAAGAGCAGCGCCACCAGCAAGGGCGCTACGGCAGTTGCTGGACCAGCTCGAGCACATCTGGAGAAAGGTACATGGGGAAGAAAGGGGATACACGCATTACAGTGCTCCACACAGGACATTCACACGGATAGATTACCTTCTCACGGGCAAAGAAACACTGGGGGAATTCACTGAGGCACATATACATGCACGAATCCTATCTGACCACGCCCCCTTGAGAGTTACATGGGCACATACACACAGGGGAGCCCCCATACCCACGTGGAGACTAAGGGCAGAAGCACTACTTGACAGGGACTTCCAGGAACACATCCAAAACACAATAGATGATTACTTCGAGCAGAACATGGGTAGTGTGGATAGCACGGGGACGGTCTGGGAGGCCTTCAAGGTGGTGGTCAGGGGAGAGGCAATGGGGAAGATGGGAGGACTCAGGCGGGAAACCCTAGCACAACTGGATGAGCTAGAAAGGAAAATTGAGAAGGCCAAGGGACAGGCCGGGGAGAGAGGGGCAGAACAGGGCAACCTTACCACTCTGCGACAACAATGTGCAGCGACTTGGGATAGATTAGGGCGTTTTGATATGGGAAATACATACAGAAACTGCACGCAGAGGGGGATAAGCCTAGTAGACTCCTGGCCTGGCTAACCAAACAGGAGACCAAGCGGGAACCGATCAATGTGATTCAGAACAGTGAAAGGGAGGTGATAAGGACCCAGGAGGGCATAAACGAGGTGTTCTCGCAATTTTACGAGGACTTATACTCGAGAGTCCAGGAAGCGGAGGAATGGGACCTAGAGGATGCCCTTGCGGAAATTAGGCTCCCACAACTAACGGAGGAGCAGGCCCGAATGCTGGACGCTCCCCTTACTGTAGAGGAATTGGCGGAAGTGATCACCCAACTGCCGACAGGGAAGTCTCCAGGGCCCGACGGATTGCCGGGGGAATTTTATAAACAGTACAGGGATGTCCTGGCCCCGAGGCTGCTGGAAACATTAGAGGAGGCATATGAGACGGGAAGGCTCCCGAATAGTATGTCGGAATCTATAATAGTCACGATCCTTAAACCAGGTAAACCACCTCTCGAATGTGGGTCTTATAGACCGATCTCCCTGATAAATCAGGACTCCAAGATCCTGACAGCGGCGTTAGCTAACCGCCTTAAGAGGGTGATACCCACCCTGATCCATATGGACCAGACAGGGTACGTACCGGAACGAAATACGTCATGGAACCTTCGAAGACTCCACTATGTCATCGATAGAACGAACCAGGAGAAGGGGGAATGCGCTGTAGCTTCACTAGATGCAATTAAAGCATTCGATTTGGTGGGTTGGGAATGGCTCCTGGGGGCGCTCGCCCATTTCGGGATAGGTCAGGGGTTTCTGCGATGGATAAAGATACTTTACAAAGACCCAAGAGCAAGGGTCAAGATAGGTAGACGTGTTTCCAGGGAATGGAGCATAGAGAGAGGTACGAAGCAGGGGTGCCCCCTGTCCCCAATGCTATATATTTTGGCTCTGGAGCCATTCGGGGCCTTCCTAAGAATGGACTACAAAGACACGGGCATAGAGATAGACGGGGAAACGCACCAGATATCGATATATGCGGACGATATATTGCTTTACGTACAAAACCCACGCACCCACCTGCAGGAACTGCTAGAGGCGCTGAGTGCATTCGGTAGGTTATTAGGAATTGTGGTTAACAGAGAAAAATCCTCACTGTTCCCCCTGGCCGGCCTGCGCACAATGCCGGCCGACCAATTGCCACGCCTGAGCATCAAATGGACCCCAACCACCTTCAAATACCTGGGAGTGGACATTTATCACGACACCACGGATACACATATAGGCAACACGCAAGCAGCCCTGGACAAAATCGGGAACGCCATGAAATTCTGGCAGACTTTACCGTTGGGTATGATAGGCCGAGCAGCCTTATTAAAGATGACGGTCCTGCCCCGACTCCTATATTACTTCACAAACATCCCTTAGAACATACCAGGGGCCTTCTTTAAACAACTGCACACAATGGTGAGAACCTTCTTGTGGGGAGGGGGGAGAAACAGGGTGGCACTAAACACACTACAAAGGGGTTACGAGTGGGGGGCATCAAGGTCCCGGACTTTGAGTACTATTACTTAGCAGCACAGCTCCAATTTGTGGTACGATGGCTGGGGGAAGAGATTTCCATAGATGCAATACTTTTCCAGCCAACACTCCAGCAATACTACCTGAGAGAACTCCTATGGCTAAAAGCCGCCCAAGCCAAAGACCTTCCCAACATGGCCCAGTTAGGCTGAACATTGTGGAAAAGAGCCTGAAAGACACAAGGCACGCAGGACCCTTGCTCAAGACAGATCCCCCTGGCAGGATAAGTTGATACCCGAGTGGCGAGCCTGACCACGTACAAGACACAATGGGAAGACAAAGGAGTAGCCCAAATAGGGGACTTGTGGCATGAAGGACAATGGGTCGAATTCCAGTCCCTGGTGGACGAACAGGATGTACACAAAGGCCAATTCATCCTGCACAATAGCCTAGTGCAAGCAATAAAGAAAAGGTGGGACACCATGCCAGAGACAGAGGACACAGAAGGAGCGTTGGATGCATGGTACGATGTTTCTGAAGGGGGACACACCGTGTCCAGACTCTATGAGCAACTACTGGGAACCACCAACAAAAAGACACTGAAAGCACGAGCGAAATGTGAGGAGGAACTTAGACAACCGTTCCAAGATGGGGAATGGAACAGGATCCTCCAGTACACGAAAAAAGTCTCCAGGAACGCCAGGTTCAGGCAACTGCAAATTTATATAGTACATAGAGCATATCTAACCCCCAAGAGAATGTCGAGGATGGGAGATGGACAGACCCGGTGCTGCCCGCACTGCAAAGAAGAACAAGCCGACATGCTGCACATGTTCTGGTCGTGCCTGAAGATAATAGACTTCTGGAACATGGTAAAGGAAAGGGCGATGACAGCAGAAATTCACATGCCAGCTGGGTCGCCGGCGTCTTATATTCTGGGCCTGTTCCCGAGGGGAGACCGCAGATGTCGCACGTGGCAAAAATGAAAGACTTGATGACAATATTAGCGAAGCGCCGCATAGCGATGGCATGGAACAAGAGCGAAGGCCCCTTGAAGGAGGGCTGGTGGGCCGACCTGCAGAAATGGGCGATAGCAGAAACAGCAGTCTGGACGAGAGCTACGCAGAGAGGAGAAGGCAACAGCTGGGCCAGACTATTGGCATGGAACACCCTGGTGCAAGACCTGTTCCGAAGCAGAGACGAAGACAACACGAGCAACCCAGACGACTCAGAAAAAGAAGAAGTTGAGCCGCTCGAGCCTGGGGGCAATACATAGACTAGAGAAGGGCAAACAACCGGAAAGGAGAAGGCCAGGCCGTGACCAGTGCGGACAATGGACAACGCAGATTTCACTTGAAAGTGCCAGCAGATACACTCATGGACAAAGGAGAAGACACCCCCAGGGAAGAGAAGGGGGTAGCTGGGAGGGTTGCTTCTCCACCATAAACTTGACAACTGTCGTGAACCGGTCCGAGGAGGTGATGGACCACGGACATACTGCTGCTGCCTTCGAGGGACGGAGGTGGTGTGGGGGAGAGGTGTTGGGTAATGGTTCTTTTCCTTTTTTGCCTTTTCTTTCTTGGTTCTTCTTTCTATTTGTTGTAAAACCAATAAAAAGAAGTTAAAAAAAAAAAACTTTGTTTGATGTACCAGTTATGTGGCCCCTGTCCCAGTGATATTCAGCTCACCCCAGCCCTAACCGACCAGGGTGGCAGTTTGTCCATCCTTGTACTAACATACCGTTAACCTGTCTCTCACCAGATCTAACACAGCGGGATGATAGAGGTATCCTGACCCCTACCCTGTAGTAAGACCCCTGGATTTGTGAAGTAGCCACTATTTTGACTGATGCATTTTAAGAATGTACATTAAAAGCATCTAGAGTTATGTGTAGCTCTTCTTATGTTAGCTTAACCCTTAGTAGGATTTACAGGACAACTTGAAGTAGTGTTTTATAATGAATGTGTGTGTGTGTGGCCACAAGGGCAAATTGTTAGTGCAGCCAACATTCCTCAATGAGAACAGCTCCTTTACTCAATAGGGTCTCATACGTTTTTCCTATGTGTGTTACACAGCATCCTCCGTGCAGTAACACAGGGGTGTCATAGTGACACCCCACCATAAACTCCATACCCTGGGACTGACTACTGTCTCCCAGGGCATGTAAAGTCACCATCGGCTTTACTAGTCCCAAATTATTAACTGAAACCAGCACAAACCATCATATTGTGGACGTACTGGTCGGGGCAATTTGATTGCCCTGGGGTCTGTTAGTCGAAGGGGCATGTCTCCGTCCCCCCTGATTGAGTTTTGGCTTGTGGCAGTGGAAACTACTTTTTATATTCAACCACGAATATTTCCCTATGGGATTTTCCCATTGTTCGAGGCAACCAACTTTAATTATTTAATTCTCATAGCCTCGAACATACTGCTGGTTTATTTATTTAATATTCATTCGCCGGTTGGTATTTTTTGCCAGGACTCGATTCTAAAATGGCGTTTGTGTTCTCTTCTGTGACTCCAACCCAAGTCGAGCCCTTTGTTCCACTTTTTGGCGGGCTTCTCCACAGAAGCCTTCAAAAGTGGTGCGACTCTGTCTGGGTACCACAGGGGGTGTCGGAGGGGGTTTAGGCACCCTGGACTGAGTTACCTTGGTAACTCAAGTCGCCCTCTTGTGTGATTGGCCCAAGTGGTGAGCCGGCCGGCTCACCACTTAGTATGTTTGATTGACAGCTAGGCTGAGTGAATGGGGGTATGCTGCATAAAAGCAGGGCTTTGGGGACTGGAACTTCAGAAGTCGCCACAGGACCTGAGAATCGGACGAGGGAGAAGCTGAGCCGACCTACCACGATGACAACACCGGTGGAGCCCTGCAGAACCGACTCACCACTTCCCGACGACAGAGAAGATCTCCCGGCTGGAGAGGCTTCTTCCCCTGACTGGTGGGCACAACTAGTTTACCTTCTTCTCTTCGCACCCCAGACCGGTTTGTGGTCGAATTGCCTGTGCCAAGCACCGCGGCAACCGGATAGCCACTTACCACTGGACCGCAAATCCACAGACCGCTCCTTGTACCTGAGAAACTCAGCGGCTGGTTTCTTCCCTGGCAGTGCAACGGTCTCCTGTCTTCCTCCCCGACGAGATCTTCTCTTCCCCCGGACGAAGCACAGACTTGCATCCGCTGCCAGGAACAACTGCTCCCGCTGGAGTGTTCGCACCACTTTAAGGTACCGTGTCCGCCAGGCCTCCCTTTCTAAAGATTGCTACAAGGTAATAATAACCCCTTAACCTTCTGGACTGGGCTGGCCGCCTTGACCCTCTAACTGGTCCCTTTCTTTGGTCCAACTCTTTTTCAACCTTTTCAAGACTTTTGTGCACTGCAACCGTGTGACCTTGGACACATTTCGTTTTGATCCTCTTAAAGCGGATCCGGCCTACTGACTCTAAAACTCACGGTGTTACTTTGCCTTCCTCTCTTGTTGTGTTCGTGAAAAAGTGTTGGGATCTGTTTCAATTTATTATCTGCTTTTCTCTCCCTTTTTAAAACGAATTATTCGAGTGCCATCTACGTTAAGCGCTCACCACTGTCTGAAAATAAGTGGGGGCTTTACTTAAGACTTGTCTAATATTCTTTTAAGGGAGTGTATATCTTTTAGTGACCGTGTTTTTGGATTGCTTACTATTAGTGCCTGTGTGTTTTTCTAGATGTGGTTTTAAATAAATAATTATATCTCTTTTACACCAAGCCCTGGTCAGTGTTGACTTGTTCTATTGTGTTCTCTTGACCTATTGTGAATACTCTGTATACTGCCTGACTCTTCTGGAGGGAGGTCTGACTGCTCAGCCACAGCTACCAAGTGAATCTGTGCGGTACAGACTGCTACCAAGTGGGTTTACTGCCAAACACCTGTAGTCCTAAATCTTTTGCAGTGGTCCCAGAGGGAACTGCACAGGTTTCTGCCTAACAGGGCAGCACCGCCTGCACGGACCGGGTCCGGAGGGTCTTGGATCAGGACGGACATGTGAGTACCAAGTGCGAGCGACATTAAAAGGAGTGGGGTATGGACAATAGTATATGGAGTTAATTTGAGTAAAAGAGGGTTCTTAAAGTGAAATAGGTAGTATTCTTAAACTTTCTTTTCTCTACTCTTTTTTGCATATGGTCATTAGGGTGAGGTAAGGAGATTACAAGGTGAAAAAGCAAGACGGGAACCTAGCTCCGAAAGGGGGTGAAAGGCAGTGCCTCATAGTGCTAGCTTGACTAGTACTGGGAATAAGTGGAAAATAAATACATAAGTGGGAGTCTCATATAAGGTGAAGACTCAGAGTACAATTTAGTAACGCTTCTTTCTCTTCTTTATTTCTATAAACTTATGGGAAATTGTTGAGAACACCTTAGGGTTAAGGGATGCAATGGCCCTACACTAAAAGAAGACATTTTTGGGTAAAACAGGTAGAGTAGAAAAGACAGGGAGGTTTATGTTAAATGTTGTATTTAAAGTGTCCTATCAATCAATGTTGTGTGAAAAAATTGTCATGTTTATTCGGTGAACCCCATGTGTGGTAAAGCTGTTCAAATGACTTTGCAAAGATTTAAAAAAAAAAAAAAAAGGTCCTTGTAAGTGTGACCTTTTAGAGAGTTGGTATATGTGATACACGAAAGTGATACAGTGGTGGTAGAATAGTGCCATTGTTAGTATTTTGAGCGCATAACAGACTCACACTGACACAGGATCATCAGGGAAAGCGGGTAGTAAAGGAACATGGGGGCAGAAATACCCTTAGCCCATTTTTGCAAAAATGTGTCAGGGTACGCCGAGCGAATCACAAAATACCATGACCAATGGCTCACGGAATTAAAAGGGGAAGGGCTACCGCAGGTATGGCCTCAAAGAGAATAATTCGACAAGACTGTGCTGGATATGGTAGCCACATGCCTATTTGTAAAATATAAAGAAAAGCAACTACAAAATAGAAGAGAAATATTAGATTTGTGGAGACTGTTTGAAGAAGTACCCCCGATAAAAAGAAAGGAGCAAGTAAAAGAACAGATAGCATCTCCCCTTGCAGCGGAAGATAGCGAAAAAGATGGCGAAGGAAGGGAGGGCCCAGTAGAGGTTGCACAGATATACCCCCTTTTAAACAAACCAGTACCTGCTGAGGGGTATAGTGACCCAATGCATGTGCCAAAACCCAATCCCCCAGCCACGCCATAGGCCACAGCACCCCCACCCTATGAGTGTCAAAGAACAGGTGGACAGGTGAGTACCCCGGCAATAGATATCGAAAAATTCACGGAAGAATTGGATTGTAGGTTATCAATGGCGCGAAACGAACTGTCCCGATTACGAGATATGTGCGAGCAAAGCGGGTCAAGTAATTCAAGAAATGATCAGACACAGAGGGTACAAGCTCCCGACAAAACAATAGAGGAGGGATGGAAGAAGGGGGAGATATTGTTCCGAATATAGGATGAGCCAACAAGAATAATAGAGCTAGAGCAACATACACCTAAAGGAGCCACAGGGGGAGATGGCCTGACCTCAGAGAGAGGGGAAGAATTAAGGTGCGACATAAAGGCGGACGAGATGGAAGGAAGAAGGATAGGGTTCTCAGCAGGAGGGGTGCTGGTGAGGTTGGACGAAACACCTCTGGGAAGGGCAATGGAGGAAGAATGGAATGGAAGATTGAAGAATAGAGTGGGGAGGGTGGCAGTATTGGGAAAAAGAGGAACAAAGGTAAGTACAGGGAGGGGAACAAAAGGGAAACTACAATTGCCCCTGATACATCGAGGAGGGGGGAATGCCAAATTACATACCCTGGGCACAAATGGATAAAGCCAATCTGCTGAAATCATTGCCCCCCCCTGTCAGGAGGTGCAAGCAAATGGATATACGCATTTGAGAAACACACAGCCAGAGTCCCTTTGGCGGTAGGCGACGTCAAAAGCTTATTAGTGTCTGCCGTGGGCTATCAGGCTGACAGAGTGTGGGCATAGGCAGGATTCCCAGGAACAACCTTAGATTGCGACAGACATGATGGTGCATCTTTCAACACAGTAATAACAAGGGTATGGGACGCATTAAGAGACACCTTGCCAGATACACCAGATCTACAGTCAATGATGCAGTGTACAATGAATGATGGGGAAGATGCGATGGCCTTCATTTTGCGGGTGCAGGAGATGTGGAGAGCGGAGACACGTGCGGCCTGGGATCAGTCAATGCCTCTGTTTTACTTTATAATAAAGAGAGGGCTCCCGAAGGAAGTACAGAAAGCGTTGGACAAAATAGTTGGGATTGAAGCCAAGGGTTGGCCCGAAATACAGAGCATCATAGTACATCACTGCAAAAGGATCAAAGAACGAGAGAAAGAGATAGCACAGAGAAGGTTGGCAGACGAGGCAAACTTAAGCCAGACAAAACTAGTGAAGGTCAAAGCATCTGTAGCTGCACTCCCCACCAATAGAGAACAAGAAGAGGAGGAGAACCCAGTGGTAATACAACCTAGAATGGCAGCTAATTGGGGAGGAAACGGACAGGAGCAGTGGAATGTTGAAGAGCAGTACGGAGGGCCAAAGTGGCAAGCGAGGAGCGCCCGCGGAGGAAGAGGTGGGAACAGAGGGCAAAGGGGGGGCGTTCCAGGTTACGGGGGTAACGGAGGGTATAGATTTCCGGGCCCACGAGGGGGTCAAGGGAATTGTTGGAATTGTGGAAGGTGGGGCAACTTCTCAAGAGAGTGTAGAAGCCAGCCATTGAACACATATCAAGGTGGGCAGCAGTATGGTGGGCAGCAGTATGGCCACCCCCACCCTGGAAGCCAAGTCGGGCTGCCAATGGGTGGGGGAAGACAAGGAGAACAACAGTATCAGAGATACACAGATGAGCGTAGGGCACCGTCCCGGAATACGCAACAATATCCACAATGTAGCAAGCACATGGCATATGCACAAGGCAACCCCTTCATCACAACGGCAAATGGCACAACTGCACCCTTTGGCAGAGTGGCGGTGGTATCAGGGAATGTTTTTGATAATGGTGGGATAACAAGAAATCCAGCATAGTACAGCCCACAGAGAGCGCTTGCGTGTCCAGTACCATCAACGACCCTCAATGCAGCTGAGGAACCATCGGTGGGGGCGGAGATAGGGAACAAATAATTGATCTTTATGGTAGATTTGGGAGCTGAAAAATCATGCGTACGAGAAGGTAGGTTTCGGCTATCTAATCATAAATTGGAGACGCAGGGGTTCTCTGGGGCGTGGTCGAAGTTCCTTACACACAAGATTTGGATGTAACGGTGGTTGGGAAGACAGTGCGGGCACCTCTATTGTATTATGAAGACTCACCAATTAACTTGTTGGGGAGGGAACTCCTCAGCAAGCTTAACATGACTATATTGTTCACAGAAAGGGGGATAGTGTGTTCAACCCAGGGGATCTACCCTCTAAGAGTAATGTTGGTAGTACACTCCCGAGCCACAGCGCCAGAGATACGCGGCATACCAGTTGACCCAGACATGTTCATCCAGGGATTGAAAACACTAGCACGAGTGGTCCCCGAGTTAAAGCGCCAAGAGTGGAGAGTCCCTGCAGAATTTGTTTTCCGCCCAGTAGCACGCCCTGAGATAGTCGGGGAACAGTGATGTCTTTAGATTTGCATGCATTAAAGGTATCGGCACAGCGAATAGCAGTAATAGGAATGGACATTCATGGGTGCCAATGGCGAACAGTGCTATGCATCAACGCAGATATTGCACTGCGAGATTTGTCAGATGAGGACCTTTTCACAGACTCAGAAAGCGATGGTGAAATAATAATGGAAATAGCGATTCCTTGTAACATCATGAAACAAACCAGACAGGGACCAGTACAGCTAATGGCAGTGGTAGGAGCACCCCCATCTTACTTCAACACAGATATGCAACTAGTACGAAGCGAGTTGTGGACGACAGGCCCACATGATGTAGGGCTATTGCATGAGATGACACCAGTAAAAATAAAACTTGAACCAGGAGCGCTGCTGCCCCGAGTAAAACAGTACCCTCTATCCCGAGAAGCAGAAGAAGGGATAAAAGAAACAATCAATGCACTACTAGCACAAGGGATAATAGTGCCCTCAAACTCAGCATGTAATACTTGTATCTACCCCATCAAGAAGCAAAGGGTGGGGTGTGGAGGATGATCCAGGACCTTCGCCCCCTTAATGACGTCATCCAGAAGGAATTCCCATTAGTTCAAACCCTGCATCAATTATATGCAGTATACCAAAAGAAGCATCCTGTTTTACAGTAGTGGACTTGAAGAATGCATTTTTCTCAGTACCACTAGATCCAGAATCCCAATACTTGACAGCATTCACGTTGGGGGGGGGGCATATGAAAACTGTAGGTGACCCCAGGGATACAGCGAGAGCACAAGCATATTCAGCAGAATCTTACATGAAGATCTTGGTAACATTGTCACAGATAGCACGATCATTCAATATGTGGATGATCTTCTGATCTGTGGGGAAAATGAAGAGCAGTGCAGGAAAGATTCGATTACACTTTTGACATTGTTGGCTCACAAACGGTACAAGGTGGACAGAGAAAAATTACAGTACTGCCAGGAAAAAGTATTGTATCTCGGACAACTAATATCAAAGGATGGTAAGAGAATCATACCGGACAGGGAAGCAGCAGTGCGTGCAGTGAACGAACCAAAAACAGAAAGAGATGCAGAAATTTCTCAGCATGTGCAACTAATGTCGTGCCTGGATATCAGAATATGCAGGATACACAAGGCCATTACTGCAGGGGATCAAGGAAGGTCAGAAGGAGGGGACAGATATACAATGGACAGCAGAAATGCACGAGTGCTTCAACACACTTAAAGAACTGATTTCAACAGCGCCCGTACTCGCGAACCCAGACTATGAGCGTGAGTTCTACTTATTCTCACATTGTGATGGGATACTGATGACCGCAGTATTAAAGCAGAAATCATCAATGGGCCACAAACCATTGGCCTACTACAGTGGTACACTAGATGCAGTAATGCAAGGACACTTCGCTTGCAAACAGTCACTCGCAACTGCGGCGTTCGCCATTGAAAAGAGCGCAACAATTTTGATGGGGTGTTCTGTGACACTGTGGAACATTCGTTATTTGCTATATTAGAGAGATCAAAAAGCACACCGACTACGCAAAGAGCCACAGCTTATGAGATCATTTTATCCAGTGGCAACATACACATAGTAAGGTGTAAAACAGTCAACCCTGCCACATTCATTACAGAGGCATGCACAGTGGAAGATATGCAATCACCCGACTGCGCTACATACAGAGGGGAAGATGGGGACACGCCCACCGTAAGTGAAAATGCTTTGACGGAAGGAGAAGTATATTTCATAGATGGGTCTGCATCAATAAGTTCTGAGACAGGAGAAAAACATGTGGGTATAGCTGTAGTAAGAATGGAGGAAGGTGAAGATGACATACTGGTACAACAAAGACTACCCGCCCACTACTCAGCGCAAGCAGCCGAATTAGTAGCACTCATTGAAGCATTACATCCAGCCAAGGGATGCGCGGTAACGATCTACACTGACTCTGCATACATGACCACAACAGTACATGGGGCATTGGCGAGATGGAGGAGGAGGGGATTCAATAGAGCAGATGGCTCCCAAGTGCAGCATGCTGAGTTACTAAAAGAAGTGATGGAGGCATTGAAAGAACCTTCAATTGTGGACATAGTGAAATGCCATGCCCATACAAACAACAATGACGTCATCTCATTAGGAAACGCGACAGCAGACGCTGCTCCAAAAGATGTGTCATATTTAACTAAAAGAAAGGCAGGTGAGTACTTAGTGCAGAAACATGCATATGAGGATCGCCCGGATGGGTACAACTCAATGCCCATTTCCCAAATACTAGAATTACAGGAAGGAGCACCAGGCGAGGAAAAGGAATTGTGGGAAAAAAGAGGGTACAGCCAGTTGCCCACTGACATCTTATGGCCCCAAAATAATACAGGTAAGGCAGTGATGCCACGCAAGTTACTAGAAACAGTGTTCCAACAGCTTCACTTCCCTGCTCACAATACGAAACAACATATCGCCACAGAAATACAAGAGAATTGGTTCGCACCAGGGCTGCAAGAGCAAATTTCTAAATTGCCCATGGAATGTACAACATGTCAAATATATAATTCAGGAATGAAACTCAGAACATTGTGAGGAACCTTACCCAAGCCGATAGGTCCTTTCAGAGAGCTGCATATTGACTATGCAGACATGGGAGAAAGATGTAATGGGTCACGCTACATGATAGTGGTGGTTTGCCCTTTTTCAAGATGGGTTGAGGTAGGGCTGTGTGCCCACCCGGACGCGAAGTGCGCTGCAAAATTCTTAGTGCAGGAAGTGTTTCCGCGCTGGGGGATTTGCAACGTGATTCGCTCGGACAACGGCACACATTTTATAAATGATTTGTTCAAAGAAGTAACAGCCATGTTAGGTACAACACATAAATTGTGCACTATTTATCACCCGCAATCAAACGGAATGGTAGAAAGGATAAATGGCCTCCTGAAGGGGAGATTGTCAAAACTATGTTTCACCCTAAAAAAGAACTGGGTGCACTGTTTACCCCTGGCCTTGTTCGAGCTAAGAAATCAGCCCAGCAAGGACCATTATTTGTCCCCCCATGAAATAGTGACACGAAGACGTATGCACACAGCGCACTCCCCACTGTGCAGGAATTCAAATGCACACAGAACTGCAACAGTATTAGGGGAAGAATTTAATGAATACCTAACTAAACTTACGAAGTCTGCCCGCATGATTGCCAGACAGTTAGCATCCCCCTTCACACAAGATGCCACCAGTGACACAGTGACGCCAGCAACAGATAGCCCTACAGGACAACTAATGCCAGGGGAGATGGTGTACGTGAGAAGTTTTGTTCATCGGTGGAACTCTCCAAGATTTCATGACCCTTATGAAGTGGTTTACTGCACACCCGACTGCAGTGAAAGTAAAGGGCCTGAGATATTGGATACATTTGACAAATGTGCGAAAAGCTTACGAAAGCATTACACCGGAAAGAGAAATAGGGATTGGTGAAGGAGAAACACAAACTGAATTAGAAAATGCGTAGAATTAATGGCACATGTGCACTAATGGAAAAGAAAAAAAAAGAAAAAAACATTGAGGTGAACAAATGATCTGAGGTGAACAAATGATCTGTGTATGAACCTATGTGTATATGTATATATTAACAGAAATTAATTGTACCAACATTATCTGTCTCTAGTGCTCTTCATTTTCTTATTTCTCTCTATTCTCACTCCTTCACTTTCCCTCTCTAAAGAATAATGTGTTATGATGTGGTGACAATTATGAAGCTGAAAGAAATGCAAAAAAAATAAAATGATGACAATATATATTATGTGTTGCTTAATGCACCCTTATGTCTCAACATTCAGGAGAAACTATGGCAACGGAGGGGATACCCGCTATAAACAATGTTAGAGTAGATAGAAATGAAAATAGAAATTTTGACTTGCGAAGATATTATTATGAGTGTGGATTGTTTGTGTGTGCGGTGATATTCTTTGCAATGATGTTCCGCTTGATAATATACTGGGCCGTGGCATTTATATCTATTGATATAAATGAGGGGGGAGGGAACGGGACGAGTATGATAAAACAAGATACATACCTCATATGGGATGGCTTAAAGCTCATATGGAGGCATGGTACCCACCATGATGGCAAACACCACCTGATTGGTACAACCAATGACCAGACAGCCCCACAACCTGCTGGATCATACAATGCCTCTGATTATAACATTTATGAACTAAACAATCTAAACCCCTCTGAGTTACCTTGGTTATATGATGATACGACCACTACAATAACACAAACACCCGTAACATCTGCAGATTATGAACCCCACACAAGTACAAAGGAAGAGAATGCAAAAATGATAGAACGATTCAATGCCATATACACTGAGTGGGAAAAGAACGGGAGCGGGGGAACACCGTTGATGCAGCAAGAGGTAGAAAAAGGGATAATATACCCCAAAAGTAAACGAATAAGAAGGAGGGAGGCTGGGAGGAGAAAATATGATGAATACTCTGGTTTAGGGTTAGATACAATAGAAGATCCCAGACACCCGCACCAGTCCAATAAGTGGTATGCGGACATGAGTTCCACTGCCAAACAGACCACTAATGAGAGCTGCTATGTTTGCTCTCTGATACCCCACGCCTCAGGCACCCTAAAAGTGCTCTTGCCACAAGAATTACCGATTGCAAACGCCCAATGTCTCCTTCATCTCGCCTTATGTAGAATAAAGAACACCTTACAGGCGCACACAGTTTCATTTGAAATGTTGCAGAATGAGAAAATGTGCTACTCAAGACCAAAAGGAGTGGTGTGCTTGAAAGAACCCTTTTAATTATGTTATGTTATGTTATTTTGCATTTATATAGCGCCTTATATACCATTGGTATGGTCTGAAGGCGCTGGTAGGTTGAACGCCCTTGGGAACCGAAGTTCATATCAGTAGAGAGAGTAGATAGAGTCAAAAGGTGCGTGTGAGCATCGGGTATGTGTTCAGCTTGTGCGGTATCGTGTAATAGCTGCTTTCTAGCGGTAGGTGTGGTGGTTGAGAGGTCAGGAGTATGTGTTCGTTCTGGCAGGATTTATCCAGATCGGATGTGGCTGCGTTAGGCCTGAGGAGAACGCCTCGCTGGGGGGTGTGTAACCAGCATTGATTATTTAGAGTGATGTGGAGTGAGCGGCGGATGTTGATATGAGAACAGTTATACCGAATGGTGTCATAGTATCTCTGTGTTCTAGTTGAGTGGTGATGTAAGGAGAGAGTAAGCGTGTTGGTGAGATGTGATGGTTTACATGCCCTTTCAGAGACTTCTAATTCATAGAGAGGCTATTGGGCATGATTCTAAAATTCACAGAGAGGTTATTGAGTAAACTTCTAAATTCAACTTTCACAGAGGGGCTATTGGGCACACTTCTAAATTCAACTTGCACAGAGAGGCTATTGGGCACACTTCTAAATGCAACTATCTAATTGTACTTCTGAATTCAACTTTCACAGAGAGGCTATCGGGCACACTTCTGAATTCATCTATTCACAGGGAGGCTATTGGGTACACTTCTAAATTCAACTTTCACAGAGGTTATTGGGCACACTTCTGAATTCAACTTTCACAGGGAGGCTATCGGGTACACTTCTAAATTCTTTTCTAAATTCCACTCTTCCTTCAAGTACTTGGACGAAGAAGAGCTGCAGAGCCATAGTGAAGGCCCTGCAGAACCAGAGGGAGAGGCCTAGTTGCCTCAAGCAAGGTATCCAGCTACTGGCAATGAAAAAGAAAGGACAATACTGTCAGACTCTCCCAGGAGGAACTGGTAAGCTTGAAGCAGAGACCAGGAGTGCAGAGGCCGGGACGTGTCCCCGCAGGCTAATGTGTCCCCAATAGCTCTGCTGTGGTTGGACCAGGGAAGAGAAGGGCAGCCAGCTGACCCTGGGAGCTGGGCATGTGGAGAGCCCAAAACTCACAAGAGCAGCTGAGCAGAGTCGCTGCAGCCCTCCCACCCCCCCAGAGACCGTGAAAGGCTGCAGCGGGGAGAACCTTTTAAATTAGACGTGTAAGGGAAATTTTAGGTATGGACACTGACACATCCTGAGTATTAAATTGAGGCAATGAAACCCCTTAGTAATGTTTTCCTTGATAAACCTAATATTGACAAATAGAATGTTTCGTTGTTGTGGCAGACTGAATATTACAACTCCAAAATATAATAGGAAACTATGGTAAAGTTTAATGATAATTGTAACACCAAGTGTAAGATTAAATGGCCCAAATGGGTTAATACAAAATTGTGTTAAAATAACCCCATTGAAGCAATAGTAATGATAATCAGTGACAGATGGCGATATTGTTTGACTATTTGAGGATTACCAAAAAATAACTTGTTTGGAAAGGGGGTTTAAGGGGTGGGAAGATGTACCTCAATTTGAACTCGCCACTGGCAGGTGATAACGGAATATTGGCGAGTAGGAAATTGAGTCGCATGTTTATGGAGAATTTTGCATGCATGAGGAGAATTTAGGCGGCAAGTCACTTTATGCCTGCAAGTTGCCATTTATGATTAGAGCATGATGCAATGGAAAATGCAATTTAATGTGCATACCAGACCACAGGACAGTCCCATCAATTCCAGCACAAGTGCAGCGATGAGGAAAAATGGGCGAGAAGCCGCCCTAAAGTATGCATGACAAAAACTAGACACGTTCACTCAAAATAAGTGTATTTTTTTTAATTAAATCACTGTTAAGGGGCAAGCACTACTTCTAATTTCTCTAGATAGGATCATTTTACCAAATATTCTGTAGTTGTATTTTATCATGCAATACCTTGCCGTTTCTATCAAGATGTTTGCGAACAGCAACAGCCTTCTTGATCAAGTGATACAAATCTTCAGGAAGGTCTGGGGAAAGACCTTTGGATTTAAGTATTCTCAGGATTTTGTTGCCAGTAACAAAGCGAACCTGAGCAACACCATGGGAATCCCTCAGAATTACACCTATTTGAGATGGATCAAAGGAACACTGTATGCAGACAATAAATGGACAGAGGAACAAGTTACCTGCAAAGCAGAAGCGTTAAGAGGATTGTCAAGAGAAAAATGTAACTGGGTCGAGAAAACATGCGTGCCAGCATGGGCCCAACACATCACCAAGCTAACTTGGGTCACGGCCATAGAAAAGCCTTTGAAGCTGCAAAAAGAAATAACTTATGAACTCTGCTTCCTTGGTGAAGGGAAAGTCAACATGGGCTCCAATAAGAACTGTAACAAAACGCTCATCATCCCAGACATGAAGAAAGGGACAGCTGCTCTGATGGATACTTACTGGGTCTGCAGCAAACATGCATACCTGCACCTCCCACAATTATGGAGGGGCACATGTTCACTGGTGACGCTGCATTCAGCCCTGATGGTGGTCCCGTAAAGTCACATCGAAGGGAGACATGGGCTGCTGACCGTCTGGGAACCAGACGACTTGCAACCGACGGCTGAGATACCGGCGTACGCCCTGTCCGCAGACAACATTCAAGATGTAGTCTCCAGAAAACAAAGGTCAATCAATTATATATCCAAGGCATCTACAGAACTTTTGGTGCAGATTCCAGACAAATTCCGATTGTTCAATTCCGCCGAGACGTTTTTCACCTCGCTCATTCCAAGTATCCAGGCGCGAGCCAACACAAAATGGCTCCAGATCACTCGCTGGGAGTTGATCCAACTAGCCAACGACACAGAAGAAGGATTCAATGTGATCAAGGTGGAGCTGAGGGCGTTGCAGCTAATAACAATGCAGAACAGGTATGTCCTTGACCTGTCGACGGCCATGGATGGAGGTGTTTGCCAAAAAATCGGGAGTGCATGTTGCACTTTCTTCCTTCTGCAGATGTGGACAATGGAATACTGTGCCACGTTATCGCAGCCGTACACAATCTGGGGGAGCGGATGAAGAAAGAAGGGGGGCAGAGCCAAGCTCATGGTTCGACGAAGTTTTTTCATGGGTACCTTCTTGGCTCGGAATGACTGTTAAACTCTTGGTACCCATCATCGTCTTTTTGCTCTTCATTTTTTGTGTGTGCCAGTGTTACGCTCACCTGGCTCCCACAGGGGCGTCGGTTGGACCCGGACTGCTGCGGCCTCCACCCACGTAATGCGTAGTGCAGCGATGACTGACTGGATCTGCCCTCCTAATCTTGTCTGCTTGACCTGTAGAAATATTCTCCTTATATTCTTGAAGGATGAGCCCTCCATCCTGCGAAGAATACAGGGGCGCGTTGATGACCAGTTACTTCACTGGCCTGAAGATATTGGAAGAGTTGTAGACGAATCCTGACTCCAAAAGGTCCTGGCGAAGAGCCGTAAGTATATAGTTCGTAAGAGTTCAAAATGTCTGGAATTCACTCCTGTCCAATTCCTCTTTTTATCTTGCAGCTTTGACCCAATAAGAAGATTGACAGCTGAAAGCGCTCCGGTAGAAGTCTGTGTTACCCAACACTGTCCAGTAAATAATGCCAAGGGTTAAACTTGCTGTTTTCTCCTTTTCGTACAGGTGCGGCATAAGAAGATGTGGCGTGCTGATGAATAATACCTCCGGCGGTAAAATCAGGTAAGCATATGGCGGCTAAAGAGATTGTCTCTGTCTGTTCTCTCTGCTCACCTTGTTGTTTCTTGTCCCCCTTAGTTGCCGGGATTCGGCGATGTAAAGATGGAGACAGCGCCGGATCGAAGAGATGCTGCGTGGAACGGTGAGTATGGCGTGGTGCTGCTGCTGGCAATGCGACGCGTTTAAAACCCAGTCTTTCCTCTGTTTTGAAGATGCGATGAATCCGGAATCAGGTAAGAAATCAGGTAATACTCTTGTTCTAACCTTTGCTTCCTTCCCTCTTTATAGGTGCTCCAGGTTCGAGCCGGGCGTGGCAGAAGGCTGGATGCTGCTGCTGGCACAGTGAATGTTACGCTGCTGGATGCAGAATAACGCGAAGCGTGTGCTGCTCTTCGGGCGTGGTTTAAATAGCCTCCAAAGTAGTCCCAGGTAGGTATTCCTCCCCGACCACACCCGAGTAACAAAATAGTCCCTAAGGTAAAGTAGTCCCTTCCAGGCCTCACATGGGCTTGGATCTTCTTGCAGCATGGTCTGCATCAGGTAAGTGTGCACCTATGAGCCTGGCGCCTAAGGCGCCAGGACTGATGTCCCATATGAGCCTGGCACCATAGGCGCCAGGACTGAACCCAGACAGCCCCTAGCAGGGGTTGCTGGGTTTTCTCAGGGCAACATGATGCCTGCTCCCGGGGCTGATGGACGTAGTCTGGATGCCCGGGGGTATGCATCATGACAGCCAGTTAGGTCTTCGGTGCTGCACAAACGCAGCACCCAATGGTGCAATGATGATGGTGACACAGGGCAACGCTAGAGGAGTGGCACAAATGACCCAAGAAGCGCAAGTACAAACAGGTGAGGACCCTGGGCCCAAATACAGGATGGTAGCATTGTACTATGATGGAGACATAGTGGATAGGTTATACCACGCCACAATAAAGGAGCCCTGCACACTTGAATGGTATGAGGAAGTATGGGTGGACCTGGAGGGAGATGGAGGATGTATATATATCGCCTGTACCCCTGATAAATATGCCAGAGCAGGAAATAGCCTCCGAGGAGTATGTAGGGCCTGGATGCCAATAAAAGGAACACCAGCATGGGATGAAGCAGTGGCTGACGAGAAGGAGCGGAGGAGGTTGGGTGAGCTACAATATTCGTTACTTAAGTAACGAAACGGGGAATGTATGGGAGGAAAGGTCTCTAAGACCCCCCCGTCCCCTAAATCCTTCCCGTGTGTAGGGCCCATGACTCGCCTATGGCCGTCTGTGTACCTGGGCCAGGGATGCGGAGACGGCTATGGGTTGACGCGTGGGGCTGCACAACTACCTATCAGTACAATTTGGACTCCATTTTGTAACATCCCCAGGACTCCATTTTGAATCCAACAGTCATAGGCCTTAGTGGCACAGGCAACATGCAGGGCTGCAGCTCTGGCCACCTTACCACCCTCAGCGAGCCAGTACTTCCCTCACTCTCCTCCCCTTTGGTGGCTCAGCCGCAGGCATGTTCTCACGGGAGACTGAGCACGAATAAGCTATATTGCAAACACTGTATCTTTCACCTTCCGCAGTACATTGACCTGACAATGACCAGGCCCAACCTGGGGTTGAGAGAAAATACAAAGATGTTTCTATAAAACTTGTCTTGTCCTCTTGCAGACCCCCTGACACTAAAATATATGTAGTAAATAACCCCTTACCCTATCACCTGTTTGAAGTACCAGCCGTGTGCCATCCAGTCCCACCCATGCTGCTAAAAGCATCTGTACAAACGACAACCCTACCTCAAATGGATGAGATTGATTACCCAGAGTGAAATGAGACGAACCTCTCCCAGGCCAGAGGGCCCACACATGAAATTAGAACATATATGTATAAATTGACCCTGCCGTTATTAACAAAGGATTGTTGTTTTGCACAATAGTATAGAATATGATATGCATGAGCCTTTTTAAAATGACAAATACCACTTAAGGTAATAAGAGTACTGACTGAAATAGTTCCTTATCCTCTTTTTAGCATTATGTTGCACCAATCAGATTATGAGCAATATAGAAAAAAACTCCTCTTTCTTGTTAATAAACATACCAACCTGGTACTACCTCAGTGTTCGATATTAGTCCCTTTTTGTTTGTCCCGCACCCAGACAGAGAATTCTAGCATAGTGGATGATGCGATGTTAATACGATTTTTGTCTTTTTATAAACGAGGCATTCACCACAGATGAAGACTGTGTAATATGATGTAATGCTTCTACGATAAGTATGATCTGTAATATGTACATATACAAATGTAATCTTAACCGCCACAATCTTGTCGCTCATATATAACAACGTGTATGTAACCCTATAACGTTGACGCGCAGGAAGCCACAAAGGCGTCCCTCTCACTCTTCTCCAAACGAGCCTTGAACTCAGCCCCATTTTCAAAACATGTCTGCTAAACAGCTACTTCAAAAGGTACAAGACAAGGACGAAGTTTTACAGTCAAGTATTACAAATCTCTTGGCAAAAATGCGTGGTACGAAAGAGTACTGGTTCCGATGGCACACAGATGTACGGTGTATGCTACGCAACTTTGGCCCACCCACATGGTTTGCCACTTTAAATTGTGCAGAGTATGCATGGGAAGACTTGCACACTTTCCTATGCATAGCAAACAAAAACAAAACAGTTGTAGACATGAAAACACCAGGAGAACTTTGTTCTCTTGACCCTGTAAATGTTTCATGGTACTTCCATCGTCGCTACACTTGCCATGCCGCACTCCATTTGCAATAAAGCGCTTCCTCCTCTCAGAGTAGTGGAAACTTCTTTTGGAGAAAAGAATATCAAGCCAGAGGAGCACCACACATCCACATGTTTTTGTGGATTAAAAACGCTCCTACATTTGGTGAGGAGAGTGATGAAACTGTTTTGCAGTTTATTCACAAATATGTCGCTTGCAAAATCCCTTCAGAAAGTACACATATGACCTACAAGCACACATTTTGCAATTCCAAAGATACAAGTGTGGCAAGTATTGTCGGCGCAAATGTAAAAACAGAGGCAAATACTACACCAAATGCTGCTTTGGTTTCCGTAGACCAGTTTCAGCAACAGGGCAAGTAAACAACTTCATGTCTTTGGTCTGCCACAATGTGAAAGGGACATCTCCTATGAACACATACTGCATAAAAAGGAGCAAAGCATCAAAGTACATCAATGATTATAATGCAATAATTGCCCTCCTATGGAATGCTATTGTTGATGTACAGTACATTGCAGACAATTCCACTGTAGTTGCACGATATGTCACAGCCTACTTAACCAAAGCAGAGAAAACAGAGCACAAAGACCTCTGGGATGACATATCATCTGACAAAACATTGGCACAAAAATTGTACAGCTTTGGCATAAAAATGCTGCCCCATAGAGAATGTGGCTGCTACGAAGCCGTAGACTGTTTGACCAGCACCGCCTTATATGGGAAATCTGAAAACATAGTGTGGATAAGCCTTGGTCCGGCTGTATCCAGAACAAGAAAAAGAGTACTGAAATCATACAAAGACATACAAACAATAGCCAAAAACAATCCCAGCAGCCAGGATATTTTGAAGAACAACTTATTGGACACATACTACCTGAACAGGAGTATTACTTTAGAAGCATCTGCCTGTGCTGTGGTATGCTGACGACCTTGTTCTGGTTTCAAAGACCCCCACAGGTCTTCAGACTTTACTATCAGTTCTAAGTGCCTATTTGGAGGAGAATGAATTAGTCATTAATTTTTAAAAAAACACAAATTGTGATATATGCACCTAGGCTTACCCATAGATCGAAAATGAACTGGAAAATCAAAAATGTGAGGGTTGAGATTGTTCGCAGCTACATATATTTAGGTCTTGTTTTTGATGGACAGCCTCATATTGACTCTTAGTTGAAAATCAATGTTCACAAGCTTGACTCAGCTATATCGCAAACACAGCTCATTTTATTGGAATTTGGCAAATTTTCCATCTGCCCAGCAGTAACATATTGGCGGCAGAAAGTCATGCCTGCCATTTTATATGGTTTAGAGACCAAAAATATTATACCGGCATCCTTTCTGAATATGTCCTCCGTATTCCACAATGTGTTCCCAGGCCATGGCTTCGTCATGAGCTGGGTCTCACCTCTCTGCTGTCTGTGTATCAGTGGCGTCTATGTGCTTTGTATCGGAAATGCCTAGTGCACATCAAAAATAACACCATTCTAGCATGCCTCTCGAAGTATATGCTTTCCTCTTCCCATGTTTTTGTGCGAACTTGGACTGTTAGTGTTCTTGAAGTGTTGGCTAAAGCTGATGTGACAATTGACACCTTGGTGAATAATCCGGATATAGCAAAAGATAAAGTTTACAGGTGGGATTGGATTGAGACCAGAACTAAATGTCTCAGATATAAGGATTTCAAGTCCCATGGTTTTCATCCGAAAAGTCTTAATGTAGTGGAAGCATATATGCGCAGGGCTCCATCTCCGCAACTTAGATCTGTGATTCAGCGCCTTTGCTTTAATCTATACTTCACACGAGACATTCTTTCTAGAAGAAAACTCATTGATCCTAAAAAGAACTATTGTAGATTTTGCGGTGATGTAAATATAAAAGAAACGTTGAAACACATTATTGTGGATTGTCCTGCTCACATAGACTTGCGAAGAAGATCTTTTAACCGGCATTTGACTTACTTTGACTAATGTCTCCTGAAAACCGATGGCCAACAATATTGGGAACCAAAGTAATGAGCATTCGAATTGCCACTTTTAATTTCTTAACTGTATTGAATTTGGACAGGGTCAATGATTCAGAGTTTGAACAATGATTTAGAGTATTGTTGCCGTAGTATACTATAGGTTTCAATCGGCAGAAGTGTTTGTTGCCTTTTTCTTTTGGCTAAATCAATTTTTATTAATCCACCTCAGTCAAATGGTAAAACAGGCCTCTGGCTTATTAAGTTTATTTATTCAATTGTTCTTACGTTACTAATCAACTTTAATGTAATCATGGTGTTTTCTTTGTTTTGTCTTTGTAACTAAGTTGATTGTTCTTAACTTTTTACTGTTCATGTTTTGTGCAATTTAACCATTTGATTTTTTAACCATCACATTTTTTCTCACAAATCCTTTTATGCTTCATTGACTGTTATTTCTGTAAACTTGTAAAATTTTTAAGTATGTAATTTAAAATTGTTTTTGAGAAAGTTGGGTTTACTCAGCTGAATTCAAATAAAACGTTTTTAAAAAAGTATGAGCAATCTGCAAAAGAGTTGGCTGTACTGAAATCCCAACTAAACAATGAGCAGCGTACCATTTATCTAGAAGTAAGTGAAAAAAATGGAACATGGTATATACCACAGAAGTAAAACTTGTACCTGTGACAACTACAACCCTGTACTGCTGTATGTAAGTGGTGAAACTGTGTCAGGGAAAACATTCTTAATAAAAATTATCAGTAAATACCTCCGACAATTAACAAACAACAACCTTTCAGCTGTTGTAAGCACCCCCAGGTTTAGCTGCCTACAACATAGGTGGAGTCACTCTATACTGATTGCTACTCCTTCCAGTAGAACACCAAAACAAATTAGAGTACTATAAACTTTCAGCAGAAGCTGCTATGGAGCTACGCAGAGTTTTGAAACAAATGAAAATGCTCCTAATAGATGAGGTGAGCATGGTTTCTAACCTAATGTTAGCTTTGATTAACCTCAGATTACAAGAGGTCCTCAAAGGAGACTACGAAGAACTGTTTGGAGGAAAACATGTCATTGTTTTTGGGGATCTCCTTCAATTAACACCAGTGAAAGGTGAACCTATCTTGAAAACCTTAGGACACAAAGGACCTTATTACACATTGTGCGGTAACCATGGCGCTTTTAGCGCCATGGTTGCCGCCGGTATTTTAACGTGTCCGCCTTGGTGGATGGCGGAATTACCGGCCTACTCCAAGGTGAGCGGGGCCGGTAATTCCCCATTCACCAAGGCCCTTTCCCATTCCTATTTTTGCCCCCATAGGGCATAATGGAAATGGGGAAGGTGGTAATTATGGTACCGCAAATTGCGGTACTGTAATTAGCACTGAGGTCCCTTTGCGGCACCCTACTTTAACGGCTGGTAAAACCAGCCGTTAAGGTCGGGTCCCGCAAAGGGAACTCGTAGTAAGGCGGTAAGGGTTTACCGGTACCGGTGCCCTTACCGGTACTGGTAAACCCTTACCGCCTACCGTGTAATGAGGCCCAAAGTGTGCCATAAAAGTCTTGGAAGCATCAGAAATGTAAATCTCCGACAACATTTCCAATAGAGAACCTTCTCAAAATATGCGTCAGTCTGCAGACCTCACCTACGCCAATATTTTAAAAAAATACGGATTGGTGTACTATCAAAGGAGCCGCAGTCTACCCCCAATACTAGACACATCCATGAGCTCTACGGCGTAACACATGTGCTACTGATATCACGGAACAATTAGCTCACATAAAAGTCACCTGTATGTCCTTAATGCCAACTGTAGCAAGCTGTGCACAATTCAATGCAACAATACTGACAAAAAGAAAAACAACCACTAGTGGAAATTCACACCACAGACAAACTGGACGTACATGGTATGACAATACCTATGTGTCAACAAGCCATAGCACGACTTAATACCTTAGAAAACTCTATCTCCAACACAGCTGGTTTAGAGAAAATGTTATTATGTGTGAACTGTAGAGTAATGCTAAAGTGTAACCTTGACGTAGAGCAAGGTTTAGTTAATGGAGCACTTGGTACAGTTGTTGGCTTCCAGACATGCCCACGGGACAACAGCATTCAGTTTGTCAACATTCAGTTTGACAAACTTCCAGAAGTTAAAAAGAAAGGATGCACAAGGGCTTGATTCCTTCTTTTCAAAGACATGTATGTACGCAGAGTTTTCTCTGTCGCTAGCTTATGCAGTAACCATTCATAAATCGCAAGGTCTAATCTTAGATCAAGCATTGATTGATATTGGCAGCACAGTCTTAAAAAAGGCATGTGTGATGTAGCACTGTCATGGCTACGTACACTGGAAGGACTATATCTAATGAATTTTGATGCAACTGCAGTCATCACAGACATTCCTTGTATCATAGAGTACAATAGACTATGTGCACTCTACACACCCCATCTGAAATGTACCCTGTTCCTCAGAAACCCAAACGTTTCAAAAGAAAGCTCATTGAATCATACGTTCTAAATGATTTGGCAACAGTACCACCAAAGAAATTGAATTCAGCTCATACTCCATCAACTACCAAAAGCACAGACAAAAGGAGTAAAAAAGACAAGACCTAGCCAACTCCACACACAAAAAAAGTGCCTCTTCAAACAACCCACGTGCCCTTCCATAAAAGTACATAGAAGATCCTGGTCCATTCAAATATTCTAATACAACAGGTGTTAATTGCTATGCAAATGTAACAATTAATGTTCTATTGCAAATGCCAGCAATTGTTGAAAACATTTATTTAAATGGCGCAGACCAGTTGTGTTTAGAAATGCTCGTCCTTCACAGAAATGCAGTCAGTAATCCTGACAACATTTAAAGTGTCTCAGAAGTAAGGCAAGAATTGGACTACTATGCTGCAATGGTGAAATTCACGTTAAACAGACAAGAAGATCGACAGGAATTTCTAATGTACTTACTACAAATACTGGAAAGGAAAAATATATTCATAAATGAAATCTTTCAGATTTGCTGCATGTGGAAACATCCATGCAGTCTGTGCAACCATGTAATTCATGAACAAGTCCCTAACGAATGCTTTGTGTATGTATCAATACCTAACTGTGACTTGTGCAATTCTGATAATCGTTCAACGCTATATATACACTCACCTAGTCAATATGTAATTGTAATGCTCTTAAAATACAATGCAGATGGAACCAAAAACCACTGCAAACTGACTGACTTCACACATGGGATGGTATCACTTGGCAAGAAAACCTTCACAACAGTAGCCATAATCTACCACACAGGCGACGCAACCAGTGCAGGACACTATACCGCATACATTAGAAAGCAATGGTCATGGTGGGAATGCAATGATACTTTCATCATTCCAAAGCAGAGATTACCTGCAAATCTTGCAAATGCCTACTTAATATTCTTGAAGCCAAAATGTAGTCATTGATGTACAAACCTGCTATACCTTACTCCCCAGCACCCACCAGTACCTTTTTAATTGCACAAAAAAAGAATGACCTTCTACACTGTGGACCTAAAGCAACTTAGCATACAACAAGTATTCAAGACATGCATTAAAGTGTGTGTTGGACAATTGTATCCCCAATTAACCCAATGAGTACACTCAGACCAACAATACGTGTACAGAAATGACACTAGCAGTATTTTCCACATGATACGTAAAAGGGAAAGTACTAAGTATGAGGGTTCAAAACTATCCTCAGTAACCTCTGAAACCAGTAAGTACGCAAATGAGTCACCACCTGTCTAAGAATACTCATACAAATGCAATACATATGCAACTATCACTACATAAACCCATAAATGTACACAGATGTGAAAGTAGCAACTGTAATGCACAAGTTTGTAAACACACCCTATAGGAATGGGACACTGTAAGCAGTTAGAATACGCCCCCTGGTATCTAACTGCAACCAGAATAAAACAATGTTACTTGCAGCATTAAAACAATCCAACCTTCAACAGCCACTGTGCGAGAAACATATCCTCAAACACTTCCAAAGTATCAATGGTTACAGTACGCCAACAGGTACTTAACTACCCTCACAATTCTGCAGTAGCACAATACAATGTCACAATACTTGCAAAACACCAGCAGCAACCAAATGCAGAAAGAAACAGTGCTACAAAAAGGAAGCAGGTAAACATTTATAAAACACCAAATGCTATACAGCGCCACCCATCCTACCAACATGTATAGACCAGAAATCAGAAACCAATGCATTTCTTCCTTCTTCAGGAGCACACCTTAAAAAAAAAATTTGCTATAACCACTGCAAACGTTACTGTAATTCATTGTGCACCATAGGAGCAAAGAAATTCTGAAGTTTTTTTTAAAATCCAGCATGGATTTTTTTACCCCACAGACACAATGATTATTTAAAGAAACACAGGAACTGCGCACATTGCACAGTACCGTTGTTCAAAGCATAGTACTTATGAAGTACTAGTTATGAGGATCCACAAAGTAAATAAATATATGCAATGTAGTGGATTGCAAAGTAACAAAATACCTGCTCTAACATGTTACGTTCTCTTTTCCCACAGATTACTACAGCATTTCACATCCCATACACAAAAAACAGCACAGGCCCTCCACAATTCAAACAGTAAGTATGAAATTATTGGTATCATACTTCTCTGTAATGTCCACAGTGTAATGTGTGAACATATATTTCTGCAATCCACATAGCAATGTCACAATTTACAATGTACACCTATATTACACTATGCAGCTACATGCTTCACTACACCCCGTACAGTGTAGGGGCTCCATTCATGCACTCAATATTGTAGACACTGCCCACAACTACCGGAGCACAGTACAACCATGCATACAAACATCTATCCACGTACCACAAACCCCACACATAACACAGCCTCCTACACCTTAGCCAGTGCAGTTCCCATTGCATGACATTTCTTCCACACAATGGATAACCTCTTTCCTACATACACTGTTCACCTAAGCCTATAATAAGTGGACACATTGAATGCACTATAGTACAGTTACCTACCTGATAATCTACACAATCACAACAATGCAAACTGAACATAGCATCCATATGGCTTGCGTAACTGTCCTATGTGCTGCTACATTTGCCTCATCGCATGCCACTGGCATCGGTTAGGGCATTAGCTCATCTTTATTGTTATGTACACCATTTCAAAAGAAGGTATACAACACAGATTTAACTGGAGCACATGGTACATAGCTCGGCAGCCATATTTGACACTCTGCATTACTCCTTTCAAACTTATGATTCCCTTTCTTAATGTGGAATGGAAACACCACTTGAAAACGGTGTCTAGTCAAAGGATTGATTACAAAAGGCTCGAATGCAAAAGGTGAGACTCAATAGGGTCGAAAACCAAAGGTTCCATTTTTTTTTATTTATATATTTATTTTTGGGTTTCCGTGTAGGTAAAAAAAGTGGTTTTTACCACAAAAACAGGGATTGGGGGGGACCCCACAAAAAAAATATATATATAAAAAAAAGTCATACCTTTTGTTTTCAAGTCTATTGACTCGAACCTTTTGTCATTCGACCCTTTGCAGTCGATCCTTTGACCTATAACCTTTGAAAACCATACCCCCCCTTAGAGTGTTTGAAGGAGGTATGAAGTAATTCCTTTTCTTTGATCAACGAGAGCCCCAAACCATCTTTATGCTGCAAGACACCAAACTGTGTCCGATGGCCCAGCCACCCACGTATGCTGACCCATCGCACACACAGTCTGCCATCGTACATCATTGCCTCGTAACACACTGCACATATAAATGTTCCTTAGGGCCTGTAAATGCACATTTAATGTATGTTGTCATCTGTGCATTCATTGCAGCATGTGTATGGCACCACCATCTCTCCTTATACGTCATACTAACTTCACCGTAACGACCCTACCAACATTCGGAAACACATGGTAAAATGGAAACACGTTGCCGCCTGGATCCTTTTTTTTCCGGCATGGTCTCTGGAAAGTGAAACCTAACATACCTCTCCTTCAACAGGAGAAATGCTCATTGTAAAACAGCCATGAGTGGGAAGCATGATTAACTCCAAGGGCAGACATTGTATGGAATTGTAGAAAAAAGGAAAGATAATTTACAGTGCCGTTGCTCTGTCCATGTCCCCCAAAGGTAGTCTGCAACGATTCAATACGCTGTACACAGCAATTTGTCATCCACCCAATACAAGCATAGAATTTACCAAAGCTATGTAAGTACAACTTCACATTACATGTGTATTAGTATTAAAATTTATCAGGCTGCAGTTCTGTATGCATAATTATGAAGTAACTTTACCACACACTTTCTCTGTGTGCATTGTACAGGGGCTTGTAACAGCAGTAGTCACGCGCAGTTACAGTGCCATGTCTCCACCATTCAGCGTAAATGGCAGCTATGATTGTAGTTCGTTTCGTTGCCATGATTCTCCAGCCCCTGCAAATCCAGACATAAAGGTCAAGACGGAAAGGGAACGCAACTCGTGCACACCTTATGCTCAATTGTGTACTGCTCCATTGCCTGTTTTGTCCTTACTAAGCATTTTTAACAGTTACCAGTTCTACGCACCCTCATTGTATTGAAAGTAACAACAGCCAGAGGTGCATGTAGCACTTGACCGGCACACAAATGTTGACAGGTGATATTTTAGTGTTGCATTTTTTAGCAAAACAGCTCTTGCATTCTCCTGCAATCGGATGGGACCCCCATGAGTTTTTTTTTAATGCTTCTTTGGACAAACACAGAGAGATTGTGCCGTGGGTGTAACGACACTCTCTAGCACTGTCATTTTTGTAAAAAGTAAAAACATGAAAGGAGGGTCTGGTGCCAAGATTTGAAAGACATTTCGCATGTGTGGAGCCATAGAAAGACAGTATCACCCACAAAGCAGAGAGCAAGGCAGTGGGTGAACATATGACGCTACTCATTAACACACAGTAGATCACCCAAAGGTCCATGAGGCAGCCACCTAGAGCCCGTTTACGACATCCTTCCCCTAAACTGTTGTCCTGTACGCTGCCACTGATAATGGCTACCTAGATGTATTCTTCTCCCTGTTTCTTCTCAGATACTTTGCCCCTCACTGCGCGTGTCACTACTTCCACATTCCAACAGACGGGTGGTGGGCCAATCATTGCAAGATTACCATAAGCAATGTCTTTTCCGTCGTTGTTATCTGGGCCGACCGATATGGGCCTGTATGTCCATTTGCGGTTCGAGCAATAAGAACCAACCTGCAAACATCACAGAGGCAACAGCTGGTACCTTTCCTACCTTGCAAAGAAAATGTGTTTATTCACACGGTCCACGAAGGACCATAAAGTAATCCTTTTCCGACTTTGCCAGACGACAAAAGAAGTACAGAAGTGCACAAACGGCATTGGACACTGAAATTTGTTTGCAAAATAAAAGAGCGGTGGTTGCAGCCACCTTACACATTCTTGTGAACATTCTGCAGCAAAATCCCTTGTAACAATTCAGTGTTCTTCATGAACTATGGAA
The DNA here is from genome assembly GCF_040938575.1 of Ambystoma mexicanum. Taxonomy (NCBI): domain Eukaryota; kingdom Metazoa; phylum Chordata; class Amphibia; order Caudata; family Ambystomatidae; genus Ambystoma; species Ambystoma mexicanum. Next base: position 971,923,027 of record NC_090939.1, read on the forward strand.
ATGTTCTGGAACCGTATGTTCTGTGTGTGCATGTCTGCTTTTGCTTTTGTTTATGTTGTTGGTTTCCGGACCTAGGTGCTCACATGACAGAGTGGGCTATGCCGGGCACACACGTTAGGAAAGTACCCGGAGTGCACGCTGTGAGCAACGACTGTCCACAACTAATGTCCGCTATGCAAGTTAGTGTTGCGATGGTGTGTAACGCCCACACGTAAAGGTAATACAAGCGATGCACACATAACAATTGCCCACAATAGGAACACCAACCGTGTTCGTTGGCCATCTCAAAAAGTACTCAAAAGAAAGCTAACAGTGATATGGCCTGGCTTCCTGTATATGGCGAGACTTAACCATGTAGATGGTTTTGTCTGGTGCAAATGTATGTGGGTCGGTCTGTACATTATTCATATTTCAAATGTAACTTGTGCCATGTGGCAATGTCTTCCTTCACTCACAAAGCAAAGGGTATGATCAGGGGCACACCATACCAAACACAAATGGTGGTATGTCAGTCCGTGAATGGCAACACGTCCAATGACATACACCATATGCAAGTCCAGGCACTTCACGCCACCTCTGGTGGTGTACCAAGTCTAAAATGTCCTCCACAACCATTCTGTAATTGTGACCACACACAGGAGAGATGCATATTTCCAAGAGTATAAACTGGAGTCACGTATGAGTATAGGAACTGACCCAAAGAAGGCAACAATCTGAAACCTACTTCCAACCAGTGGCCAGACTGTTAGGTCCAAGGGCCCTAGCAATGCACACAAGGCAGTAGGGGCTTGGCACTCACAACACAACATGGTACACCAAATGGAAATATCCTGATATCATCTGCAATGCACTCCCCATCCCCAATGGGCTCTGCCTGAACTCAGCACAGAAGGTAGTCGCCTGTGAAGCTACCCAACAATGAAGTATATGTGAGTAGCTGGGTAAATGGTCCATATCGCAAAAGTGTAATGGTAAAAAAATCCTTAAATGTCGCTATGTCTTACTGCACTCTATGAACCAAGGCTGTGTTCACGGCCACACCATTCCAAACGCAAACGGGGGCATATCTCAATGCTGCTGCTGCAACAAGTCTAACATGTCCTCCACAATAAATCTGCAAAGGTGAGTACCTTAGGACAGTTATATATTTAAAAGTGTGTGGGATGGAGCAACGTATGGTTATAATACTGTACCCAAATGAGCGAAGGAAAAGGCAATGCACTCTGTATACATATATGTGTAATCCACATACCAGTATCACACTGATCCCATGCATGGCTGCATTGCGTTGTGGGTGTTGTGCCGAAGGCCTACGGCCTCCGCCCATGCACCCAAGAACCGAGGCCTTGCCCACAAGTACTACAAGGCAATGGAGCCATGCATGGGAACATGTGGCCATGTACCCCAACTGACTGGAGGTACATATGGGTATAGAAACTGACCCAAACAAGGCAACAATTTGAAACCTACTTCCAACCAGTGGCCAGACTGTTAGCTCCAAGGGGCCTAGCCATGCACACAAGGCAGTAGGGGCTTGGCAGTCACAACAGAACATGGTACGCTGAATGCAAATATCCTCATATCATCTGTAATGCACTCCCCATCCCCAATGGCGTCTGCCTGCTCTCACCACAGAAGGAAGTCACCTGTGCAGCCACCCGACAATGTGAGTAGCTGCGTAAATGGTCCATATTACAAAAGTGTGATGCTGAATAAATCCTTTCATGTTGCAATGTCTTACTGCACTCCCTAAAGCAAGGCTGTGTTCACTGACACACCATTCCAAACAAAAATGGTTGCATGTCTCACCGCTGCTGCAGTTACAAGTCTAACATTGCCTCCACAAACAATCTGCAAAGCTAAGTAGACAATTACATATTTAAAAGTGTGTGGGATGGAGGAACATACGGTTATAATAACTTTCCTAAATGAGCAAAGGAAAAGGGAATACACTCTGCATACATATGTGTACAATCCACCTACCAATATCACACTGCTCCCATGCATGGCCCCATTGCGTTGCGGGGGCTGTGCCCAAGGCCTAGGCTCTTGGGTACATGCGGAAGCCTACGGCCTCCGCCCATGCTCCCAAGAGCCTAGGCCTTGGCTTTGCCCACAACCACTACAAGGCAATGGAGGCATGCATGGGAACATGTGGCCACGTACCATAACTGACAAACATACCACAGCCACCGGCACCCCTACTCAACGCCACAACACAATGGGAACCCACAAAGGCAAAATAACCACTGGCACCCCTAGAAAACAGCACAACACATTGTCAATATCTTCGTATCATCTGCAATGCATTCCCCATTCCCAATGGAGCAGCATGCAGTCACCACAGAAGGTAGTCACCTGAGGAGGTACTTGCAAATTGCTGCAGTGCTTGCAGACACCATTCTCACACCACCGTCCTCTTCGACCTAAACAAATATATCATATGCTCCGCTTTTCACTCTTCCCAAACTTTTCTTCCCCTCTTTCACCCACCCGATTCTGCAAACTATGTTTTGTAACCCCTTCCGGTGCCGCACTATTCTCCGATACACCATGGCGGCGTTTCCCAAAAATGTTGATGCACAGCACGCTTCCCTCCAGCCAACCACCGGCCACGTCCAATGTTAGCCGACATCACGGCGTACTGCAAGCCAATGAGACTTTTATCCGCGGAGCAAGCAGGGAAATGGGTCAGCGGAGCGGAGCCAGATATCACATTTTTTGAGATGTACATTTCAGTCCTTTGCAAAAAAAGTACTGGTTGGATTTCCACCAAACGCACAAAAGCACGCTTTCTGATCCAAGACCTAGCTCCTGCCACAAATTTGGTTAAAACCCATCCAGCCGTTTGACCTGTAGGCGTGCCCATTCAGTCTATGGAAAATGTTTTGGGACCCCCCTATAACTTTGACCCCCCTCCACGAAACCTCACTCAACTTTTTTGCCAAAGTTTTATCCAAATTCGTCCACGGGGAGCAAAGTTATAAGCCGTCCAAAAAGTGGTCTTCCTATGGGTTTAGCAACTGAACCATAGCTACTGCGGGCTGTATATATATATATATATATATATATATATATATATATATATATATATATATATATATATATATATATATATTTTTTCACTGAAACACCTTTCTAAAGGGACGTTATGGTTAGTTATAAGTAAAATCAAAAAACCCCAGCAATTCATCAGTTATGGTAAGCTAAGCAACCATAATTCTCACGACCACTGTGCACTGCTAAGACTAACACCACAGGGAGCAAAGTTATAAACTGCCCAAAAAGTGGTCTTCCTATGGGTTTAGCAACTTAACCATTACTACACTCCCGCTAGGGATGTAACGGTATAACGGTATACCGTTAAAGATACCGTGAACCACTTAATTAAACAATAATAACCGTCACATTGTTTATACCGTTATACCGTTCATACCGTTAAGTGTGATTTTCAATCTGATTTGGAAAGGCTGCAGTAAGCAAGTGCTGCGCAGTCTTGGTCTTGCACTGTAGGATGTGCCGTCTGCCAAGTCGTTTCAGTTAGAGCAGTTTTTAATGCCATTCCATAAACCACACGTGCCTGACACAAAATCAATATGTTAGCAATAGGAAGAATAGATACAGTGCAAAGAAGGAAAAGGGTTTACTTTGGGGTGGCGGCTTTTGGGTTTATATATTTATAATGGATAATGTTCTCTAAACATATGGCAATGGGGGATTTCCCTGGTTTGATCATTGAATTTACATATAATAAGTCACACTGCGAAATTCACTCATCTGTCGGTATTCCCTGCTGCCATACCAAAACTAAAGGCTGTCACGTGTTGTGTGCATGTGCACGAGCGTATGCACGTGCGCGTGTGAGTGCGCGTGTGTGTGTGTGTGTACAAGCTTATACTACCATCATCCTCCATTGATCTGTGGCATGCAGGTTATCAAGATGGCAACATGTTCATTTTCACCAGTAGCCAGTGGGGGAGCAAAACGCCTAAATGACCACAAGAAAAGCTATTCAGTTTGCTTTGCCAGTTGCAGCAGCCCCCCCTCTCCACACGTGTGTTTGTGTTTGGTGGAAGCAAGCCATTTCAGTGGAAAGTATGTTGAAATGCCCAATACTGGCCCTGGGTGCCTGGTTTTGTTTGTGATGATAAATCTGTCAATTTATGACCTTTTAGAAAATATTTGTTAAGATTAGTTAACTCCACCTGCTATATCGCGATAACCATGATATACCGTCATTTGGCAAGAAGGTTATTGTACCGTCAGAAAACTAATACCGTGACACCCCTAACTCCCGCTACCGCGGCTGTGTAATATATATATATATATTCAATGAAAACACTTTGTTAAAGGGACATTATAGTTAAAATGCACTAATAAAAACCTCTGAAATTTAATGAAAAAACTTTGTTAAAAGGGACGTTATGGTTATAAGTAAAACCGAAAACCCCCAGAAATTTGCCAGTTATGGTAAGCTAAGCAACCATAACTCGCGCCACCACCGTGCACTGCTAAGACTAAAACCCAGGACATCAAAGATGACATAACAAAGTTTTTTCAGTGAATTTCATGGGTTTTTACCAGTGCAAGCTATTTTCCTACAACTTACTAATATCATACTTACCCAATTTAGTAATTTTTGTGTCCAATTTACAAAGTGTCACCTTAAAACTCTGCCATTTCCCACTTTCTAGAATCATTTTGCAACTATTTCAACTGGTTTTGCATCCGTAGACGTCTACGAACATCTGACATCCTTGCGAACCTTCCAGACAGTGCCACATGACCATACGCTGGCGCGCGGCATGATGACGTGTCCGAGAACCCGTCCCCACTTTACGATAAGATCCATGCTTCGCGGACAGTTCGGAACTGCATTTTCTACTATCTAGGAACTTTCAACTTCAAAATTTACCTTGCACAGCTCCTATACCTATTCCTACTCACGGTCAATTAACAATCTAGTACACAGTACATACTTTTAGCAAAACGGCTATTTATCTTAAAATGGCATCAGCTAATGCCAGCCCTCCTCCCCAAGAACCACCACCACTGCTGTAATCAAGGAGCATGAGAAACACTGCCCCCTATCTTAGAAATAACACACACGCAACATTTTCCCCCGTCCACCTGCCCCTCCATATTAGTGTTTGGTGCCTCTTCCCTCATTTCCTTCCCCATCTTTCGTTCTAAGCTCTCCTGCCAAAAAGAAAATACATCTGAAAACAACAAATGAAATGTTCCTTTAGGAACAACCTTTCACAGTTAAAAAATCGAACTAAAAAAAAAACATATAGACTATCTACTTTACATTTCTCAGTGAAGTACATAGACTCAATAAGATTTTCCAACATTTCCTTTTGCATTTTGTGTTATGCTAATGGGAATATTGTGGCTTTCATCCCCTGTTCCAGGGACTGGAACGGTGGATACCAGCCCAGCAGCCCAAGTTATCAGCCCAAGCGAAGCGAGGGTGGATAACAAGGTCTCCGGAACATTATCCCCCCATTCCAGCCCCTGAAATGGGGGATGAAGGCCATTACCACCCTAGGTTCCCAAAGCGGGAACCCGGGGTGCTAAAAAAAGGATTTGTCTTCCTACACTGGGACGCCTGTAGCCTGCAGCGTCCCAGTGTAGGAAGGAAAATCCTTTTTCAAGATGGCCACCATGGAAAGGGAAGGCAGGGTTCCATACAGCGGTAGAGACCAAGGCCGTTAAGCCAGCGGTGCGGGCTGCACTCCCAGACACCACGTGGTTGTGTGGCTGTTTATTGCTGGTTAATCAAGAGTAATAAAGCTTCAAATACTCTGCTATGCGTTTTGGAAAAAATATATATATTGTTGTCTATTCACATTTAGATGCTTGGCAGCTATACATCATTATCAGAGCAGATGCATTGGGTGAGCACATAATGGCCTATGCATTTCGGAATCAAAAGTCCTTCGTCAGGGCCAGCTCATTTAGTGTGCTCGTGTGATCCGATAAAATGAAATTGATAAATGAATCTATGACCCACAATTCACAGAATATATTAATTATACATTGTCAGCAGCAGTTATGTACAAATGACACAAATATGATATTCATCAAATTAATTCAAGAAACAGCAAAAAGCAGTAGAGTGCCGTCAACACAGCACTTTACCATGGTGTCCAATTAGTATATCAAGTATAGGGAATGCATGTCCCCAAACATTTGTGTTACAAAATCGGTCAGACCATGTAGATAAAACGTAAATTGTATTCAAGTTTGAATGCCAACAATCGATAGAACAGTAATTAATTATATTTATGTAATTTGATGCCAACACACATCAGAAATCGAGTATGATGTTGAATAATTCCCAACGTGTAAAGATAAGTCGTAGATACATACGTGCCAAACCGTGATAGAAATGCAGGTAAATCGGTATGTCTGTAAGTAAGCGGTATAGTAAAGCAAGAGAAAAGAAAAAGGAGAAAAAGAACAGTTTAGCTAGTTCAGATGATGATGCTCAGTGTCATGTAATCATAGGTGCGAATTTCAGGGGTTTTTCAGTTTTACTTCGAACCATAATGTCATGTTTAGAAAGTTGTTTTTGGTGAACTTCACAGGTTTTTAGTAGCGCAACGTAACCATAACGTCCCCTTAACAAAGTTTTTTTTAGTGAATTCTACGGGTTTTTAGTAGGGCAGCTTAACCATAACATCCTGTTAACAAAGTTTTCTTACTGAATATACACTTTCATCATGTGATTTTTGGAGATATGTACTATAATTCCCTTACTTTATATACATGTAACATAGAATATACTGAACCCCCTCGCTAATGATAGTTGAAACGCACGGACTGACCGCCTGTCTGCGGACGGGGGTGCGGACAACATCAACACTACCCAAACAGTCAGGGGGTATTTGAAATTGTACTATTGTGCCATATGAGAAATGCACAAGTTTAAAAAAGAGCACATGAACACATTATAAGTACTAATAAGTAGCCAATTGAACCTACACGTCGCAAACATTACCCATGCATTTAATTACCATGTAGAATGAAATGGATTATACCATAAGAAAAAAAGATATTCCTCCAACGTAATTACCTCACAGAAACTGTGCAGCCAGGAGCGAAAGTGGATGCAGACAATACAACAAAGACAAATTGCAAGAACATAGTATGTGAACTTCATTTTTGTTATATGTGTATGTACTTTTTTGTATAAGGTGCAGAAAAAATAATGTATTTCTGTTGTTTTGACACATAAATGTGCAGTACTTTGGAGTGGCTGGAGGACAATTTTCCGCATGGGGAAATGTCGGAAGATAGCTATAATAATGGTACACCTTCTCTGCATAAGCAAATTGGTAGTCAGTATTTTATGGGCATTTAACATATATATATATTTATTTTTAACAGACCAGGTAAAAAAAGTCCACCAAAGGACACAGAGCAAGACAGCCTGAAACGGATAGAAGAGAAAATGGACATACCAAACGAGAATTTTAACAGGTTAAGGCAATTTGTGGAGGAATACATGAGAGGAAACAAGATATCACTGCCCCACCTGTACCTGTCCCCCTTCTCCTTTTCCTAGTGAAGCATGCCCAAACTGTCAAGAGGAACATAAACGTTTTGACGAAACATCCATCCCTTCATCCCCTCACAACCAGCCTGTGCTAAACCCTAATTCCCCTATATTCTTTTCAGTATCTGCTTCCCCCAGTATTTCTCTTGATTAAAGTATTTGTGTGTATTGACTTTTTTTATGTTAGTTGTAGTGAAATTATTTGGATCAAAAAGATTTTTTATAAAAAGAGTTACAATGTCCGCAGACCGCGCGCCTGTTCGGGCTGACCGTAATCAATATAATATGGATGTTCTAAGGGCAATACACCCACCCGTACCATTCGCAACCAACATGGAACTAATCTTACAACGCACCAGGTGTCCAAGGTGTCCGTAAATTAACAAAATGGGGGCATCCTAAGGACATTATACCTCTCCATACTGGTCAAAACCAAGATAAAACATGTTCTTAGAACACACCAGGTGTCGAGGATGTCTGTTAATGAACAAAATGGTTGCGTCCTAAGGACACTATACCTGTCCGTACCTTCCACAGCCAAAATGGAACTGTCCGTTGAACAGGCGTGGTGGCTGGCATGTCCGTAGTCAAACAAAATGGAGCTGTCCTAAGGACACTGTACCTAGCCGTACAGTCGGCAGAACATCTAAGGAAATGCGCACCACATCCATAAGTAATGCCTTCCGTAACTGTCCGTCTCACTTGTGTCGCACTTTTAATTCGTTTCAGGACCCGAACACTGTCCGTAGAACACCCGCATGCATGCGCATGCAGACGTCCTTTACTCTGCATTTGGTGTCCAGCGGGCACCCATTTCCTACGTGGATGTGTTCACGATGTCATCATGTGACCGCACCCACGCTGAGCGTGTGGCCTAATTTGTGCAGTTTGTGCACTTCTGCAACATTTCAAAAGAACTTATACAGACATGGGAAATTATTTTACAGTATAAAATCACCATTTCACATATCCCATACAATGGCCCTACCTTCCAACGTATTGTTTAGAATTTTTGCAACACTTTTCAGTGTTTGATATGGTCCCGAGGCGCACCCCACCACCCCCATAAAAGACCACACCCCCAAGCTCATCTTCATTGTAGTTCTGGCTATAGCAGATTGAGTTGTGCTGCCTTTACTGCTGTACCGAAGATTAGCCGACCAATCCTAATGGCATCCATGGCTGCTGTTGCTTCATTATCCTCAGCACCACCCCAAACCCTCCAACACCTCCCCAACGGCCAGCAGAGGGAAATAGGCGTGAGGATGTAGAGTGTGAGGAAGAAGAGGAAGAAGAGAATGAGGTGGAGGAACTCTGCACTACAAACACTCGCTGGGAGTTGTGGATGTGTCGGTTGTTTACCGTTTGTGGAAACGTACCAAAACCACGTGCAAACCATGTCAGGTGTAACCAGTGCAAGTTGGTACCGAGTCGTGGGAGACCTGGTGCGTACAGCTTTGGTACGACAACCATGAAGCGACACCTAACCTCGTTCCACAGTGCGGACATTCGCAAGGTAGTACCATGTGAAGAACATAGTAGGTTGAGTTCCTCCGCAGCATCCTCTGTGTCCGACCCTCTCACCACAAGAGACACTCCTGTGGGAGAGCGCATCCCTCCAGCTGCCTCACAGGCCATTCGCGATGCTGTTGACCCTTACCTTGCGAGGGTCACAATATTGTGTATGTACTGCGACGCAGTACTCTGCAGGGGGGAGAGTTTTCGAAGTGCTTTTGAGACTACGGTCATGGAGCACCAGAAGAACTGCTCCCTACCTAAGTAAAGGCCACCCGACATCTTTCTCTCTCCACCTGCCCTTTCTTATCCATGTGGTTGGTGTCCCTTCCTTACCCTCCTTCACCCTCCTCTCCTAGTGTGTCGTGTGTTAAAAAATAAAAAAAAATGGAAAACAACAAAAATTACAAAAAAGGCACTTTTCAGAGCCGCCTTTCTCTTTTTAACAATGGAACTATCAAGTGACTGGTGTAGGCCCACCCCGCATTTTTTAAAAAGTCCACGGACAGTCGTAAGACGTACAAAAATGGAGGGTGCAAGCGGAGCAAAAGCAATGCACTTTTCGCTGGGAGTAAGTGGTGGCACTGAAAAGAGCCTTTTGGTGGTGTTTTGTGTGTTTCAAAAACTGTACATTCGAAAAAACAGATTGCCAAATAGGTGACTATGAATCCAAAAAAGGTTGCAATGCATTTTGAACATTTCGAAGAAAAAAGTCTGATTACCAGCATATGTGAGATGGACTCCATCTCTGAGAAAAATTAAAGTGCTGCGAAACCAAATGTTTTCATTGTGGAATGAGGACATGCCAACATCTCTTAGAAAGACACAAACAGCCTTATTGACATTGTGCCTCGCCTTCTCCATTTGTGGACCAAATGCAGAAGAACGCAGCCACATTTGTCTTTGTGCAATACGGGAAAAAACGACTTGGCAATTTGGAAACATGGCCATGGCCTTCGCAAGTCCTTCCTTCATTGCAAATTGCAAAGAAATTCCAGAGACATGCCCTAAACTGTTTCCGCCACAATGAATGATAATTATATCAGAATGACGCTGTGTCTGTAAAATAGCACAGAGAGGTACCAAGTCCAGCCACTTCATTTCACGCACTCCATGCCAGTACACTTCGACATGAGAAAATCCAAGATCTGCAGATATACCACAACTTTCTGCATACACTTTCAACCAATGTATCCATGAGTCTCCCAAAATACAGATAATCTGTCTTCGAGCACACAGAGTCATAGCTGTATGGTCTCCTGTCAGGAAAAAGACGTTGTTACTAAATCTCTCTGTTCAGAACACACCCACTGAACTTTACTGACCAATCCCTAGCTACGCACATTCTCATTTGCATGCGTCTACACCCCAGAAACCCTGTTGGTAATACGCGCTGCCTGCAGACTACCGCCATGTCTGCGGACACGTACAGGATTTGAGTGTGAGGACTGTACATTTAAATAGTGTTCCCCTTTTCCCCTTTAAAGTGGGCTCTGAAAAGAGCCGTTGTGTTTTGTTTTTTGGGCAGATGCCTGACAGACACCTGTTATTTTATATTTTTTTTGTTTTTTTTCTTCTTACTTTACTCCTACAATCATTACAGAACCTTCTCTAAAGCAAGCCTTACAGTGCAAAAGAACGCGGCATTTCACAAAAAAGATAACGAAACACCATCTGCTTCAAAATAAGCCGCATTAATAGAAACAATGTTCTCATGGCTGCAGAAAAACATACCAGCACGTAACATGAAAGCACGCATGCCGCAATTGATGGTACATCTCCCCATACTTTGATCAGGACAAAAACAGAACTGGTGTCCCATTTTCCTCTAGGGAGTAAGCCAGAAAAAATTACTTTCGCAGTTGGAAATATATTAATGACTGCTTGCACCAACTGTTCGAAATCTTCCAACAAAGTAGGTGAAGTCACGTAGCCAAAATGGGAAGCACCGTAGTGCAAAACTACCACATGGGGACTGGTCGCCCTATGCATATCTCTGCAAACTTGGAAAATTGCCACAATATTGCAATCAGTCGCAGCGCTCCACACCACCTGCACTCCTGACATCAAAATTATGTGCCACATGGCTACTTCCGGAATAGTGCTGTAAACCATGGACAAAAGTATCTCTGAGCACCAACACCCTGACTGTCTCCACCTCTGCCATCTTCACTATACGCACCGTCTTTCGACACAAATGAACAATGTGAACATCTGATTGGCTGATGCCTACAGTCCCCTTTCCATGCTAGATTTGCTGTAGAACCCCATATGTGCCACGCCCTACCCGCAGACAAGCGCGGTCTATGTGCGGCACGTAACTCTTAGCCAGTCCTTCTACCCTTTCCACATCACTTGCGAATCCATTCCCTCATTGGGCACAGCTAAGCAGCCATACAACCATCCACCAATCACATTCAAGATCTCTACATCTAACTCCGTCATCAGAGTTCCGCACTTCAAATGTACTGTTGATCACTCTGAATGCAAGTCTCGTATCATTGCAAAGCACCTACTTCAAAAATTACTGTGCAAGTGTCGCGGATTTCTACGTACAACTCCATGCATTCGCACATGCATGACTACAAAGTACATGTATGCATATTTTATTCAGAGAACATGTGCAACCCTTATGATAGCATTTAAAGAAATTAATGCCACTAAATCTGCATATCCAATACATACCAACGCTCCACCTTTAAGTGCAAGACTTCCGATTTTTTATTGACAAACCGCACTACTTCTTACTGTTTCCCGCATAACCTATACATACGTAACAACCCTCCCGAGTTAGTTGCGAAACTCGATTTTCCATTAGAAAATGTCACCATTTTTTACTATCCACCGCCTAAATGAATGCTACTTCAAATGCGATCGTATGAGAAAAATAAGCGTTCCCGATTGCTGTAGTGACATCTCCCTCTGAGGGTCTCCCGATTTTTCGCATTCGTACTTTTGATATGAAAGTAGTCACATTTTTCCCATCTACTATAATGACCTATCACTTACAAACCTGCTATGGACAACACAGCTTAAAAAAAACATGCAATTTTCATTAACTGAAAATTGTACTAATTTGCGAAGCAGGTTCAACTAACATACTGCAAATAACATATAAAGGTTGCACATAGTGAAATGAAATGCACGGATGCACTGTGTTGAGATATCAAAAGAGAATACTCTGACGAAAGATGCAAAATGAATGTGTACATGAACATCACTGCTTTAAACACACAAAGTTACTAACTTCTTTCTTTTACAATTGCAGTGAAGACTACGCTCCTGAAAATCAACAGCATCTACACTGAAAACAACAAATCTGAAGAAACCTGGTCATGCCGCAAAAAAAGTAAGTACTGTACTACCTTTATATTCTTACTGCTCCTCAAAGAGACTGTGGGGGTTATTTATGTTATTTGCGCACCAAAAAAAAAAACATTGATTTCTGAACCATTTTACCCACAAATACCCATTTATTAAACAAAACATAACAGGCAGAATGAAATCCCTGTGTTTTTGGAACACAAATAACATACAGAAGCCTTAGAATGTTAGTACTACAAAACAAATAGCTGTTTTAATTTTATACCATTACGTTTACTATTAATGCTTCTCCTCACCACTAGCTCACTTTCTTCTCTCATCTGAAACACAATGTAGTAATATACAAACAGAGAAATAGCCTTTCCAACTCATTGTAACTGCCCAATGCACATTCCCACACAACCACAAACAGCTTCCCCATCAAACTCATGCACGCATGCACAAAGCACACATACATTGTAAAACAGACCAAACCATGCCTTCTTTTTTTTCAACAGACCCCAAAGAATGCCTACTAAAAAGCAAGTCCATAGAAAGAAACGCAGAAATAGAGCAAATGAAAAAAAAAGTGTCCAAAGTAAGCATCCATCCATCCATCTGTAGCAGAGTTTGTACACAACGTTGAAACAAAACAGCTAATACAGTCATTTAGCGAAACAAAGGAAGCTTCAACTACCGAAACTTTGGCTCCTCTATCAAAATGTGGCACGAAACAGAAAACGCTTCACAAAAAATCGGCTACCAGTACTGCTAACAATGCTCCTATGAATCCTGATATCGTAGCAAGAACCCATAGTAAAAAAAGTATTTTAGCAAAAATGTTTTGCCAGAGTCCTTCAGAAACTAAGAAGAAGAAGAGCGAAACCATGCTCAACCCTTAAAACCTACCGTAGAAAATTAATCCTACAAGCTCTCATAGACAGTGCAATCCTTCTCAAAAGGAAGTTGTTTATTTTAGTGTTAAATAGGATAAAACCTATAACAAAACTAAGTACTAAACTACAAAAGAAACTTCTCAGTACACGGAATGTCAACAAAAATAACTTCTAAAGTATTTGTGGAGGTGAATGGAGTCACACAACAACCACAGAACCGGATTTTAATGAAGAAGCATACAAACAAAATCAAACAAACACAATTGCCATCCATAGCAGTGGATGAGGGTATGAAAAAATCAATAATACCATCATGGAACAATCAACACTGCTTTCAAAAGTATCCCCTGAAAACTCAGAATGACCTCTGCATTCGACTGAACCAGACGATCCAGTATACAAATGGCCGTGCACATCAATGTGTAACATTCCTAACAAATGTTTCAACTCTTTAAGTCAGTTCCTCAATCACTATGTGAAAGGTAAAGACAAAATCAAAATGAAAGTGCTTCAAAATATGGATATCTGTGCAGTGCGCAAATACACAGGACTACAAGGACATTCATTAGCCTGAATTTCAGGACCTATTTGCAAAAGCACCTTCCATGATATCAAAAGGATATCAATACATCATTCAAATGTAAGAAATCTAGTGTATAAACTGTACTATGCTAAAAGTCCAGCTTTAGAGCTAGCCAATTTAAATAACACTCTTCTACATGGTACACCCAAATACCTACAAGAAGAAATCAACCGTATCCACAGAAAATATTTTGGAAGTGAAAGCCACTTACAAAATGCAATAGTTTTAGAACAGACTAGCAACAATTCTGCACATAGCAACCTTCTATTACACACATACAAAAAAGAAATACTAAAATTTAAAAGTACATCGGCTGAAGTACCAAACCACGTGTGTGTGTGTTGCCACAGAACATTTTACAAAAGGAACACAAAAACTATAGACGTAACATACAAAATAGAAGACAATGATGATTCCAAATGGTTTGAATTAGCTCTCTACCTTTTAGCAGAAAACAAATACCAAATAAGTGAACCCCTAATATGTTGCAGTTACTGCACTACAAAGCTGGACAACAACCAAACTCCTTCACGAGCTGTCACAAATAATTTGGAATTATTCCCACTACCAAAACCCCTGCAACAACTCAATTTGTATGAGAGCATCATAATTCAAACAGTTCACCCATTTCAGCAATAATACGCCTTCAACCAAAAACAGCAAAATTACCTCCCTCTGAAATGGTGAAAGGCATTCATGGCAAAGTAGGTTATTTGCCATTAGATCTGACAGAAAATGTGCACACTCTAGGAGTGCAACGTCCACTAGAGCATTCTTTAATTGTCTTAGTAAATGGAGTACCAACAAAAGACAAAACAATTTGGCAACAACTGGTCGACTTACATAAAGTTAGGCAAGCCTTGCAATATCTGAAAGACAATAATGAATACTATAAAGAAATAAATATTGAAGATAGCTTAAGGGAATAAACTGAAATAATTCAAGAGTCATCAGAGACTGGTCAATTTGAACATCTGGATCCTGCTGCAGTATCCACTCTTTTGGACCATTACACAATTCATCCATGCACTCTAATGAGAGCATAGATGATGCACTAGAAACTTACCAAATGCGGCAAACCAAAGGGTCATCAATTAGCATATGGGAAAAAAGGATAGAAGCACGTGCTTTTCCACTGCTATTTCCTACTGGCAAAGTTGGAAGATACGATGATAGACCCACTAAGATTACGGCAGCAGAATACCGCTCATTACGAATGTATTCTCAAGATCCCAGATTTAGACAAAATGTGGAATACATATTCTGCCTACTCTTTGAAAGTGAACTAGCAACCCTATGTTACGGAGTTGCACACATATTGAAATCTGGAACCCACTTTCAAAATATGTCAGCTATGCAATTAATACAAAAAGTACAACAAAAAGATGAGGTTTTACAATCAAGTCTAACAAATCTGTTTTCAAACATGCGTGGTATGAAAGAATACTGGTTTCGATGGTACGGAGATGTACGTTGTATGATCAGAAACCTTGGACCACCCACTTGGTTTGTTACATTAAGTTGTGCAGAGTATGCATGGGAAGATGTACATGATTTCCTACGCATATCAAACAATAACAAAACAAACAAAGATATACTAACACCTGGAGAACTTTGCTCTCTAGATCCAGTTAATGTGTCAAGATATTTCCATCATCGTTTCATTGCTATGCTACACTTTATTTGTAATAAAACTGTTCTTCACCTTGGAGAAGTGCAACACTTATTTTGGAGAAAAGAATACCAAGCCAGAGGAGCACCACATATTCACATGCTTTTATGGATCAAAGGTGCTCCTAAATTTGGTCAGGACAGTGATGCCACTGTTTTGCAGTTCATCCAAAAATATGTCACTTCTGAAATCCCTTCACAACGGACAAATACTGACCTTCATAGACAGATTTTACTATTTCAAAGACACAAATGTGGCAAATATTGTCGTCGCAAATACAAAAGCAAAGGGAAATACTACACCAAATGCCGCTTTGGTTTCCCTAGACCAGTTACAGAAACAGGTGAAGTGAACAACTTCATGTCTTCAGTTCGACATAGTGTTAAAGGTAAATCACCTAAGAACACGTATTACATAAAACGAACACAAGAATCAAAATATATCAATGATTAAAATGCAATCATTGCCCTCTTATGGAATGCAAACATAGATGTGCAGTATATTGCAGACAATTCCGCTGCAGTTGCACAATATGTTACAGCCTACTTAACAAAAGCAGAAAAAACAGAGCTTCAAGATCTCTGGAATGACCTATCGTCAGACAAAACACTATCTCAGAAATTGTACAGCCTAGGCAGAACAATGCTCTCCCATAGAGAATGTGGCGCCTATGAAGCTGCAGATTGTTTAACTGGTGGTGCTTTGTGAGGAAAATCAGAAAACATAGTATGGCTAAGTCTTGGTCCTGCTAAATCTAGAAAAGGAGTTCTGAAATCATATGAGGACATAGAAACAATTGCCAAAAATGATCCCAACAGCCAAGATATTTTAAAAAACAATTTACTGGACAAATACTATCCGAAAAGGAGTACCACTTTGGAAACCATGTGTCTATACCACATAGTTCAAAACTTTGCATACAAAAATATAAAACCTGATGAAAAGAAAGGTAGATATAGAGTGACAGATTGTGAAGGCAGCTTAGTGAAACTTACCAAACAAAGCTTAATTAATCATGTCAAATTGTCATTAAAAACTCAACAGAAATAACTATATTACATGTCCCTGCTACAACTTTTTAAACCATGGAGAAAAGAGGAAGAGATACTAGATAACTATGACTGCTATGAAGATGCTTTCAAAGCAAATGAAAGCACTATCACCGATGTGAACTTTACGTAGTACAAAACAATGTTGCACAATTAACAGCAACACGAAAAAGAACTTCAGGCCCAACTAGATAAGTAGTCAACCTTCTGTAACGGGAAGTCAAGAACCACTAGGACAGCCACTAATAGTAAATGAAGCAGAAATAGCTATGACAGAAGTGGAAAACACTATGTGTCACTATGAAGAACATATAGAAGACTTAACTGGACTACAAGCAAAACTTAAAGATCAGCGCACCATTTTTGAAGAAGTAACAAAAGAAATTGCACATGGTGTACAACACGAAAATAAAGAATGTACGTGCCAAAATTACAAACCTATACTGCTGTACGTCAGTGGTGAAGCGGGGTCAGGAAAAACATTCTTAATCAAAATCATCAGCAAGTTCCTTCAACAATTGACAAACAACAAACTGTCAGATGTTGTAACAGCCCCCACAGGTTTAGCTGCGTACAACATAAGCGGTGTCACTTTACACCGATTACTACTCCTTCAAGTAGAACACCAAAACAAATTAGACTATTACAAACTTTCTGCAGAAGCTGCAATGAAACTATGCAGAGTATTAAAACAAATGAAAATGCTACTAATAGATTAAGTGAGCATGGTCTCCAACCTAATGTTGGCTTTGATTCACCTCAGATTGCAAGAAGTACTTAAAACAAACTCTGAACAACTCTTTGCAGGGAAAAACATTATCTTTTTCAGATATCTTCTACAATTGACACCAGTGAAAGATGAAGCTATTTTAAAAACCTTGGGACACAAACTCTGCCATAAAACTGTTGGCAGCATAGGAAATGTCAACTAATTAACAGGAAACATGTGTCAATCTGCAGATCTCACTTACGCTAACATTTTTTAAAAGTATTAGAATTGGTGTACTATCACAAGAAGCACAAGCCATATTGAAAAACCGGCACATTCACACACTTTATGGCGATAACGCATGTGCTACTGATGTTATGGAACAATTAGTGCACAAAAATGTCAATTGTATGACCTTAATGCCAACTCTTGCAAACTGTTTCAAATTCAATGAAACAATGTTAAAAAAAGAAATGCAACCAATAATGGACATTTTCTCCACAGACAAACTGGACGTACATGGTATGACACTACCCACACTACCCACAAAGTTACCTCAAATAATCTCCAGAAATAACCGCAACATCACCATAGAGAACCTCAAACCTCTCCTCGCGCCTATCAGTAAAGCTAATCTACCTACGCAAAATAACAACCCAGCAGACATAGTAGACCTCTACAACAATACCTTAGAACTAGCCCTTAACCAGATAGCTCCTCTCAAACAACGAAAAGCCAAACCTATTGCCCATTCCAACAATTGGTTCTCAGCAGAATTAAAAGCTCTCCGCAATATTAAAAGAACCGCAGAAACTAGCTGGAGAATAGCCCCCTCTCTCACCACTAAAGACAAATTTCAGCTGCCTCCACCTACAAATCCGCCATCTTAAATGCTAAAAAAGAGATCTATAACTTGAGAATACAAAATGTCAAATCTGGCACCAAAGAACTTTTCTCTATACTAAGGGAACTTGAATCACCATTGCCTCCTACAGAGGACTGTTCTAAAGACAAAGCCTGGTGTAACAATATCCAGCTCGCCCTCGCTAACAAAATTGCCCTCCTACAATCTAAGATAGAAGCTAAAAAAGCTAGCCTTGCCTCCAAGCAGAACCCCAGAAGCAAAATAAACCTCACCACCCCCAACTGCCCCTCCTTCCACTTCTCACCAGTCACAGAAGAAGTAATCAAGATAATCGCCAGTCTCAAACCATCCAATTGCAAAGGTGACGTTTGTCCTGCATCTGTCATCAAAGACGGTGCTAATGAGCTAGCCCCTCTCATCACCTCTCTGATCGACTCCACTTTCAAAAACTCAGTGGTTCCCAACAACCTTAAAGAAGCGTGGGTCCTACCCCTGCTCAAAAAACCCAACCTAGTTCCCAACATCCCCACAAACTATAGGCCTATCACTACAGTCCCATTTCTTCTCAAAATCTTGGACAGGGTAGCCTATCTCCAAATACAACAACATTTGGAAGACAACACCCTCCTAAGCCTAAGACAATCCGGCTTTAGACCAAGGCACGGGACTGAAACTGCCCTCTTGGATCTAAAAATCCAAATGGATGACGCCAAAGACAAGGGCAAACTGGCCATCTTGCTCTTGTTGGATCTCTCTGCTGCCTTTGATCTGATTGACCACCAGATCCTCACCCATCACCTCTCCTCAGCTGCTGCATTCTTTCAGAATGCCACTAAGTGGATCCAATCATTTCTGTCTGACAGGTCGACTAGAGTCTTCGCCCCCACTGCGGCTGCGGACCCCGTCCCGATCACATGTGGAGTGCCCCAAGGCTCTTGCATTTCTCCCACACTTTACAACATCTTCACGAAGATCCTATTTGACCGTCTTGACGATCTGGGTGTCAGCTACACTAATTATGCAGACGACACCCAGGTCCTCATTACGCTCACTGGCAGCTGTGAAGAAGATGCTGCAAAGATTAACGATATCTACTTAGAAATCCAAGCCTGGATGGCTACACACAGTCTTTGCCTAAACGACGATAAGACAGAACTGCTTATCGTAGGCTCCCAGGCTCGCCTCAACAAACTGGACCAAAGATACCAATCCTTTACCAGCGATGGCAACATCATAAAAGTATCCAAAGAGGGCAAAACACTAGGTGTATACCTCGGCTCTACCTTGTTATTAAAGAAACAAATAAACTCTAACATCTCAGCTACCTCATACACCAATAAACTGATCAATGCCTGTAGGCCTTTTCTCTCCACCTCCAGTTGCCTCACTCTATCTAGAGCGCTAATATTGTCTAAATTAGACTATTGCAACACACTCTACCTAGGCACTACCACTAAAAACTTGAACAGGCTCCAGATCCTGCAAAATAATGCACTAAGATGTGCCCTCAAACTCCCGCGAAAGGCGCACATATCCACGGTTAGCAAAGAAGTCCTCTGACTCCCGATCCGTGACAGAATTAAGCTAAGAACCCTGGTCATCACCCACAAGTGTCTGTCTCGTACTGCCCCACGTTACCTTTCAGACAAATTCTCTAGATACTGCCCCACTAGACCCACCAGAACTCCTTGCCTGCACCAACTAAACATCCCGAACTATAACCTAAAAACAGCAGGGGGCTCCAGTTTCCCAGTGCTTGCAGCACAATGTTGGAACACCCTCCCTCCCACAATTAGAGCGGAAACCGCGTTCTGGCCTTTCAGAGCCATGGTAAAATCATGGCTACTAGCCTGAACATCTAGACTCTCCCCGACATGACCGGCTAGCCGCCGCTCTCCACCTGCAGTAATATTTACTCTTCTACAGCCTATGCAGGACCAATCTGTAACCGGTCCTCATTCGCCACTGTAACTGTGCTATTCTCTGTACACTATACTCTCGGTATATTCTATGCTTGTATGTAACTCTCAGAGCCTTGACCAATGTATGCTCTGTCTGCTGTATTAAGATGTTCGATATGTAACTCTGTTGTAACGATATGTAACTCTGCTGTGCAAATGATTATGCGCCCAGCTACCTGAGGGTTCGGACGCGCTTTATAAATAAACAAACTAAACTAAACTAAACCCATGTGTCAGCAGGCCACAACAAGACTACATACCTTAGAAAATTCAATCTCCAACGCAGCTGGGTTGGAAAAAATATTAAAACTATCCTTAAATTGTAGAGTAATGCTTAAACGTAACCTTGACGTGGAGCAAGGGCTAGTTAATGGGGCACTGGGTACAGTTGTTGGCTTTCAAACATACCCACGTGACAACATTGAGTTTGTCAATATTCACTTTGACAAACTTTCAGAAGTGAAAAGGATAGGGCGCTCAACAGCTCGATTCCTTCTCTGCAAAGACATGTATGTACGTAGAGAACAATTTTATCTAACTCTTGCATATGCAGTCAACATACTATCAATGCTATCAAGGTGGAGAATGGAGGAAGGACTTACAACCAGGAAAACATAAAATTACTAAGAGAAATTATATAGAAGGGAGACACTAATTGATCAGCATCAGACCTTCCTCTCTGACATCTTTTTCTCTACCTGTGGTGTCCCCCAGGGATCTCACCTCTCTCCCTGGCTTTTCAACCAGTATCTGGCACTTCTCGCCCACCGCATCGCCGCTCTCTGCCCCAACCTTCAGTGCTATGCGGATGATACCCAGCTCATTTTCAGGCTACCCTCAGCCACCTCTTCTCCTTCCCTCATCTCTGACTGTCTTTCTGCTATCCAGGACTGGTGTGCCGCCAATGCCTTAATGCCAGTAAGACTGAGATTCTACTCATCGGCAGACCCACTCCCTCCTTCCCTGCAGCTCTCTGGCCGGCCTCACTTGGCCCCCTTCCTGCTCCTACCTGCAAGGCAAAAAACCTTGGGGTCATCTGCGACTCCACACTCTCCTTCTCTCCTCACATAGCCGACGTCTCTAAGAAGTCACACTACCAGCTACACCACCTCAGAGGTATCCTTCCTTTCCTCTCCTTCCCCCAGAAGCTCACTATCTCTAGAGCCCTGGTTCTCTCGAAGCTGGACTACTGTAACAGCCTCTATCTAAATCTGCCCGCCTCTACTCTCCGCCCTTTGCAACTCATCCAGAACAGGACTGCGAGACTTGTCCTTGGCCTCAAGCTCAGGGACCGTATCTCTCCAGGACTGAAATTACTACACTGGCTCCCAGTGACTACGAGGATCAAGTTCAAAACCCTCTGCATTGTCCACAAGGCCTTCTGGGGCCTTGGGCCAAAATACCTTCAACTCTCTCTTCCTAAATATCTTCCTTCTCGAGCTCTTCGCTCATCCGCCTCCAACTCCCTCAGGGTCAGCCGCTTCTCCAAATATCGAGTTGGGGGCATATCTCTCTCCGCTGCAGGGGCCTCCCTCTGAAACAGCCTTCCTGTCCCTCTGAAACTTGAGGAGAACCATCTCTGGTTCCGGAAGCACCTCAAAACCTTCCTCTTTGCCTCCGCCTTCTCTCCCCCTCTCCCCTGCTAAAGTTACTGAAACTGCACTGAATCTGCAACTGGGCTACTCACCGTTCTCGGTCCTTGGCCCAGCCACTCTCCCCTGCACTGCCTCCCTGGCAACCACTGCACCGCGGGACTGTGTCTGTATCCCCAGAGCCCCCCCTTCCCAGCACTTGACTGCACTTACCTCGCACTTGCCACTAGCTGGCCCTTGTTATTTATCCTGTATGCTATTAACCCTGTACTGCACTTTCCCCTCTCCCTTCCCCCTTGCACTTTCCCTTCCCCTCTACCCTTGCACTGGTGCGATCTGAATGACCCCTGGACTAGTAGGATCGTTGTCTGTCTCCCCTTGTCCCCCCCCCGCCTCGTCGCGCCTTGAAACACTTGTGTATAGGTGCGTTACAAATGCCATATCATATCATATATCATAAACTGAATACATTTGGAGATAATAAAATACATTGATGTGAGGAAGTTTCTCATAAACTGTGTCCTTTTTCAAAGTTGTAATATTTATATGCATTGGTTGTTCAAATGCACTTACGTATGAAAATGTACTTATAAGATCTGTATTGTGATTATGTTCTAGAAAATTGTCTTCCTTTTACGGTACCATTTTCATGTGTATTAATTATATTGTTTATAATGTTTTTCCATTGATAGTTGTATTGTCAAATGTATTCTCCTTTGATAGTTTATTTTTTAAACAAAATAAAGCAATGAAAAATTAGAAAAAAAAATGAAAGAACATATTTTTCAACAGAAGGACTATACCAAAACTAATGAATCAAGAAAAAGGACAATTGAATAGAGCTTAAAACGGAAGAACTAAATAAAACAGCAAACTGTTTGACTGTTGGGAATTCTCCTGGTCCTGGTGGTTTTCCAACAGAGTTTTACAAAATGATGCCAGAGGTGGTATTAGCAGCTCTCAAGGATGTTTTAGAAACACCAATTAAACACAATGCCAGAAACAATGAGGCATGCAGATATAACTTGGATCCCCCCCAAAAGTAAAGGATAGCATATTGCTGAGAGGTAATAGACCAATTAGTTTAATTAATACACACTGTACCACTTTGTCAAAACTTCTGTTGAGAAGATTAGAAACAGTGTTACCATAGATAATTAACATTAATCAAACAGGATGTATAAAGGGAAGACATTCTGCAACGAGCATGAGAAGACTAATACTGACAGAGACTAAAGGTAAGAAACCGAAGACAGTGGTTTCATTCTTGTCATTAGATGCAGAAAATGCATTTGACAGGATAGATTGGAGATTTCTTTTCAGGACTATGGAAGAATTGTAATTTGAACATGGATTTATGAAATTGATTAGTTTGTTATACACCAACCCCACAGCATTGGTTATCAAAAATGGGCTTCAATCTAGAGCATTCAATCTACAATGTGGGACAGGACAGGGCTGCCTGCTCTCCCCATCACATTGGCAGATTGGGTCCAAAGTCATAATATGATCCAGGGAGTGAATTATAGGGGAACCAAACAAAAACATTGGTTATACGCAGATGATTTGTTTCTAGTGCTACAAAACCTTGAGGTTTCTTTGCCAACGATGCAGGAAATTGATTTTGGACAGATATCTGGATGCACAATTAATTGGTCCAACGCAGAAGCCATGACAGTTACAAAATATTGTTGCAGAGAAGATCTGGAAGGTTATGTTTTTTGTTAGTGTCCTAATAAATAGAATGTGTTGGGGTGTGACTCAGAAAGGATCTAAAGTGGATGATGAGGGAACATATGACATTAGCAATAACTAGATTGAAATATGATGTAGAGAGATGGTCTGCCCTGAAACTGTCCCTTTGGGGTAAAGTGAATGCGGTTAAAATGACAGCTGCACCATTAAGATTACTTACTTGTTGACTCAGTTTTGGTCTCCAGGTTGAGCGAGGTGGCGGCTTCTCGGCTTTGGCAGCCATATGGGTTGCCTCTTTTCTGAAAGATCGCCAATGTGTAGTAACACGGCAGAATCTAACCCCATGGATCTGACACAGAGAGTCCCGCAGGGAGCCTGTCTTTCACCAATTTTTTACAACATCTTTACGGTTCCCTTCCTTGACTTTCTGGACAGTAATGACAGAGTTCACCAACTACGCTGATGATATCCAGTGTATCATTCCCATCACGGGTGTCTTCTCGGATGACAAAACTAAAATCAACTGGATCTATTTGCTCATCCAACGTTAGATGTATGCTAATGGATTGGCCCTTAACACCAACAAGACATGACTCATGGTTGTGGGCACTGACCAAAAAATCTGCAAACTGGAAGATTTATACTCCCAGTTTGTGATCGATAACTGTGCCATAAAGGTCAAGAAAAAAGTTAAGACACTGGGGATTTATTTGGACTGTAACTTGAACATGAAAGCGCAGGTTAGTAGTCTAGTGTCCTCATCTTCGTATTATATCAAACTACTTTCTTATGAACTCCCCTTTCTCTCTCAAACTAGTAGAGAAACGCTGGCTCGAGCACTGATTAGCTCTAGGATAGACTACTGCAGTAGTCTCCTGAGCGGTCTCTCAAAATGTGAAGTGAATAGATTGCAGGTAGTGCAGAATAACGCTGTCAGGGTTGTTATGGATAAAAAGAGATCAGACCATATCTCCCTGTCAAGAAGGGAGCTTCATTGGCTTCCTATTAAGGAACATATTCTGTTTCGCCTCTTGTCCATTTCCTTCAACTGTCTGAAAAATTCTGGTCCTTCCTACCTTAATGGGGAACTCAGACGTAAAACCACCAACTACAGCCTCAGATCTAATGATCTCTCTCAGCTAACCGTTCCAATTTGCAGATTATCTCAGACCAAGGTTGGAGCCTTCAACTCTGCAGCCCCCACTGCCTGGAACAACCCTCCTCTGAAATTGAGAACTGAAAGCTCAAACAGAGTGTTCAGAAAAGGACTTAAAACATATCTATTCAACTAATATCATCTTAGTCTGAGATCTTGTCTTCCGGCACTATCTTTACCTTCTGAGACCTTTTCTTGTGGATGCTTTCTTTCTGTATTTGTCAGCACCCTTAAGCCTTAGGGTCAGTGGATCTGCGCTATATAAATATTAAATAAATAAATAAATAAAGAATGATTCCTCTCTTCTTTAAGAAAACACTATTCAAGGATATGGACAGGGTGTTGCAATGCTTTTTGTGGGATGGGAAATCTCCAAGATTGGCATTGTGGAAATTGTAACAAACACTTGGTGAATACAGTCTCAATGTGCCTAATTTCGAGATGTACCATTTGTGCTTTTCAGTAATTAATATATTACCATTTCTAGAAGAATCCAGATCAGTGGGTAATAGCTTTGCCACATAAGACAGGTCCATTCATTCCTAGGGCCCTGCTCAAAACAGAAGGTAAGTAGAGAACCTACTGGATTTTAAGATGGTGTTGGAGGGGAATATCACAAAGATTGAGCTTAGACCCATATTTAGTTGGGAATGATTCATTTTGGTTCAACCTCATATTCAAAAAACAATATATTGGTCCTGCAGGTATTTAGCAGCAGTTGACTGGACTGAAGATTAATTTGTAGAAGGGAAGTGGACTCATTTTGGCACGCTTAGGGTAGAGAAAAGATTGGATGGATATACATTTGGGCAGTATAGAATGATACAAAATCTTATTTCTAAAGGGTGTAAATATAACAAGGTAGACTTTGGAAAAGAAGATACAGGGAAAGTCCTTTTAGAGAAGGGAGATGAAGGGCATGTAGCATCTGTGGTAAATTCCTTGCTATAAAACTCAGGGCCAGGTAATCCAGGATTGTTGTCCTGGTGTCCCTTGTTAGGTGTTAAGTGTGTTGTTGTCAAAATGCTCTCAGGCGCTAGGACAAGAGATATCTGAAGAAGATTTGTCTGAATTCTGTGGGAACATTAAATTGTCTTCTCTGAACTGGAGGGATAGAGCCCGTCAGAGTAAGATTCTAAATAGAGAATTTTGGACACTAGCAACAATGTTTCAAAGGGGATTATGTGATTCTGAAATATGCTAGGATTGTAAACATAGGAAGCGCACGTTAGAGCAGATGCTCTGGGAATGTTCTTGGATCAGAACATTTTGGATAGTTATAACAAGTGCTATTAATACACTATTAAGGAGGAATCACACTAGATGGGGGGGCACAATTTGACGAGTTGTCATTCTCACAAAACTATTTTGTGTTTAGAGAAGCTATGTTGGACAAAAATGGATCTTCAAAGGTTGGAAACAGACACCACCAGCCAGATTCGAATGGGTTCAGGAATTGCTCAGGATGTCCTTGGTTGAGAGAGTACTGTGGAAAAAACATAGGAAACTAAGTGTATATGAAGATGTTTGGTCATGATTTCTGGAAATTAAAGTTTAATATGTGAAAGGGGGAGGGGTGAACCTCTGGGATTGCTCTGTGTGGATTCACATGTATATCTTTGTACATAGGTTTGTAAATAAAACGTGTTAATTACAATAAAAAGACTGTCAAATAGTGATAAAATTAGGTAACTTACAATGGCAGTAGTAAGACATGCTTCAATCGTCAGTGATGTGAGGAAGATTATTCTGGCAGACAGAATGTCTCTTTTGAAGCAATTCTATTTTTTTAACTGCAGTGTAGTAGTTTGTGATTTGCCTTTCTGGACATTATATGATAAGATTGATATGATATTTTATTTGTATTGCGCTCATACACAAGTGTTTCAGAACGCAACGAGGCAAGGGAGGGGAACAAGGGAGGACAAAAACAACAATCTTACTAGGCCCAGTGACAATGAGAACGTGCAAGTGCAGGGGAGATAGAAGCGGGAAAGTGCAAAGTTGAGGGGAGAAATGGAAAGTGCTGAGCACGGGATACAACAACACAAAAGGTAGTGCAGCCAGCAAGGGGGCAGGTGCAGGTTTTGAGGGCAGACAAGGGGTGTCTGGTAAGTGCAGGTGAGGGGACTGTAGGGTAACAGATACAGACCTAAGTGCAAGGGTTGCCTGGGGCAGTGCAGGTGAGTGGCTGGGTGGGCATGGACCTGGGCCCGAAATCAGAGGGTAAACCAGGTGCACTGTGCCAAAACTGACAGATAAAATGAGCGAATCATGATCACTCTCTGGTCTACACTCTATGCAGAAATCAGTTATAAAATGTGATTAATGCGCATGTGTTATAAAATATTATATTATTGATGTATATCTACCATTTTGAAGAGTAAAACATCCTGGCCGATCAGAGGCACAGTCCGAAGACCTAACTCAGATAAATAATCTGAAAGGAGTTTACCAGATCTATTCATCCCGGGATCCTTCACCATTGGCTGCGGTTTGTTATATACAAGAACTTCTTCTAGTGAAGAGCCTATCCTAGAGAAATCCCCCAACCACCTGTTGATGTCACCCCCTACTATGTATAGGGTTGATTAGAATCTGTCAGAAGGTGACAGTCTAGATATTTCCTGGCTGCATGTATAGCAGCATCCCAACCCGTGCCTGTGAAATGAGTTATACAAATAAAAAATGCAATGCACGACACCATTTGGGATTTTTAGAGTAACAGCCAAAGGGCATTATTTGTATATAACAGAGAACAATCAGGTAAAAGCCAATCTGCAACCAGAGTAGCCAATCCTCCCTTCTGGCTTTTTTGGCGGAGGAAAAAAAGTTACCAAAACCATCAACTGCAGGTGAAGAGGTTTATCATGTTTCTTGGAACAATATAATATCAAACATGGAAATACACAAACAGAAACCCGGATCGTTCAATTGTCTTTCCACGGCAGCAATGTTCCAGGAAACAATTAAATGGCTAAGCCCTGATGAAGCAGCAGACATGGGGCCACCTTTAAATGTGGTAACCAACACAATTATAAACAGGGTCCCTAGACTGAGCAGAGAGCTTCATTAGTGCAGAATTCAGTAATAGTATTTCCATAGTACCCATGTGTAGATCCATGATATTGGATGTAACAAGGATATCAGTTGGGTCAATTAGCCTTACGCTACATTAGCATTAGACATAAGACCAACCTTCAAGTGCTCAGCAGCTATAAGAGATACCAATGTTCATGGAGGTGGCACTGCAGGGCCCCAATGTCCAGCTATATTTCAAGTCCTGCATCGTAAAAAAAACTTCTCCTGGTTCCCATTTTACTTGAGCTGCTGGTACTATGTGGGTGTTCGACTGGTTCACTTCTGTATTCTCATAGGGACATGCCACAGGCACTGTGAATCTGAACTTCCTGCACATAACAGAACTGGTAGCACACTCTTAGAGACCTTTGATGGCTGGTTATTTTAGTTGAATTAGCCACACTACCACCATTTGCCAGCAAGGACAGTCCAGCCCTTGAAGAAAAAAAGAATTCAGAAGTTCATTGATGTGTGCTTCCAGATGATTAGAAAAGGGGCCTTCATAAAAGGAAGTGTAAGAAGTCATGATCCGTGTTCCCATCACTTGACACTCAGAGACTATCACTTTGCCCACTTCTGCCAACTGGTTCAAGGGAGAGAGATTGTAACTCTTCAATCACTACAGAGTTATCATGAGGGGAATGGCAGGAAGGATCATGAGCAGACTTTTGGATCTGAGCCCAATCCCCCATGTTCTCACTTACCAGGTCTCTGTCAATTGTCTTCATAAAATCTGCACTGAGATCCATGTATCCCAGTGAGGTGTCACTTAGTTAATTTAAATCGTTTATCTCATTTAACTCAAGCAACCTATCCATTTTGTTGTAGCAAAGGACCTTCAGGAGCATAATTGACATGCAGCAGGTCCCGAAACTGGATGACAGTTTCCCTGACTGTTTCCTTCCTTTAACCCTCCTTCATTCTTGCCGATCCGGAGATATTCTGTGTGCATGTAAAGTGTTGTCAAAACCAAATAAATAAATGCATTACTGCTTTGGAATATAACATGGCTATGCTGCTACTTATACCCAGACAAAATGCCCCTTTCAATTATCCCAATATAGATAACTTTTAGGTGCTATCCAGAATCGGGGTACAATGAGTGAATACATTGAGCTAAAACTCATTTAGACTGGCGGCTAAGGTGGCACACTTTTCAGTTAAATCCAAGATTGGATGATAGCACTGAAAAAACTACAGGGAAAGTGAAAAATTAACAAAGTTAAACAAAGTATTTTGTAACATAAAACCAATTGGATTCAGGTTTGAATACTTCTAAACAAAATAGTACATATAGTAAATTAGGATTAGGCCCAGAAATGTCCTAAAATGGCCTAAAGTGATCTATAAAATAGATGCATTTAATTTTAAATCATCTTTCTGTCCTTTGAAGTTCAGCATTATGAAAGAGAATACGCTGTCATCAGATAAAAGAATGAACCCTAGGAGTCAATTATAATAGAGAGCAACGATTGGAATATGTACCAACTATCAAGTGCTATCTAATTAAAGTGTTTAGGAAGTCTTTTGTAGTCAGGTTCCATGGTCTTTCAACAAAGGACTGGGATGGAAGTGAGCCAGAGTAGTTACTTTTCTGCTGTCAACAGCTTCTTCTCTTTATCTGTATACAGCTCCCATTTTGTCAAGAGTTCCAACTAATTGCTGGGATCAATATAAGTTCTAGATACAATAATTACCTCAATTTGCTGTCTTAATCTATAGAAAAGGTTGACTGATTCAATAAACAAAGATTGACAAAGCTTACCCAACATGTGCATTGTACTATAATTTAGAGAGTTTAGTTCCACAATTATCGTTATAATTTGGTTCATACATTCTTTCAGGTGCTACTAGCAAATGCTTACTGGGATTAAAGATCTCTATGGATTGTGAAATCTATATACAATAGTTTAGACAGAAATATTTGGTAGCGTATATAAGTGAAATGCAAAGAAGTGCAGTTCTGCAGGAACGTCTGTTGGAGCCTGTGTGTGCAATCTTGTCCTCCTGAGCTGTTTCACATTGGAATCAAACAAGAAACACAAACAACTTAACCTCTGCTAAAAGGAAACCTGTGGGCTGATCAGTGACACCAATTCACTGAAATGCCATGGGTAGCAGACGTGACATCACAGCCGGTGACATCACAGGAAGTGACCTTTGACCGCGGCGACATCATAGGCAATAACATTACATGACCGTTAACCCTCATTACATACCAGGAAGGAGCTGAAGCTGAAAGATGACCATTTTAGATACCAGAAATCAGGGTGAGAGATCCGAAGGCAGCTATCAAGTTTTTGGAGCTATTTTATTTTGCCTCCAAAACGATTTTGCACAGATGAGTATATTTAAACATTTACAAAACTTTCGATAAGCACAAAAGGTTGGTGGACAGATATTTCTTTTTTTGCGGAATACAGGTTAGTATCGTCCTCTTTTTTTGCCGAGGAGCAGTTTCCATAGTGATGCACGAATATACAGTACAGGTAAGTGATAACAAAGGGTTTTAACAAGGTGCTATCCAGGACTATGATAAGTCCGGGGGTACTAAGACAACAAAGGTGTACACTACACTATCTATAAACACATATACACAGGGGTTGTGCCACAGGATATCGACACAAGGGTGTTTCGGTCAAACTAGGCTTGGATTGAGCCTGAGGTGGTAGTGGCCTTCATCAGGATGGTTACTTCATAGAGGTTCTGTCCGTAAAGGTAATCGTCTGCTGAGGTGCAGCGGGAATGCTGTGCTTTGAGTCCTGTTATGGTTGCCGGACTCTTGGGAGCATGTCTGCAAGTGACATCAGAGGACTTGTATGAATATGGTCACTCTGACTATTTAATAAAGCCTATGTTCTCAGGGCGCGATGCTTGTAGAGGCATCTGCGCTCGTCGTGGTAATGGTTGCAACCCATTATAGACAAGGGGCACTGACATTGATATGCCACTATAGCATTATATGGCCATTTAATGACATCTTGAATCAGTTATACCTACACCCGTCAGTCCAGTCAAATGCTAAGTGAAGCCCCACATTCCCAGGTGCTGCCTTAATACAGTATGCGAAGTGTAGCCTCCTATATGCACATACTGCTATTCTATGTCTGTTACAGCCAGTATATGTAAGGTACAGACTTACAGTTGCTTCCTTTATATGCAAAACACAGCCTAAAATGCCCTGTGATGTCCCAATGTCACTTAATGTCTCATACATCTGGTATAAACATCATATATAAGGGAGAGCCTTGTGTGTCTAATTGCAGCCATTGTTCAGTATGGAAAGTGCAGTACCAAATGTCCCAGAAATGACATTCACTGACACCAAATAGCTTTTATGAATGTTGTAAAGACTTGTATGTGCAATTTCACTTGTTTGCAAATTGTGCCATCATATGCCAAGTGAAGCCTCAAATACCAGAGTAATGGCATCTAGTGCACTTACATTTCACATGTATGTTGTAAGTCATCAATGTGTGCTATTTTGCCTCACATGTCTAATTGCTGCCAAGAATTGCCAAGTGCAGCCTCAAATAACCCAACAATGACATTCAAGACAAGTTAAGGCCACATATACATGGTGTAAGACACCAAATGGAGTGCTCAGCTTTGTGTGTATAATTGCTGGTATCATGTGTCAAAACCTACTTGAAATGGCCAATAATGCCATCCAAAGCTCCTAAAGACTGTATATGTATGGGAAAAGTCCCCATGTGTATTATACAGCCTTACATATCTAATTTCTGCTTTCATGTGCCATACACAACCAAAAATAACTTAATGGCATTCAATGCCAAATTAATTTCTCATATAGATAGTATATGACACCATAAACAGTGATCACCCTCCCGTGTGCAACTGCTTTCTTTTATAATATACCAAGGGAAGATTCTGATGTGACACAATGTCCGTATGACCTCATATAAATGATATATGTCACCATATGTACTGTTCCTTCACAAATATCAAATTGATACCTGTTAGGGAGAATTCTCACTTATGGCTAATTTCCCTTACCTATAGAGTCCCCCAGCAGCTTTGCTGGATTTGAAGGGTTTATTTCTTTTTGCCTGCTAAGAGTGAGACTCTTTTTCCCAATCTTAGGCATCTTTGCTATGTGTGTTCTAGGCTATTTCTGTGTTTAATGCCTATGGGATCTTTTCTCTCACCCATAGGAACCATCTGTATGCACATGTGTCACACAGCACCCTCCGTGCAGTGACATAGGGGTGTCATAGCGACCCCCAAACATAGACTCCATACCCTGGGACTGACTACTGTCTCCCAGGGAATGTAAAGTCCCCATTGACTTTACTAGTCCATCTCTATGAACTAAACCAGTACACCCCATCTTAATATGGTAGTGCTGGAAGGGGTTAATAGTTTTTCCCCTATGTTCATTTTCGAGAGGGTACCTTAAAGTCCCCCTCTACAAAGTTTCTTGCTGGTGGCAGTGGTTACTACCTTTTATATTCGACCGCAAATATTTTCCTATGGGATTTTCCCATTGTTCAGGCTAATACTTTTACTGACAGTCTCTAACATACCGCCGGTTTATTTTATTATTAACTTTACTCCGGTAGGTCTTATTCAAAAGAACTTTGATATAATTTCTTTCTCGTGTCGTACTCTAAAAACTTCTAACCCAGGTCATGGATCCTTTGTTCGCTCTTTTGGCGGGCTTCTGCGAAGAAGCCCTCCTTTCGGCGCCTCTGAGTCTGGGGTGGGTCTGTTGTGTGCGAGGGGGAGTAGAACCCCTGGACAGAGTTGCCACAGCAACTCAGGTCGCACTCTAACCTGATAGGCTGGAGGGTCTCCCGCCAAGAAGACCACTCCACTGTGTGAGTGACAGCTAGGCTGTATGAATGGGTCTCTTTCTGCTTAAAAGCAGGGTCCTGAGGACTGGAAGAGCAAGACGTCACCACTGGAACTACGGAACCGAAGGGGAGAGAAGCCAGAGACATCTTCAGCATCTACACCACCGGTGAAGCCCTGCTGGATCGTCTCACCACTTTTCTTCCACATGACGAGAGGAGATCTTCAGCGAAAGAGCCTCCTTCCCTTGAGCTGGTGGGGTCAACCAGTTCACCTATCGCTTCCTCGGACCTGCCTTGGTTGAATCGACAGTGCTCAGCACTTAAAGACCGGATAGCCAGGCAGCTATCGACCCGGACCGCAATTAAAATGAGCGTACCTTTTAAACTTCGTTGGGCAGCACCGCGGCTGGTTTTATCCCTGGGTAGTGCAGCGACTCGAACCTTCCTCCACGATGAGAGCCTCTCTTCCTCTGTTGGATCCCTCGACCTGCAAGAACTACCAGGAACAACCGCCACCGCAGGAGCCACTTCTTCACGTTTAAGGTACATTGTTCCACCAGGCCGCCCTTTTTCCGTGGTAGCCCTAAAGGTGTTTTAAATCCTTTAACTGCTTGTGGGGTCGGCCGCCCTCTCTCTTAACATTGTCTTTCGCCTCGCATCTACCTCTTCAATATTTTTCTACTAAAGACTTGACGGCAGCTACAAGAACATTTTTGCTCCTACGCTCTTGGTCCTGTACCACTGACTCTGGCTCAGGCCTATTGACTCTGGCTGATTTGTTAGATCTGCTCTCACTAGATTGGTTTTCAATGAGAAATGTGTTGATGCACCTAAATCTTCTAAACCCCTCTTCCTTCTTACTGTTTTAACTTGTGGAGTGCCATTTTGCCCAGTTTTCATTCACTTATCTTTTGGCTAAAGTGTTACTGTGCATTACTTGTTCACAAAACTTCAGGGAAGTGTTGCTAGGGGTGTCTGAGGATATTTCGGTTTAACTTGTGCTTTCCCCCCCTTTCGTTGAATTGTTAGAGTGCCATTTGTAGTTGGTTTTCACTCTGCCGTTTTGCTCAGTTTTCACTCTACCGCAAACTTGTCTACAATTGAATAGGGAGTTGTATTTACTTTTCCTTGATTGAATTTTTACTTACTTTACCAATTGTGATTCTGTGTTGACTTAGAAGTGTATAAAATAAATATATATTCTCTTTTTGATACAAAACTTTGGTCAGTGTTTCCTTGCTCCATAGTACTGTTCTACCTATTGTGTAAACCCTGAATACTGCTCATCTCCCTCTTGAGATAAGTCTGACTGCTCAGCCACAGCTACCAACTAAATCTTTGTGGTACAGACTGATACCAAAGGGGATTTATTGCTCTCACCTGTAGTCCTAATCTGGTGTAGTTCTCCCTAAGGGAACTGCACTGGATTCTGCCTAACACTGGTGTACAGCGGTGAGGATAAAAGTATTGGATTTACATTTTATTGTGTTACTAGTACCTTGGTGCAACTAACCACAAGGTTAACAATCACAAAAAGTTATTTTAACAAAATCAAGTATGGAAAGTTATAGTCAGGAGGCCCTCCTTGCAAAAACTGTGGAGTATCTTAAAGATGTGTGCATACAGGAAGGTCTTCCTGTCAAAGGAACGAAAACAGAAATGATTGATAGACTGTTAAGAGAAACAAAGTCTGGATAGTGGTGCTGTAGGCCCTACTACTCCAGCAAATGTGGCAAACAGTAATGAGGATAATGTTGAAAATGTTATTGTTGAGACAGATGAGGAAGAGTAGGATAACTATGTCACCCCCTCTGGTCCTCTGCCTGCTCAAGGACCTCAACCTGTAGCTACTGGACCCTTACCAGGTCCCACATTAAGTCCTGAATTTATATCCCTAGAAAAAATGAGACTTGAACTTGAATTCAAAAGAATTAGGGCCCAAACTGAACAGAGACATCAAGAATTAAGGCTCAAAGAAATGGAGCTCAACCATGAGCTTGAGATGAAGAAATTGTCTTTGGAAAATGCTTCTCTCGCTGAATCCTCTAGATCTTCCAGTCCAAAAAGACCTTGGATGCCTAAAGAGATTGTGGGTATGTTTGAACCTAAGTTGGATGTATTAGATTGGCTTGCTATGTTTGAATACAATCATGGGCTCCAGGATATCACAGGAAATCAGTTGATCCCCTGGTTGTTCTCTAGGCTCCCTCCTGTTGCATCTGATGTGGTAATGGAGTTGGGGGAGGTGGATAGGATGGATTATGAATGTGTAAAGCTAGCTTTGATAGCTAGATTTGGGAACACTCCTTCTCAGTACCTTAAGAGGTTTAGGACCCTCAAAAAGCATGATAGTACCCCGTGGGCTACTTGGGTGAATGAATGTTTGAATAATTTAGAGGGATGGATTAAGGGTTATAGAGTTAACACTTATGAAGGAATGAGAAATCTTGTTATGATGGAGTCTATCTATGATGCCTGCTCTCCTGAGCTCAGACAACACTTGGCTGATTCAAAGGAATTAGATTCCAAGAAACTAGCTAAGGCTGCTGACTTGTGGGTTGCCAACAGGTCCACTCACAAGGATTCACGGGTAACTCAGAAAAAGGATGAGGGAAAGCAGCCTAAGAAAGACACCAAAGAGAATTCAAATAATCACAATTCCAAAGAGGGCCACAAACAAAATCATAAGGGTAAGCCACAAGGGAAACTTAATCAGGCTAGTGTACCTTCTGGTCCCAGACCAGAAGGAGGTCAGAACAAGCCACCATTCATAAAGACATTTGGAAAATGTTATGTTTGTGGCTCAACTGATCATGTGAAAGGGGATCCCAGATGTAAGGGTAAACCTTCAGGGGTCCACACTGTCTCCTTAGCCTTCTTCGTTCCAGAGGCGGAAGTAAATATAGTCAGTGGAAACTTTCAATTACTGGCTGATGACCCCATTGGAGTCTCAGCTAGTGTATCTTTGGTATCTCTTGGGTTATGCGAACAACAGAATTTAGATGTGTATAATTCTATCCCTCCTAATACTAAAGAGTATTATAAAGACAGTGTCCTAGTCAATGGTCAGGAGACTCCTGCCATTAGACACACTGGTGCCAGCATAACTGTGGTGGACAAATCTTTTTTCAAGGTGGAGGATGTTGCTAAGGCACCCAAACGCCTCACCAAGTTAGCTGGAGGGCCTGTGCAGATGCTTCCCCAATTACCAGCTCTCATCCAGTGCAATGAAATGACTGTCAGGATACCTGCGAGTGTACAATCTGAAGTACCAGGAAGGGTGCATTTGGGCAATGATCTGAAAGATCTGGGAGTAGTGTCAAGTACCCCCAGACCTCCTAGTAAGAGATTACAGGAGCTTAGCAGACCTTCAAGGGAGAGGACCTTAAGGGGCTCTCCTGCGGAGATGATGGAAATCATTCCTACTCCACTGGAGTTACTAACTGCTATTTCAAAGCAACCAGAAGCAAAGGGGAAACCCAAAACTTCCCAGAAGAAACCAGAAGAAAGCACTCCAGTGCTGCCAACCAGAAAATCTCCTAGGTTAGCAAAAATCACACCTGTGATTCCTTCTCCAGCTGAGGCTGAGAGTGAGGTACAACCCTGTGTGGTTGAACTAGAGCATGAGGACTCAGACCTAGTAGGAGGCCAGGAACTCATTGGAGATCTTGACCCTGTGGACCATCCTGAGCTGCAGTTGTTACTGGCAGAAGGGGGACCCCAAAGGGCAGACTTCAGTAAGGGACAAAGAGAATGTCCAACTTTGGAAGGTCTTCGCCACCAGGCAGCTTCTCGGCTTCAAGGGCAAGAGCCTGGGAAGTATAGGTTACACTGGGAAGATGGCCTCTTCTATAGTGAACCGACAGAGTCAAGTCCTGGAGACTACAAAAGACTTGTAGTGCCCCAAGCAAACCAACTCCAATTCTTGCAACTAGCCCATGAGATACCTTTGGCTGGTCACTTGAGCCTCAAGAAGACCAAGGAAAGGCTCTCTCTCTACTTTTATTGGCCTAAAATGGGGGCTGAGGTAGATAAGTATTGCAAGAGTTGCCACACTTGCCAAACATCTGGTAAAAGTGTCTCCAAGAACGTGGCACCTCTAGTGCCTCTCCCTGTCATGGGAGTACCGTTTGAGAGGGTAGGAATTGACATTGTTGGTCCCCTTGATCCTCCAACTTCTTCAGGCAACAGGTTTATACTTGTTGTAGTAGACCATGCTACTAGGTTCCATGAAGCAATTCCTATGAGGACTGTTACAGCTCAGGCTGTAGCTAAGGCCCTCCTTGGTATTTTTACCAGGGTTGGGTTTCCTAAGGAGGTAATATCCGACAGGGGGTCATATTTTATGTCCCACTACATGAAAGCCATGTGGAAAAACTGTGGAGTTACGGACAAGTTCTCAACTGCATACCACCCTCAGACAAATGGACTGGTAGAAAGGTTTAACAGAACCATAAAGAGCATGATAGGAGCTTTAGAAGACCCTCTCAAGAATAAGTGGGATCTTTTACTGCCATGCCTTCTCTTTGCATATAGAGAAGTCCCTCAGGAGGGAGTGGGTTACAGTCCCTTTGACCTTCTCTATGGCCATCCGGTTAGAGGTCCATTGGCCCTGATCAAGGAGGGGTTGGAGAGTGCTCCTTTCCCCACCCCAGTCAGAGTCACTGACTATGTGATAGGACTCCAGAGGAGAATGTCACACATGATGGCTGAGGCACGTGATAACTTGAAAGCAGGTCAGGCTCTGGTCAAGCATTGGCATGACCAGAAGGCCAACATGGTTGAGTTTGCTCAAGACCAACTAGTTCTTGTTATGGTACCAACAAGGCAAGGGGCCTTGCAGGACAAATGGATGGGACCCTTCAAGGTTGTGGGAAAACTTGGAGAGGTAAACTATCTGGTGGATTTAGGCAATCCTAAGGAGGCTCCTAGAGTCTTTCACATCAACCGTCTAAAAGCTTATGTTTCGAGACCAGAACTGGGAGCTTTGCTTCTAGCTTCAGCTCAAGAGGAGTAGGAGAGTGAACCTCTGCCTGACCTCCTCACAGGCAAACCTTTAGATGAGAAAATAGAAGGAGTCAATCTCTCTTCTCATCTGACACCTGAGCAACAGAAGGAGTGCAAACTTTTGTTAAATCAATTTGCCCCTCTGTTCTCTCTGACACCAGGTTTGACCCCTTGGGGCCAACATGATATCAAAACTGGTGACTGTTTACCTGTCAAAAGCAGGGGCTACAGGATGTCAGAAAATGTAAGAACCCACATCAAAGGGGAGGTCAACAAGATGCTTGATCTCGGGGTAATAAAGCCCTCTACTAGTCCATGGTCTAGCCCAGTTGTGTTAGTACCAAAGGCAGGATCCAAAGAATTGAGATTCTGCGTGGACTATAGAGCTCTAAATGCAGTCACTAAGACTGATGCCCATCCTTTGCCAAGGACAGATGAGCTGGTGGATAAGCTTGGTTCAGCCAAGTTCCTCAGCACATTTGATCTCACGTCAGGCTATTGGCAAATAGCCCTGACTGACCATGCCAAGGAGAAAACTGCATTCTCCACCCCAGTTGGCTTATACCAGTTTAAGGTTATGCCTTTTGGATTAAAGAATGCACCTGCTACATTCCAAAGGATGGTTAATCAGGTTCTGAATGGGATGGAGGACTGCATGGCATACTTTGATGACATTGCAGTGTTCAGCCCTACTTGGAAACAACATGTTGACTACCTAGGATATGTTTTGCAGGCTCTGCAACAGGCCCAACTGACCATAAAGGCAAGCAAATGTCAAATTGGTCAGAGTAAAGTGGTCTACCTTGGGCAGGAGGTAGGAGGTGGCGAAATAAGGCCTTTGCTCAGCAAGATTGAAGCTGTGCAAAATTGGACAACCCCTTCTACTCAAACCCAGGTGAGATCCTTCCTAGGCCTCACTGGGTATTACATGAATTTCACTGAGAACTATGGGTCCATAGCTTCTCCACTGAATGTAATATCCTCTCCTAAGTTCCCTAAAAAGATCAAATGGAATGAGGAGTGCAATCAAGCCTTTGAAAGCCTGAAGAAATCCCTTTGTCAAGCTCCAGTTCTCAGAGCTCCTGACTACCACCAATCCTTCATTGTACAGACAGAGGCTTCCAATATAGGTCTGGGTGCAGTACACAGTCAACTGGATGAGAAGAACAAGTTACTTCTTACCTTGTAACGTTCTTTCGACGGGATGTTCCTCCGACGTATTCCTTATCTTAGATATCTCCTTCCAGCTCTGCTGGCCTCGGAAAATTTTTCTCTAGAGGGCGCTGCGCGTCGACGTCCTCCGAGTTGATGTCCCTCGACAGCCGCCGTATCGACGTTGACGTCATCCTGCCTATAAAGGCCCCGCGCAGCGTCCGTTGCTCAGTTCCGTTTTGTAGCCCACAATAATTCTTTCTGGACTAAACTAATCACCCTGAAGGAGCGTAAGCTGCAACAACAAGGGAAGTAGAACTGCGGGGATGGATGGGAGGGTCAATAAGGAATACGTCGGAGGAACATCCCGTCGAAAGAACGTTACAAGGTAAAAAGTAACTTGTTCTTCGAAGGGATTGTGTCCTCCGACGTATTCCTTATCTTAGATAGGCTCCCATAGCAGTATTCTATCATTGGAGGAGGGAGTACTGACTTCACGCTGTCTTCTATTGATGAATAGAGTGCAGTACAGCCCTTCCAAACCTAGTCTCTTGACTGGAGGAGGAATCCAAATTGTAAAATCGTGTAAAGGTATGGATAGACGACCATGTAGCGGCCGCACAGATGTCTTTAACCGGCACACCTCTTTTGAGGGCCGATGAAGCTACAATACCTCTGGTCGAATGAGCCCTAAGGTTTTGAGGGGGCTCTTTCCCTGCCAGTTTATAACATTCCAGAATGGCTAGAATGATCCATCTGGAAATGGTCTGCTTAGTTATTGGTAACCCCAGCTTGTGACCTGTGTAACCTAAAAACAGCTTGTCTGCCTGTCTTATCCTGGCTAGTCTACTGATGTAAAAACTTAAAGCCCTTCTAGGGTCTAGCCTGTGTAACCTCTCTTCCTCTTTCCCCGGATGAGGAGGAGGATAGAAAGATGGTAGGGTAATCTTCTGAGTGATATGGAATTCAGAAACCACCTTTGGGAGGAAATTAGGCTTCACTTGCAGGACAACTTTGTCTTTGTGAAAGATTGTATGAGGGGGTTTACAAGAAAGAGCTTGTAATTCGCTCACCCTTCTAGCAGATGTAAGTGCTATTAATAAAACAGTTTTAAGGGTAAGGAATCTTAACGAACAAGAATGGAGTGGTTCGAAAGGTGAGCCCATCAGGAAAGTTAGGACTAAGTTTAAATCCCACAGGGGAACTTGGAATGGTCTTGGGGGATAAACATTGGTTAACCCCTTTAGAAACTGTATTACCAAGGGTAACTTGAAATAGGATGGCTCTTCCGCAGTGCGCTTAAAGATGGATAGCGCTGCGAGATAGCCCTTAATGGTGCCAACTTGAAGGCCTGAATTCGCCAAATATAGTAGGAAGGACAAAACCATTGGTGTACCACATGAAAAGGGGTCAATATTCTGTTCTCTACACCAGCTGCAAAATCTGTTCCAACGGCCGAGGTATAAAGACTTTGTTGCTGGCCTCCTTGCCGAAAGCAACACCTCCATAACATCATCAGGGAGGTCCCAATCCTTGTACCTCAGCCTTTCAGAAGCCAAGCGTGAAGGTTGAGGGTTTTGATGTCTGGATGGAGAACCTGACCTCCCTTCTGTGAGAGTAGGTTCTCTCTGAGTGGAAGTCGAATTGGAGGGCAGATGGACAAGTCTAGAAGGTCCGGGTACCACGTTCTCCTGGCCCAATCCGGGGCAATTCGGATCATGGTTCTCCGGAATCTTCTCAACCTCCTGATCATTTGAGGAATGACAGGGACCGGTGGGAACGCGTACAGAAGCGGAAACTCCCAGTCCACTATGAACGCGTCTCCCAGAGCTCCTCTCGGGGGAAATTCCCTTGAGCAGAACAGATCGCACTTCCTGTTGACGCTGGTGGCGAACAGATCCACCTGAGGGGTTCCCCAAAGGGCGAAGATCTCTTGAAGGACTTCCTGAGCTAGTTCCCACTCGTGGGAGACTGTACACTGCCTGCTCAGAGCGTCCGCTGTCAAGTTCTTCTCTCCGGCTAGGAGAACTGCCGATAGAGAGATTCCTTCTTGGATTGCCCAAAACCAGAGCTGCATCGCCTCTCTGCACAGGGGTAGTGATCCTACGCCTCCTCTTTTGTTGAGGTAATGCATGGCCACCGTGTTGTCCGTCATTATCAGGACATTTTTCCCTTGTACAGCTGGCAGGAACGCCTTCAGCGCAAGTCAGATGGCTCTCAGCTCTAACAGGTTGATATGTAGTCTGGACTCCGATGGAGACCAACGACCGCTGATGGTCAAGTCGTTGGCGTGGGCTCCCCACCCCGTGAGTGAGGCATCCGTGACTACCGTTATCTCCGGCCAGGGTTGCCAAAACTGTTCTCCTTTCAGAATGTTCTCCTGACAGGCCCACCACTGAAGGTCTCGAGCCACCCTGTCGGGAACCTGAAGAATATCTGTCATTCTTCCTGAGAATTGTGACCACTGAGTCCTCAGTGCCCACTGGAGGGATCTCATTCTCAGGCGAGCCTCTGGCACTAGGAAAATGCAGGATGCCATGAGGCCTAGCAACCTCAAAAAGTCGAAGGCTGGGAGACTTTGGGCATTTTGGAACTTGGTAACCATCTGTAGAATATCTTGAGCCCTCACCTCTGGTGGCGAGGCTTTTCCCAGGGAAGTGTCCAGGATCGCTCCGATAAACTGGAGTCTCTGCGATGGTATCATTTGTGACTTCTTTAAATTGAGGGAGAAGCCCAGTTTGTGAAGGGAGTGGCACACGTGATTTAGCTGGATCTGAGCTTGTTCCGAAGATACAGCCCTGATCAACCAATCGTCCAGGTAGGGGTAGACGTGAATCCCTTCCCTCCTTAGACTTGCAGCCACTACCGACATCAGCTTGGTGAAGACCCTCGGGGCGGAGGTCAGCCCAAATGGCAGCACTCGAAATTGATAATGAGAGTTGCCAATTGCGAACCTCAGGTATTTCCTGTGTTTGAGATGGATAGGCACATGGAAATAAGCGTCCTGAAGGTCCAGAGATACCAACCAGTCCTGGAACTGAAGGGCCTGGAGGATCTGAGAAAGAGTGACCATCTTGAATTTGTCTTTCCTGAGGAATTTGTTCAATTCCCGCAAGTCCAAGATGGGTCTCAGTCCTCCGTCTTTCTTTGGAATGAGAAAGTAAGGGGAGTACCAACCCTTGTTCCTCTCCGCTACAGGTATCGGTTCTATGGCACCTTTCTCTAGCAGGTCCAACATTTCCTGCAAGAGGAGCGGATCTGGAGCTTTGTGAGAGCTGATCCTTGGTGGATGACTCTGAGGTATGCGTAGGAAAGGCAGGCAGTAACCTTGGGCAACTGTTTCCAATGCCCAAGCATCTGACGTTATAGCCTGCCATTCCGCCAGATGTTGAGTCAACCTGTCTCCTACAGGTGTCCTGTGAGGGAAGTCCTCAGAGTGGTTTTGGGGCGGCTGATGCAGATGCCGATGGTAAAGAGGCACCTGCTGTTGCTGCGGCTTTTGAATATCTACCCCGTCCACCTCGGGTAGTTCTTCTTTGTCCCCTTTGAGCCGGTCGTCCTCTACCTCTTCCGAATGCGGAGTAGAAGCGAAAGGACTTGCCCCTCGCAGAGGTTCCTGTGGGACGAAAAGGTGTCTGACGGATTGCAGCGCCTAGGGATTTTGCTGCTGCTTTTGAAGTTTGCAGTTTCTCTAAACTGTCATCCGCCTTTTTCCCGAACAAAGAAGAGCCATCGAATGGCATGTTCAAGAGTCTGGCTTGCACATCTGGGGCAAAACCAGACTTTCTCAACCAAGCGAATCTCCTGGTTGTTGTACTTGCCGCCATTGCTCTGCTGATACTGTCAGCTGAATCAATGCCCGTCTGGAGGGATTCGCACATAGCGTCTATACCGTCCTGTATGATATTCAGGAACGCCTCCCTTTCTTCTCCCTCCGGGATGCAGTCAGCCGCTGTAGAAGCACACTCCCAAAGTGTATGGCTGAATCTAGCAAGGGTGCAAGTAGCATTAACCGATTTTAACGCCATGCTACATGCCGAAAAAACTTTCTTTGCCATAGCATCATATTTTTTATCGTCCTGCGGGACGGTAGGATAAGCCGTCTTGACATCAGTAGAAGATGCTGCCTGTACCACCAGACTTTCTGGGGATGGGTGTTTTGACAAAAACTCCGGGTCTGTAGAAGATACCCTGTATTTTGTTGACAGTTTTTTATTTACTGCCGGGACGACATCTGGGGTTTCCCAGTTCGTCATAATCTTCCTCTGAAGAGCTTTATGAAAAGGCACCACAGGATCCTCCTGTGGGCCTTTGTCAAGAATATCCGTGAGGTCATCTTGTTGGAAAGATTGTGAAGGTGCAGACCACCCATAAACTCTGTGATCCTGGCCATTAAGGCTCCATAGGGGGTTTCAGCATGCTCCCCCGGGTCTGGCCTAGCAAACTCCACCTCAGGGGAAGTGTCTAACCCACTTGCCTCATGTAAGGAATCATGAAGATCCTTTAATCTGCGTTCTTCAGAGGAAAATTCCTCTCTAATTGGGGTTACAGGTCCCTGCAACTCAAATGTGTCTTCCTGTTCAGACAATTCACCCTCTTCCATAATTGAGGACATAGTTCTCAATTGTTCTGAACGCATAAAGGGTGTAAACCCCATTTCCAAGGCAGAGGGTGCCGAACTTGTCATAATCGGCTTCGAAAACGTCGATGTCGTCGACGCCGACGTCGAAGGCTTCGAGCGTGGCGTCGAAAACAAAGGCGGAGGCCTCGATGACTTCGACAGAATTGGGATTCTGCTCGACAATCTCGACGCCATCGAGGACCTGGGGATAGTCACTGGGTGTGTCGTAACCGTGACTTTTCTTGGCGTCGACACCGGTGTCGAAGCTGGCGTCGAGTCGACAGACCCGTATGTCGAAGGTCCCTTCGACAACGGTGTCGAAGACACCGACCTCGGCGTCGACGGAACCTTCATCGACGGCGTCGACGGAACCTTTGATGAAGGTTTTGAGGTCATAGTCCTACTCGAGGGTTCGAGACGCGCTCGAGAGGTTTCCTTCGCCGGGTACTGCGACTCGCAGCGTTTTTGACCTTCGGGTCTTTCGACCAGAGCATCGCTCTCGGCAGTCTTCGAGGGGGTCGAGGCCGCTTTCTCGAAGACGCTCATCATATTTTTGCGGAATTCCTCCCATTCAGCCCGGGAACTATGTTTCGTGGGGCAAGGGATTCTCTTTGGAGAAACAGAGGAAGAGGAAGACGGAGAAGGGGATCTTCGACGTCTCCTCTTTTAGTGCTTCGATCTCGAGGAGTGATGGGACCCACTCCGAGACCTGGAGCGCGAATGGTGACGAGGAGACGAATGTCTCGACTTCGTCGAGGAAGAAGAAGCTTTAAAAGTCTTACCTTTCTCCAGCTTCCCCCTACGCTCCTTCAGGGCCTTAGCTGTCATGGACATACAGTCCTCGCACTCCGAACAATGGTGTTCAGCTCCCAAACACCACAGACAAACTCTGTGACGGTCAGTCAGCGACATCTTTTTTCCACAATCTCGGCATTTTTTGAAGCCGGATCGAGGAGTTGTCAGTTCCGACGAAGAAGCCATCGAGTACGGTATCGAATAACTCGAGGTAAATAGGATTAACCTGACAAAACTGAGCAACGGTATTCCGAGGCACTGAGTAAGCGCGGAAAAACGGAACTGAGCAACGGATGCTGCGCGCGGCCTTTATAGGCAGGATGACGTCGACGTCGATACGG
This sequence comes from Ambystoma mexicanum, assembly GCF_040938575.1. Taxonomy (NCBI): domain Eukaryota; kingdom Metazoa; phylum Chordata; class Amphibia; order Caudata; family Ambystomatidae; genus Ambystoma; species Ambystoma mexicanum. Next base: position 971,967,401 of record NC_090939.1, read on the forward strand.
CGGCTGTCGAGGGACATCGACTCGGAGGACGTCGACGCGCAGCGCCCTCTAGAGAAAAATTTTCCGAGGCCAGCAGAGCTGGAAGGAGATATCTAAGATAAGGAATACATCGGAGGACACAATCCCTTTGAAAGGTAAGGAGCACCCCATTTGCTTCATCAGTAGGAAACTGAAGGAACCTGAGACAAGGTGGGCAACTCTTGAGAGAGAATCTTTTGCTATTGTGTGGGCTTTGAAGACGTTTAGACCATACGTATATGAATCTACTTTCACCATTCAAACAGACCACCAACCCTTGAGATGGTTGATGCAAATGAAAGGGAAACACCCAAAACTTCTTAGATGGTCAATCTGCCTCCAAGGGTTTGATTTTACCATTGAGCACAGGACAGGATGTCACCACCAAAATGCTGATGGTCTCTCTAGGATGTTTATAACCGATTAGAGGTATGAGACTCATCCAGGAGTGGATTAGATCCTCCTGTCCCTTAGTCTGGGGGAGTGGGGGGCGAGTGTTAGGGAGAATTCTCACTTATGGCTAATTTCCCTTACCTATAGAGTCCCCCAGCAGCTTTGCTGGTTTTGAAGGGTTTATTTATTTTTACCTGCTAAGAGTGAGACTCTTTTTCCCACTCTTAGGCATCTTTGCTATATGTGTTCTAGGCTATTTCTGTGTTTAATGCCTATGGGATCTTTTCTCTCACCCATAGGAACCATCTTTATTCACATGTGTCACACAGCACCCTCTGTGCAGTGACACAGCGGTGTCGTAGCGACCCCCAAACATAGACTCCATACCCTGGGACTGACTACTGTCTCCCAGGGCATGTAAAGTCCCCATTGACTTTACTAGTCAATCTCTATGAACTAAACCAGTACACCCCATCTTAATATGGAAGTGCTGCAAGGGGTTAATAGTTTTTCCCCTATGTTCATTTTCGAGAGGGTACCTTAAAGTCCCCCTCTACAAAGTTTCTGGCTGGTGGCAGTGGTTACTACCTTTTATATTCGAACGCAGATATTTTCCTATGGGATTTTCCCATTGTTCGAGGCTAATACTTTTACTGACAGTCTCTAACATACCGCCGGTTTATTTTATTATTAACTTTACTCCGGTAGGTTTTATTCACCAGAACTTTGACATCATTTCTTTCTTGTGTCTTACTCTAAACTCCTAACCCAGGTCGGGGATCCTTTGTTCGCTCTTATGGCGGTATTCTGCCAAAAAGCCCTCATTTCGGCGCCTCAGAGTCTGGGGTGGGTCTGTTTGGGAGGGGGAGTAGAACCCCTGGACAGAGTTGCCACAGCAACTCTGGTCGCACTCTAACCTGATAGGCTGGAGGGTCTCCCGCCAAGAAGACCACTCCACTGTGTGATTGACAGCTAGGCTGTATGAATGGGTCTCTTTCTGCATAAAAGCAGGGTCCGGAGGACTGGAAGAGCAAGACGTTGCCACTGGAACTACAGAACTGAAGGGGAGAGAAGCCAGAGACATCTTCAGCATCTACACCACCGGTGAAGCCCTGCCGGATCGTCTCACCACTTTTCTTCCACACGACGAGAGGAGATCTTCAGCGAAAGAGCCTCCTTCCCTTGAGCTGGTGGGGTCAACCAGTTCACCTATCGCTTCCTCGGACCTGCCTTGGTCGAATCGACAGTGCTCAGCACTTGGAGACCGGATAGCCAGGCAGCTATCGACCCAGAACGCGATTAAAAGGAGCATACCTTTTAAATTTCGTTGGGCAGCACCGCGGCTGGTTTCATCCCTGGGTAGTGCAGCGACTCGAACCTTCCTCCACAACGAGAGCCTCTCTTCCTCCGTTGGATCCCTCGACCTGCAGGAACTACCAGGAACAACCGCCACCGCAGGAGCCAGTTCTTCACGTTTAAGGTACAATGTTCCGCCAGGCCGCCCTTTTTCCGTGGTAGCCCTAAAGGTGTTTTAAATCCTTTAACTACTTGTGGGGTCGGCCGCCCTCTCTCTTAACATTGTCTTTCGCCTCGCATCTACCTCTTCAATATTTTTCTACTAAAGACTTGACGGCACCTACAAGAACATTTTTGCTCCTACGCTCTTGGTCCTGTACCACTGACTCTGGCTCAGGCCTATTGACTCTGGCTGATTTGTTAGATCTGCTCTCACTAGATTGGTTTTCAATGAGAAATGTGTTGATGCACCTAAATCTTCTAACCCCCTCTTCCTTCCTACCGTTTTAACTTGTGGATTGCCATTTTGCTCAGTTTTCATTCACTTATCTTTTGGTTAAAGTGTTACCGTGCATTACTTGTTCACAAAACTTCAGGGAAGTGTTGCTAGGGGGTGTCTGAGGATATTTCGGTTTAACTTGTGCTTTACCCCCCTTTCGTTGAATTGTTAGAGTGCCATTTGTAGTTGGTTTTCACTGTGCCGTTTTGCTCGGTTTTCACTCTACCGCAAACCTGTCTACAATTGAATAGGGAGTTGTATTTACTTTTCCTTGATTGAATTTTTACTTACTTTACCAATTGTGATTCTGTGTTGACTTAGAAGTGTATAAAATACATACATATTCTCTTTTTGATACAAAACTTTGGTCAGTGTTTCCTTGCTCCATTGTACTGTTCCACCTATTGTGTAAACCCTGAATACTGCTCATCTCCCTCTTGAGATAAGTCTGACTGCTCAGCCACAGCTACCAACTAAATCTTTGTGGTACAGACTGATACCAAAGGGGATTTATTGCTCTCACCTGTAGTCCTAATCTGGTGTAGTGCTCCCTAAGGGAACTGCACTGGATTCTGCCTAACAATACCATAACCAAGTGAATATTTAAATACCTAGCATTGCCATTCAGTGGCAATGAATGACTCAAATTGATGGTATCATGATATGATAGGTTATTTATAACGTGCTTATTACCCAGAGGTTTCTAAGCGCGGACCCGGGTTCGGACCTGTGTTGCTCTTTGTCATCTTGTTCCAAGGCGAGCACGTTGCCTCCGTGCTATCCTCCCGGGACATGTGTAATTGCTGCCATCATAATACAAACAACACAGCTTCACATTCCCCAAATATGCCAGTCAGTTCACTTAGGCCTAACATGTATGGTAAAAGACACCATAGGCATTGGTCCACCCTATAGATCTCACAGATTTCATCATACAGCAAAACCAACTTCAGATCTCCCAATGATGCATTTTAATGTTGGTCAGTGCCTCCTATGTACTGTATATATGCACCACCATTTTCAGTTCATGTTCATTGAAGACATCACATAAAGGTGAGGGGGCAGAGAGTTTTTGGTACAGTTCTGACAGTCAAAAGCAAGCAGAGTCACTAAGTGCATGGATGTCTAAATATTGAATGCAATAGTTTTCAAACCATTTCAGGTGTGGAAGGTTGATAGAATGGGACAGAGCCAGCCACCAATTTTGAGGGGCTTAGTAGACATCTTAAATTGATGCTTCAAATTACCGTACAATGACCCTTTGGAGTGCCATAAAAATGGTGAAAATATATTTTATTTCATCAGAAGATTCAGGATAGGGAGCGGCATCCCTAAGCTAAAATCAGAGCAGTAGTGTCCAAATCAGTCTGCAGTCTGAACCATGATGAGCAATGCAGTGGAAGAAGACAAGATAAGACTAGCGCAACATCGTGTTGCACTCTTGAAAGCGGACCGATAAAGAAGATAGTAGTGCAATTTGGTTACCAGTCTGAATACCAGGGGCCATATTACAGAAACTTTGCAATGATGCAAGTGCTAGTTTGCACTGTATTAGCTCTAGGGAAAAGTTTGCCCTATGTGTAAAAACGCTGGGACACAGTAAACCTTTGCACCGTGACAAATGCAGTTTGACATGTTATAAGCACCAGGGCAAAAATTGCCATTGTGCAAAAAAAAAGATACATTTCCGATGCATTTTTGCACCAGGGCAAAGTTTGACCTAGCGCTAATACGGATTGGTATTAGTACTCGGGCAAACTTTCCCCTGGCATAAAAATGCATTGAAAATGTATTTTTTTCAATGGGCCAATTTTTGCCCTGGTGGTTTTGCCATGACAAACTGCATTTGTCACTGTGCACAGGTTTCATAATTTGTCCAAGTGTTTTAAAAAAATAGCCCAAACATTTCCCTAACGCAAATACTGTGCAAACTAGAACTTGCACCAGTGAAAGGTTTCTGTAGTCTGGTCCCAGGTGTCTTTAAAGTCAAGCAGCAATGGCAGCTGGTGAATTGACTAATATGGTAGGGCATACATGCTTTCCCCCAAGAGGTCCTAGCCAGTTCAGCAAGAGAGCCCACCTTGATCACCTCATCTCTTGTTTTGGTGAGTACTCCGGACATGTGATGTCATCATTGGAGCTTTTGGCCTGAACTTGCATCGAATTTCATCTCGGGACAATTTTGGCATGGAAGGCAAAGTGAGATTAAAGGATTTGATCAGGATCACACACTTTGGTTAAATGACTAAACTGGGATTTGATCCAAGTTTTCAAATTAGGCACATTTGGTACACATTTTCAAATCTTTATGTTTCAAGAGGTAAAATGTTGTGTTTTAGAAATGACTTGAATCACACAATATATACATACATATACACACACATATACAGATTGTTTGGGTTGTCTGTGCATTGGAAACAGATCATGTGCACAACCATCCTTACCCCAAGGCCCTGTTAAAAGTTTGTGTGAGGAAATTAAGCATTGCATTATGTTTTGGTGTGTTAATATGCTTTTATGCAATGTCAATTCACCACCATAGTAGTATCAGAGTGCCTAGGCTTGTCCGTGGAATGGCATATTGTGCACCACCAAGAGTTATTCAGTTATCCAGAACTTAGTCTGCTAGGAGAAAGCAAATGAATGAGGGGAAAGTGAGAGAATGGGAAAGTGGAAAAAAGTTGCTTTAAAAACAGGCGGGGAGAGATGTAGAGGTGAGACGAAATGTTTTGTGTTGCCTGGGTGAATGTCATTCCTGTTAGGTGCACAATAGCTCTGCAAAAGCAGGGAAGTGGCTACACCCTAAAGTGATGTGATGTGATAATTGGGCTGTATTTTCAAGGTAGATTTGGATAATTTTAAGTTAGTACACAATATTATGTTGGCTGCTTGAGGGGCTCGAGTGTGTGCTTGCGCAATCCTGGAAATGTGGTCCCTTATTTTCCTTGATATCTCTATACTTGTACCTCAGGTCCAATTTCAGAATGTTAATTGTGTGATTAGTGGCGTAATCAAGAATAGACTGTGTATAAAGGTTAATGTTGTTGGTTAGAGAAGGAAAGGGAATGGAGTGGTCGATTTTAAATGGCCCGATACCCTGATGTCAAATATGTTATTATTAAGAGTTTGTTCCATGTTGTGTCATGCTAGACTTTATTTAAATCCACAATCACGCTGGAGGAGGCCTTATTTTGAAATTGGCTAGCAAGTTGAAGTAATAACCAGTCTTTCAAAGTGAGAAAATATATCGTGAGCTCCCTTTGCAGCATGTGTTCATTGGACTATCAATGGTGGAGGCAAATGTATTTATTTTATGTATTTATTGGGCATTTGTAAAGCACCTATACACAAGTGTTTCAAGGAGCCACAAGACAAGGGGGGTTGGGGGGTCAAGGGAGAAAAACAACAACAATAAATGGTCCTTCTAGGCCTTGCAACATTCGGGCCATGGAAGTGCAGTGACAATAAGTGCAGGGGGAGGGGTAGGTCAGGGAGGAACGGCTGGGCATAAGGGAAGAGGGGGGGGGTAGTGTAGGAATGCTGGAGCTCCAGGGGCTGGGCAAGTGCTGAGGGGAGACCAGGAGGGCAAGTGCCAGGGGAGACAGACGAAAGGTCAGCTAGTGCGAGGATGGGGTGGACCTGGTTCAGGCTAGCCAGGGAAGGGTGCCTGAGGGTAAGTGCTGGTTAAGGTGTGAAGGGGTAAACTGGGTGAAGGAGGTGCCTGGCCTCTATAATGCACATAAGGAACCAGGTACCAGTCGCAGTGGCCGGGGAACATTAGCAAGGGAGGCGGAGAGGGAAGGTGGATGAGAAAAGGAAAGTCTTGAGAAGTTTCTGGAACTTAAGGAGATCCAGCTCAAATCTGGGAGGGGCAGGAAGGCTGTTCCAGGGGGAGGCTCCTGCTGAAGAAAGAGATCTACCCCCACTCTCTGCTTAGAACATCTGATCTACAGAGAGTTGAAGCTAGTATTTAGGGAGAGAAAGTTGGATTGAGCGGGGTTGTGGCCCCAGAAAGCCTTGTGGATGATGCAGAGAGTAATGAATTTGATCCTTGCAGGCATTGAGAGCCAGTGGAGAGATTTTATGGCTGGAGAGATGCATTTCCTGGGCCTGAGGCCAAGGAGAAAGTCCTCACAAGCAGGTAAGCGGAGGGGCCCAATGAGAATGGCTAGAGAGTGGGAGGGAAACAGGTAGCAGGCATCCCAATGAGAAGGATCTCGGTCTTAATGGCATTAAGGCAGAGATCGTTAGCAGAGCACCACACCTGAATAGCAGTTAGGCAGTCAGGTATGAGAGAGGAAGAAGAGGAGGTAGAGGAGGGAAGCTTAAAGGAGAGTTGTCAGACATCAGCATAACACTGGAAGTGAGGAGAGAAGGTGGAGATCAAGTGGGCCAGATGTGCAACTACAAGGGTAGGTAGTGAGAGAAGGGCCAGGTGTCAGTCCTTCTGTATACATTGTCAGACAGCCTTCTCTTTTTATGTAAGCATGTTTTTACTGTTACCAGAAGGCTATGGCAAGCTCTATATAGTGCTTTATGTCACAGTAAGGCCACCTCACATTACTGTGAATCAGGAAGTGAAGCTTTCAGTTACATGGCAACATACCAGACACTAGAAGCACACTAGATGCATCAGCGTAGAATGGCCCCTTAGCAATCAGTCAGTCATCCAAAGTGGAGAGAATGTGCCACAAAGAATTGATAATATGGGTAGTTTGTATACTTGGAAATCCTTTTAATAACATCATGCGTGAAGGGATTATAAAATATTTACAGCTACCCCTCAATATATCTATTTCTTGAATCCAGTCAGCAAAGGTTGAGGTGGCTCTTGCAAATCCACCCCTGAATACACAACTCTCCTCCACTTAGAAAGAGACAGAGAAATAAAGTGAGACAGAGGAAGAGAATCAGAGACAGATCGCAATATCAGCATATGATATGCTGGGTACAGCTAGTTTATATATAACGTCCTTATAGAAGGATGGCATGCAAAAGGTTGTAGCTGTATTTTCTCCAATTTTAATGTATGCCTATACGTATCAGAATGCAAAGCAATGTGAGCCTTAGAAATGTGCTGAGGATTTTGTAAATCTACTTCCAAGACTTAGGCACACAAGAAAATCATCTGAGATAAGGTAATCTGCTCATAGTCATTGTTTGTCCAAAGATGTCAATCAGTATTATGCATGCCATCAAAAAACGCTGAAGTTAGACAATAAGCAAACTTTTAGGTCAAACAAGCAAACAACATGGCAATAGGTGGGGTTACTTTTGTGAGAAGGGCTGGACACAACCGTGAGAGAGGCAGAAGGGGGTCTCTTGGAAAGCCAGCTACATTACCCAAGAGGAGTTAATCAAACCTAGTAGTTTCTTTGTGTTTTGTTCGGATCGGTCATGCACAAAAACTGAAGATACTTAGGAGCTTAGCATAATAAAATTGTAGAAGTATTTACAATGGATATTATTCTGTGTCAATCTACGAGATCTATGCACATTTTAACATGATTTAAAGAAACTAAAGCAGCGGGTTGGCACATAATCATGAATTAAAATCATCCACGCAAAAGCAGATGGCTCAGGCCTTTACCAGAACACTGCTAAATTCTTATGGCAGTAAATTGAACATATCAACCTGAGGTTCCAATGGAGCCCTGCTGCACATTCCAAGTGCCCCATTTAAATGAGATGTTAGTCAGCCATGGTTTTAATTTAGCATTTTGGAATGTGGAGTCCGAGGTTTATAATTGTGACGTCTGGGACTACAAGCCCCAGAATCCAAAATTAAAACCTGGACTGGACTAGCATCTCCTGAATGGTTTGGGTAATGCTAAATGTGTGCCCCTTATTTCTGGCGCAGACCAGGCTGGAAAGGCAAATAATCTCGAAATGCTGGAGAACTTCTTCGTGGAGATTCCGAGGTTAGTGCAAGCCTCACCAAATGCAGCTTGCACACAAGAAGTGATCACGCTCTAACCTGCAGGTTATTATTATTATTTTTTTAACACTTTAGTCATAGGCTTGGCATCACTACAGTCACAATTATCACACTGATGTATTATCTGATTACATACAACCACATATCTAATGTTGCATACTGGCTTTTAGATTCTCCTCCATCACAGCATATTTTAAATGACAATTGACCCAGCATATACTACTAGCCGCTCCCATGTGCTCCATCCCAAGGGAAGTTCAATTACCTCCTCTTCGCCTGTTGAGTAATGGTGAAATTCAGCCCACATATCCCTTGGCCTAGACATTTCTGGCTGTAGTGAAATAAACCTTTCTTCAGTCATTGGCTCATGTAACCTCCCTTAGTCGATCATTCCATGACAGTGCTGTTCAACCCCTTCATTTCTTCAATATACCTCTCTTTGCCAATAGACATCCTAAATTGAAAAATGTCCTCCGCCATTCTGGCATCCCACCCCACAATCCGAACCGGCAGCTCTTAGATGTCACCGGCAACGATGCCACCACTATGTCCGCCAACAAGTCACTAACTGTCATCCAGCATTTGTTCAATTATTATTTTATATAGGGTCACCCCTATGTGTCGGAATCCATATGAGTTTGATATGCATGCTACACATACATTCTCTGCAGCTTCAAAGGGGTAGGATTGCCAAGTCTTTGAAAACGCTGCCCCCAGTCTATACTAGTGCAGTATTTCCGTGTGTGTGCCCCTGTGTTCCCTTTTCCAGCTCTGCAATGTTAAGAACTGCCCTTCCAAGTGAATATCCCCAATCATGTGATATCACATTCTGCCCCAATGTGCCCTAATCATTTCATTCCAACTATGGGGTATTTCCTAGGGGATATGCCTGGATGTCTTAAGAGTGGCAGCCATTTGTAATATGGGTTCAGTACATTCGTCTTCTGGAATATTTTCTGCCACGCCAGTAGTGTTGTCTTTGCCTCGTCCAGTCTGTACTCATCTCTATAATCACAGCTCACTAGCAGTGTTTTCCTTTCCGCACTACCTACCGCTGCCATTGCTAGCTTTACTTGAGGTGGTTCATCACTCATTCCAAACCAGCAGGAGGCAAAATGAGCCTGTGCTGCCATCCAATGTATCTCAAAATTCGGTTCCATGTAGCTACCCCTATGAGAGGGTTTTGCAATGTCTTCTAATTTTTTCTGGACTCCCCATAATAGCAGAGCAACTGGGATAACATCCCATGTATTCTGGTAAAGAACGTCCCGTCCCATCCAGCCATAATAGTAGATTTGAAAACACATACAAGAGTTTGGGTAAGACTGTCATCTTGATCAAAGCCATCCTACCGGCCAGAGATAAAGGAGTATGCTTCAATTTTCCCAGCTTAATTTCAAGCTGACCAGCATATGTGTTGTAGTATGAGTAAGTAGCAAATCCCTATTCCTGGACACTATGAATCCCAAGTATCTGATGTGGTCCTGCACCAATTTAAATTGGTAAGTCCCTCGAGGCTTCACCGTACAATCCGTCAGGGGGAACATTTCTGATTTAGGGTAGTTGACAGTGAACCCCAAGAATTCGCCAAAGTGTGTGACGTCATCCATGATGGGATTTAAATTCTCCTGTGGAATTCTTATATACAGATGTCGTCCTCATACAATGCTATGATTTCTGGTGCGCAGCGATGTGTATTCCATAACATAACGTGCATGTCACGCTCTGATAAGGTCAGCCATTGGCTGTGTGGCTATGGCAAACAGTAAAGGGGAGAGAGGGCATCCTTGATGCATCCTCCTTTCTAACTGGAAGGTGTTGGATACAATCCCATTAGCTAATACTCTGGCCATTGGGTTCGCACATAGTACTTTTATACATTTCACTATTTGTTTTCCAAATCCATACCGCAAAAGGGTTGTAAATAGGAATATTCCAAAAACCATGTCAAATGCTTTTTGAGCATCAAGGGGAGACCGCCACTGCATCCATCTCAGCGGATACTTGGGACATGATGTTGAATAATCAGTGTATGTTCAATGCTGTTGACCTGCCAGGAATGAAGCCTGCATGATCATGGCGAACCACGCATGACATCAGTGGTAGTTATCTGCTTGCTATGATTTTAGCAAAAATATGATAGTCCGTATTAATGCTTGAGAGCGGTCTGTTAGATCCACAGTCATCGCTAGGATTCCCTGGATTTAGCAATACCATTTTTTAAAATTGTTATTTGGTTAACAAGTAACCTTTAACAAAATAGACATAATATTTTTAAAATACAAGAAAATTACAAAATACTGAGATACACATTAGGAAAAGAATTAAAACAAGAGCGTAAAGGAAGCACAAAAATACAAACAGGAATCAATCATGTTGTTAGTTTCTGTGATTCTAAAACATCTTTTAAGAAATGAATTGCGGCAACCATTGCGACCATTATTGGAACTTCCTGCATCGACGCAGGGAGAGTGTCATTTCAGAGGGACTCCTCCCACTCTCAATAATTACGGAGCGAGAATTGCACCTTATTCGTTGCACAATTCTGCATGAATGCCATCAGGGTCAAGGGATTGATTTCTCAGTGGTGCATTGATGGCTTGAATAATTTCCTCCACTGTAAATGGAACACTGATTTGGTCTATCTTCCCTTGAAAGTTTTGAAGTGGGACTCAGTTCTAGTAGTGCATTTTTGCAATCTTTTCCCTTGGACACCTGTGCACGATACAGAATTCAATCAAATTCCTTGAATATTGCAATTATCTCAGTGTCTGTGTGGCATAGAACCCCATTCCCATACCGTATAAATGGGATGTAGGCTGGCCCTCTCTTCAGCCATATCATTTGTGCCAAACCGCATACCGAGGCACACTCTTTCCCCAAAATGTCCTAGCGGCTGTCCGCTTTAAAAATAATTTAATTTCCCTGTCTGCATGCTCCCTAAAGCATCTTAGTTACATTTCCAGCACTCCCAGTATGGTCTGTCTCAGCTGTGTTTATTTTCTAGTTCTAGTGCTTTCAGTTTGGTCTCAAAGGTGGCTTTGTCCCTCCTGATCGTGTTTAGGACCCCCATTTCCGTAAGTATAGTTATCCTCATATGTAGCTCTTAAAATCCTACCCGACAAACACACCATTGTCATTAGTTACAAAGTAGCTTCTAATGTGATTCTCTATACTGGCTTTAAACACTTGGGGGGTCATTACGAGTGTGGCGGTAAGGGGTTAACGGCGCCGGTAAAGGTGTCGGAGCCGTCAACCGCTTACTGCCGTATTACGGGTCTGCTCGCGGGATCCCACTAAGGATGCCTGGTTTTTACCAGGCGCCCTTAGCGGGTCCCTCGAGCAGACCAGGGTGATAACAACTGGTCTAGTTGGTTAGCTCCCTCCCCATTCACATTGAGCACTATGGGGGCTTGAATGGGGATGGGTCCCTTGAATGAGGAATTACCGGGTCCTCCAAGGTCGGAATGGCCCGGTAATTCCTCATTCAAGGAACCCGGACCCGGTACCCGGTAAGGGGGTAACCATGCCGCTAATTGTGGCATGGTTACCTCCTAACTCGTAATGACCCCCTAAAACTTGCAGTGCTGCAGCTTTGAGTCTCCATGCCCCTCTTTTCCCAATTTCCTCACCAATGTCACCTTCATTTTAATGGTGAGTGGTCTGAGTAGGTACCTGGCTGTATCTCAATATCATGCACAAAATGCACCAGTTGACGTTCTTATCAATTCTGTTCTAGTGGCCATGTTGTGTACTGTGGAATAGTATGTGTAGTCTTGTGCTGTTCGACGTAGTGTCCACTACACGTCGCATAGCTCTAGTTACCCCATATTTATGTTTATATTGCACGCTGCCCTGAGGGAGGTCTCAGTTCCACACCAGTCTTATCAATTTGCAAATCAAGTATGGCATTCATGTCCCCCCATATGGTCAGTATAAGTCGGTACAACTCAATCAGGCTGAAGCCCTTGTCATAAAAGGGCGGGTCCTCCACATTTGGCCCGTATGTATTCACCAGTAATAGTTTGAAACCCATTAGCTTGCAGTGTACAACTGCAGATCTCTCCTGTGGATCTGTGTGGCGATCTAAATAGGCAGATTTAAATTGTGTGTATTTAAAATGATTAGCCCCCTGTAACGGGTCAAGTAGTTTGCGCAGTATCTGTGGGTTCCCCATTATTTGGCAAAGTTACTATTTATAGTGCCAGTAGCATGTGTTTCTTGGAGTAGTAGAATATAAATGATATGTCTAGTCACATAGGTCATAAGTTTCCAGGACTTAGTTACATTTTCCATCTGTCTAATATTCCAGCTTTGTATATTAATGTCAGTCATTCATTTGTGGTGTACCAGTGGGCCCCCCTTGATATCGCATGCCAACTGACATGTCTGCCAAGCTAACATTTGAAGACATTTTTCCCCTCCTACCTCCTCCACCCCCAGCCTCACCTACCTCCTAATCAGGGAGAGGTCATCCCATTTAAACACACGAAAAGAATGAACAACCCATAACAAAACCCAGCAACCTAGCATGGGGGAGACAACTTTTGGTGATTTCGTGCATCCTCAACTTGTTACTGCGGCCACCCGTTCATCAGAAGGATCTTTAACTAGTCAAGACATTTTGGTTCATGCTCTTCTACAATAAACAAGGCATTGTATATATATTGGGACAAACCATGACCATTGGTTTAATGACCTCCAATCTTGACAATACACGCAAGGTGAGTCTCAGTGCCTTGGGTCAGTCTCTAGTCAGTCTCTCTTGCGCTTTCTGTGTTCTGTTCCTGCTCCAGCATCGCTTTCTCATCTTAAGGGGAGGTATATTTGCCTCAACAAAGTTCACAGCTTCCTCAGGTACCATAAAGAAGAACAGGACCTCCCTTCCTGTTGGTAGCCTCTTGACCCCTACAAAAGATCTCCTTTCCACTTGTACTGCCGGGTAGATGTGAACTATATGCGGCTCATACTGAAGGGATCTCCTCTCTCGAACAAGACGCAGGATCTGTAGTTCATTCGCTGGGCTCTGATGGGTCTCAGTGGTGCTACTGGTCTAGGTCTGGTTGCTGGCGTGAAGTGTGCCCTCTTAACCATGAAGGTGCTGGAGAAAGTGGCATCTCCCAGGATATGGCAGAGTAGCCGCTCAACTAGCTCCTCCCTAGGACTGTGTCCAATGTTCTCAGGGAGACTGATGATACGAATGTTGTTGTGCCTCAATCTCAATCTCGATTCTTGGTTGCTGCATTTCTGCAGAGCTACCCAAAGTTCCTTGGTCGCCAATGCCATCTGGTTTTGTAAGTTGTGAATGCTGTTTTCTGCCATGCTGATCCTAGTATCTGCCTCCATTATACTATTGCTCCATTTTGGCTCTAAGGGAGCCTATATTGGATGTTCCGTCGTCCAGATTGTCATTAACTGAGGAAAATCTGGTTTGCATTCTGGCTAGAATTCAGCACAGGTCCTGGTCCTCCTGTCTTGACTGCACAGGATGAGGCTCTGCATGGGGTTTAGCAGCCTGTAGTGTATATGCCTCCAGGTTGATGTGCCGTCTGTTTCCTCTGCCTTCCTTCGTCATGGCTAATATTCACAATCTGCAGCCCAAAGCACCTCGTTTTGCCCAGTGCTGTGCCCTGATTATTCTCGCTGCTGGTGGCAGTTTCTTTTCAAGCCTCACACAGTCGCTGTCTGCCTTGTGTCTTGGCTAAGATTCCAGGTTGTGGGGAGAAGGGAATATATATTGTGATGAATCTCAATGGAGTCATCACAGATTCCCAGGCAGTGACATCCTCCCATGTGGCCAGGTGATGGCAGCCGCTACCTGATCCTGAGCCTGCGGGCGGCTAGGAGCAAGGATCACATGGGAGGAGACAACAACCGGGGAGATGGCCTTACTTCATTGGATGAGATGCGGTATCCCGCCCTTTCACAAGAGGAAGACCCTCTAATGCCCAAAACCTTAATGGCATATTGTCAGGTATTGGTTCCCCCTTTTAGAGGCAGAAAATAAACCACTTCTGTATCTTTTTATGATCAAACCCCCAAATATGACCTAAACAAACAAAGCTCCAACACAATACTTACTTGCTTCTCGGGTACCTGGATGTAAAATCACTAAGAAGAACTGTTTAAACATCATGTGTCCAATGACACCCATGGACTCCAGCTCCCAGAATCACCCAAGTACTGAGACGAGGAGGATGAAGGAGTTTGTACAAGGTATCAAGAGCTCAAGTACAACATGCAGTCTAGTTGTTTTTCCGAATTACCTGTGTGCAGGATATTTAAAGATGGCAATTGCATTATTGAGGGAGGCAGTGCAAGAGAGGACGGCTTCAATGAGAAATCATTCAAGTGCGTGAGACATGTACCGGTGTGGCAGAGCAGAGCCATCTGCGGAAGCAGAAGGAGAAATGGAGAGCGAGAGCAGAAAGTACCATGTAGACACTGGGAGTTGCAAGAGATTTCCTGGGTGCTCTGCAGATCAAATAAGCACTGTTCTCCAGACCAGGACCTTAAGGGAAGCAGGCGTGTGACCATGCAGCCACAAGGGAAGCCGGAAGGATGGGTGCAGTGGGCAGCGAGTGGTAGAGCCTTGCCACAGGAGCACGAGCTCGACCGGAGATGCTGGAGAGAACCTGTGAGTCAGCCCGAGGCAATTGGGGACCCCGGGACGTTCCATCAACTGCACCAGTGATAATTTGAAAGTTTTGAGAGCACAGATACAGAAAGTAAAATACGTTTGTTTGAATACAGAAAAAGGCAAAGTACTGCATTAAATCCGAATAAGAAGTTTGTTTGAATGCAGAAAAGACAAAGTACAAAGTCAAGGCCCAATGAGATACAAATTCATGAGTTGCAGGTGTGGGGCAAGGTTTCAACAAATATTACTGCAGATAAATATACAAAGTGTACCACAGTATATGCATTTTTGCGGATACAGAGGAATTATAAAATGCATATAAAGTCCTGGCAAGAGAAGGATAACAGGCAATTAAAATGCATAAGAAGAACTGACAAGAGAAGGATACCAGGAAAATGAAACCCAGAAGAAGTGTTGGCAGGGAGTATATCAGGCAGTGAAATCACAGTGGAATTCCTCGCATGAGAGTACACCAGGCAGTTGAAATTGAATAAAGAATCCTGGCAGGAGAGTATACCAGGAATTTGGAATTTCATTAAGAGTCCTGGCTGGGGGGTATACCAGGCGATTTGCAAAGCTACCAGAAATAATATTGATATTGATATTTTATTTGTATCGCGCTTGTGCACATGTTTTTAAGAGCGCGACTAGGCAAGGGAGGGGCACAAGGGAGAACAAAAATAATGATCTTACTAGGCCCAGTAACATTGAGAATGCGCAGGTACATGGAAGAGGGAGAGAGGTAAGTGCAAGGGAGGGGGGAGAGGTATAAAGTGCTGAGCAAAAATAAAAATTAAGTAACTAAAACATGAGCAAATACATAACAAAAGGCAACAAACAGTGGTGGTGCAGCCAGCAAGTGACAAGTGCTAGGAATAAGGCTACAGACAGGGTGTGTCTGAATAAGTGGATAAAAAGAAAAAAGGAGGGGGGGCTATAGGGTTAGAGATACAGATCCCAGTGCATGTAATTGCCAGGAGGCAGTGCAGGTGGGTGGCAGGGTGAGCAGGTACCTGTGCCCTAAAGAGAGAGGGAGACCAGGTGCATGATGCCGATACAGAACAGACCAACAAGGGAGAGGAGGAGAGAAGGCAGAAGCAAAGAGGAAGGTCTTGAGGTGCTTTTGGAACCATAGGTGGTTCTCCTCAAGTTCTCCTAAAGAAGAACAGTTTTTTCTAAACAGCAGAGAAACTTGTATTAAAGAAAGATTGTCACAGAAGAAATGTGTGTTAAAGAGAGAGTATTATTCATTTATTTTGTATTTTATTGTGCATTTGTAAGGTGCTTATACAAGTAAATTGTGTTTCAAAGCGCCCACAGGGCAACAGGGAGGGAACATGGGAATGCAATGCAAATATAACAATGAAAGAGAGAGGTAGTCCTAATGGGCCTTTTGAGCATTCAGAGCGTGAAAGTGTAGAGAGAGCGGGATGAGGGGGAGTGGAGGGTAAGTGCTAGGAGTAACAGGGAGGGAAGTGCTAGAGAGTTAGTTGCAAACTAAGTCTCTGGCAGAGATCACTCGGAGAGAGTGGTCAACTGCCAATAAATAAGTAACTGCAGGCCTATGATAGCATAGGCTTAAATCTTCTAGGGCTGCAGGCCATGATGACTCAGCCAGCGTGGTGATCACAATTCATGCACATGTTTGGGCGAGCACAAGGACATCATTTCACCAAAATGGCTGGGGTAGTGGACGTGACATCACATGACCCTTGACCTCTGATGACATCACAGGAAGTGATGTCATTTGACCCCACCCCAAAGTGATTTCACAGGAATTAATGGAGCATGACCTTTCACCCCTTGACAAAAGAGGAAGTGGCATCACATAGCATTATTCCAGTACACTAAGAAAAATATGGTTACAATATCACTGTAATGTGACATACATTTCATACAAGAATGGATCACCATAGGTATCGTTAATATCTTTGTGTATAGGCCTATATTACCAAATTACTCTGAATGCAAGCAGACATCCAAGGCCAAATGATAATGATGTGTTATTATATAGCACTTACGCTTTAAGTGCTTTATATAGTACAAATATACATACAATATCACCCAAACTGTGTTGGTACTCATATATCAACTTCAGAAAGATGAAAAACAGAGTTGGCCTTGCCGCAGTTCAAAACCTGAAACCTGCAGATCACACACACATCAAGGCAGCAAGCACTCAACCCGCTGAGCTATCTTACTGGCTATAGAAATCTTACCGAATATAGTATAATGAGCAATCATATGTCTGAATGTTCTCAAAGTCAGAAAGCAAATTACACTCTGTAGTGTATACCATTAAACTGGTAACAGATTTAGCAGCAGGCCAGTTCATCTGCAGGTCTGGTGCAAAGTTGGTCACATGCCAAGCCTGCGTGTATCTACTTTTCAGGCTTTAGAGGTTGGCAAAATACATACCATTGGGAGGGTTCATAACTGTGTATTAAAAAATTTAGAGTAGCACAGGGAAAGCAGCACACTCATACAGCATCCCATAATTTGGGCACTCGTTACCTCATACAAGTATACAAACATACTGAACAGCATGCCATGGAGATAGGAAATATAGACACATTGCAACAAAGCATTAATTATGGCACAATGAAAGCAAGGGCCACTTTATGCGCTATGGTCAAACATTTCTATTTGGTACACAAGCTTTTAGGCACAAGGATTTTGTCAAGTGACCAAGGACACCGAGATGGAATATCTTGCGATGATCCTAACATAGACAACGTCAGAAAAAAACATGCTATTATTGGAACTTTCGAAGAGCAAAATATGTAGTCCGAAATGGATGCTTATTGTACTCTAAATGCTTTTTGGATGTTTTTGTCTGCATTGTGAATTTGAGGTATTAAAGAACTCACCCCCTGAGGTGTGCCTGAAATAAACCTTTAATGAGTCTAGCAATTATTGTAAAGAATTCGAGAAAGACAAATTATTTGTTATTCCTATTCTTTCTTATTTAGGGTCACTGCTCAAAGTATTACACTTGTGGAACCACTGATTATTTAAGAGGCCTGAACGAGAAAGCCAACCACTCCAGAAACAAAGAGCCACATGGCACCGGCTACAGACCAGGAACTTCAATTTAAAAAACAAACACAAAAAAAAGTATTTTTTATTTTTTTTATTTTTAGGTGTAGCAATAGAGACCACAGGGGTAGCAAGGGAGGCTTCGGGGGTTGCAGGTTCGACCCCTGGCGACCCCCAAATAACGTCCATGGGTGAGCATCTTAGAGAAACACTGTAAAGTGATTATAAATATAGGCATGCTTCCTCCTTCCTGCTCCATGTTCTTAATTATTATCCTGCTCTACTAAAATTATTAATTCTCTTCCAAAGTCAAGCCACGATAAGATAAGGATGCACACTTTCATTACTTTTTCTCAATGGATTTACAGCAATGTAGGGGTTAAGCCAGGTTGTATTCTTCTCCCTTTTTTATTTAATGTTTATTTCACCGATTTACATATGGTACATCAAAAGGCACATCATTTTCCACCTACATTGGGTCTAACCAATGTGAACTGGCTTGCATGTGTGTCAGAGATTCTCCAAGGCAAGTAACATCTGGAACACCAAAGTAATCCAAAAAGGAGCGTACACCAAGCAGGAAGTAACACAGTTTATTTAGGCCCCAACGCAGCTGTGAAAGCATGGTTCAAACAGCACTGTGAAACAGAACTGAGTGAAAAGAGCTGTCAACGCCGCCCACTGTGAGCAAACCTTTTATCCCCAAATGACATAATTAGCATACAAAAAGTTGATGCAGTTGTTTGATCATACTACAAAGCCGATTGGCTATATGGTGGGTCCCCAATATCGAAGCATAAATTGAATATTCTGTGTGGTTCAGCCCATCCTGACCCCCATTGTCCAACACCACCCCTCGGGACGCCACAGACCTCGCCACACCGTCCCACAATGACATTGTATACCATTAGGTGATTGTGCGGACCACTGGCACTTTATTCATCTGCCATTGGTCAGTTCCCATCGAACACACAAGACAACATGAGTTTGGCAAAAGGGAGACATTCACATGTCATCCAACCAATGAGGTGTCCAGCGGACATCGGCACTGTTCCACCCTAGGGACATCAAAACCTCTCCCAGGATTGGTTCCCTATTGCTCGCCCGCTTGCCCCACACCCCTCTTCTCATAACTATCTGCCAAGGGGCGATTTGCAAATGCCTACTCCACCATGGTTTTTACTTTAATTGTCTGTATTTAATTTTAAATGTTCTACTCTTCCCAGTGAGCAGCCATGTACCTGGTTGTATCTGGTTCACTGGCCTTGAAAGTATCTGTTGGCCCCATTGCCCTGCAGCTACATTCTCCTGTGAATTGTTAACTTGCAAAATTTTTCCAACACACTGCCGCAGCTGAGTGCTCGAGAAATTAATATTTGCTAAGGGCACAAGGCCTGTGGCTACGAAGAGACAAGTGTTTTACTCACCTGCGGGCTGTACTCCAAAATGGCAGCTATGTTGTTTATATTGTGCTATATTGCCAATTTTACCCACTACACCTGCTCCTTATCCCATTATCCCCGGCATGCCCCACTTGGTGCCCCCACTCACCACTGTTCCCCTCTGACTTCTCTGGCTGCCGCTGAGCACATGGCGCATAAGTTACACAGCTCAGTTGTCAATCATTTCCTTACCTCCAGGAGTTCCCCCTCTCCTACACCGCTTAGTCCCCTCATCAGTCACTGGTAGCTGCGCCCCCCTTGACACTGCTGAATTTGCCCCTTTACAGCACATATGCCAACGATATGGCCCTACTTGTCATTACCTTTAGGTTGCTCCTAAATCGTGAAAAAGAACAAAAAATATGACCTTTTTGAACAAGAAAAGGAAAGAGACCTTCTTCTGGTATATGGTTGTAAAACCGTGCCGATAGTGAGGTGTCTGGGGCATGAGATGAATAGTACTCTCAAAGGTGCATGGTCTAAAGAGAAGTCCAATGCCAAAACTCTGACAGAAACCATGCTGCGATAAATAGGGCAAATGGGATTCTGACATATCTTGTGTGGAATTCCAAAAAGAGAGATCGCTGGTTGATCACACGGGCCAGATTTGACTGTTTAAAAGCTGAGAGGCAATACGGAAAAGTGGCCTGGATACCCTAGCAATCCAAGCTTCCCAGCTTGTGGGGCAGTAAAAGAAGACCTGAAACACTTTGTACTATTGTGCCCGACATATAGAAAAGTGGAGGGTCTACAATTCTCTCGGTGCTCAAGAATGTGGTCTTTGTGCATATAGGCCAGCCCTATGCTCCTTATTGTCTGTAGACTCAGCATTGTCAGCCGATGCCCTCCAGACATACCTCAAAAAGGCTATGCATCAGAGAAAGAGGTTTTTATCAGAAGAACAAAGACTTAAGTAATATATGTTACTGGGTTTTATTTGCACTGTATTAACTTGTATAACTGTAGGGCAATTTTATTTCTATGTTTTTGAAACTGTTAGGAAATGTCACTGTGAATAATGCTTTTTATTTTTTACATTATTTTATTTGTTTTAATCAAAAGATTTTTACAAAGGAAAAGAAAAAAAAAGAAGAAACGTAGAAATAATGCAGCAAAATCGTTAAGGTATCTTGTGCTGTTGTTTCCAGTTCGACCAAGGTTTCCAAGCGTTGTTCAAGAGGGAACTGTGTCCAAGGATGCCGCGTTGGTAATGATATGTTGAAGGATTTTTCAAGTTGCAATTTGCCAAGCACACTTGTCCCCACTAATCAGCCTTGCCACCAAGTCTCTTCCTCGATGAGTAAAGAGTTGGAGAAGAAGCGATTTAGATACTGCGTTCTTAGTTGACGGATGTCCACACATGACCGCCACAAGTGACGTATTGTCTCTTTCTCATTGTCCAGTTTGCAAATGCGGCATTTGTTAGTAAGGGAAAGACCTCTCACTGTCAGTATTTCATTCATTTCTAGTAAATTGAGGGGGTTCGCAAAAAAATGTTGCATGAATATCTGTTCGAGAATTTCATAATGAATCCTTGCAGTTCGTTCAGTTTTTTGGTGTTACCTGGCAGGTGGGCTGTAAGTTTGTTTTCTGCTGCTGTTTCTAGGGTCAAGATCCAGTCTAGGTCCTTCAGTTTCTTAAGGACTTTTGTAAGGTTTTTGATCAGTTCGTCTTCGCAGCTCTGGATGGAGTCCAGTAGGTCTTTGGTGTCTTTTCTCCAGTTTTCAAGCATTTTAGAGCTTTGCCTTACAATTTCTTGATTGATCAGGCTGTATATCAGATGGTTGTTTTGGAGCAGGCATTTTCTGTAGAGCATCAAGGAGTTGCAGCTGATTGATCCTTGTAAAGACAGTAGACTGAGCTCTCGTCTAATTGATGCCACAGCCAAGGACCATCCTCCAGAAATAGGCTTCCATTCTGGGCCGTAGTAGTTTTGGAATATATATGTCATGGCTTCGGCACCATAGATCAGTGATGGGACTGCCTTCATTTTGTAAAAGTTGATCGCTGGGATCAGTGTGAAGCGACCACATTTCCTGTCAATGGCTTTTGCTTGCAATGTAAGTTTTCTAGTTTTCTCTAGGAGGACACACTGCATAGATGTTTCAAGCTTTGAGCTGTCAAGAGTGACTCCTAGGTACTTAAAGTCATTGGGCCTCATTACACGTTAGGCGGCAGCAGAATGAATGGTGCCGGTAAGGGACCGGCACCGTTCATTACGGGCTGCCCTATTACGAGGTCTGCAGTGGATCCCGCTCTGGAACGCCTGGTCAGACCAGGCGTCCTTAGCGGGACCTGCTAGCAGACCAGGATGCTAGCAACGGGCACGTCATTAACGAGCCCGTTGTTAACATCCTCCCCATTCCAATTGAGGCCTAGGGGGCGCTGAAATGGGAATGGGGATGTACCGGGTCTGTGTCCCGAGAATGGGAATTACCGGGCCCGCCAAAGTCGGCATGGCCGGTAATTCCCGATTCCTGGAACCAGGACCCGGTACCCGGTATGGGGGTAGACATGCCGCTAAAGGCGGCATGGCTACCTCCATACTCGTAGTGAGGCCATTGACTTTTTCTATTACACAGCCCTCGAGGTACCACTGAAGCTTTTCTGTTCTCTTTTTTTTTTTTTTTTTTTTTTGAGTGCCATAACTTTGGTTTTGTCTTTGTTGATTTCCAGGTTGTTTCCCGTAATATATGGATGCAAATTATTTAGTTGTCGTTGAAGGCCAATCAGTGTATGGTCGAGTAGGATTAAGTCATCTACATAGAACAGACGACTGATTTTTGTCTGCCCTGATTTCGGTTGAAAAGATCTTACAATATCTTCTGTGTCCTTGAAGTCGCCCAAGTAGGCCAGAAAGAGCGGGAGCCAGAGGACAACTTCGCTTTACACCTCTCATCGTTGGTATCTCTGCCGATAGTAGGCCCTGTTGGCTTAAACAGACTCTTATTCTCGTGTTGGTGTGGAGAGTTTTGCTAGGTTCGAGTATTTCGTCCGGACAATTCCAGGCAGAAAGTTTGCTCCACAGTCGATCTCTGACGACTTGGTCGAAGGCCTGTGTTAGGTCAATGAATGCGACGAAGAGTCTTGGGCCCCCTTCTATGATCTCACTCTTCAGGGCACTCATCAGTAAGATGTTCGCAGTGGCTCCTATGTTTTTCTTGAAGCCTAATTGGAACTGGTCGTTACAATGGGCTTCACTTGCCCGCACTTGAAATTTCAATAGAAGGAGGGACCCAAAGACTTTCCCAATAGGGTCCAGCAGGGCGATCGGGGGATAATTTGCCGGATCGCTGCTACTTTCTTTTTTGAATATTGGGACCACAATTGAAGATGTCCATGATGGCGGGATAGACTTAGTTTCTGCACATCTTCTCATGCACGCTGCTGATGAAGGCGGCCTATTCCTCCGGGTGGCTCTTAAGGTCGAGATTAGTTATGCCATCCGGGCCGGGAGCTCTGGATTTCTTTAGTTTTTGAATAAGCGTGACGATTTCTTCCTTGTCGTCGAGTCTAATCCAGGCTGAGTTTGTCGCTGTGTGGCTTGCAATGCTGCCCCTTAGAGGGGGCTGGAATAAGGCCTTAAAGTAGTTTGCCCAGGTAGTTTCTCCAATACTGTTCAAGATAGAATCCACAGTGGTAGGCGAGGAGTTTCTCATGAGGGACCAACATTTCAGGGGGATTCGACCGCTAATCGCTTTTAAGATGGTTTTAATGTCTTGCTGGTTGAGTGTTAAGCAGTGACCTCTGACCCAAGATCGATACTTTCTGGTGGCCTCTGTAACTGTGGCTTTAGCTGACTGTGGGTCGAGTCTAGTTGCCATCCTCTTTATTTTACGCAACTCACGTCTTTTGGCTACCAGCATTTTGTTGTAAGTATGTTTATTTTTAGTTACGATTTGCTTGTGCTTAGGGGCAGTTCTCTTATAGGCCATAAGCAAAGGCTGGTTGCCGATCTGGTTCGATGTACGGGCATCTTCGAGGTTGGTATCCTTGCTAGTTAGTTCTTTAATACAACTTGCAGTCAGTTTTAGTCTAGTGCCTTGGTTGTTGACTTTAATTTGTGAGATCTTAGTTTGGTTGTGGATGTTGGTCAAGGTCCATGCGGTGTACAGCAGGTTGTGATTGCTTGCCTTTGTTCTTTTTACCTCGAATGACGTAGTCACGTGCAGTACTGGTCTTGTAACAAAGTGTAATCTATGGTGACAGAGGGCTTGTTTTTTTCCCAGGTCGGCAAGTGGTCTGGTTGTTCGAACACGGTGTTGAGGTTGAGCAGGTCCCTTGAGTCCATGAGGTTCAGCTATAAGGCAACCCGTTCCTCTACTGCAGAGTGTTTCATTTTAGTAGTTTTACTGTGGGTTTTTCAGGTTGCGTTCAGATCTCTGCAGATAACTAGGTGCGATACTTGGTGGGTTCCAAGTGCCTCATCCACTGATCATTCGATCATTTCTAAATAGTGCTGATTGTCGATGACTGCTGGGTTCCAATAAGTGTTCAAAATTATTACCGGCATTGGGGACCGTTGGAATGAAGGGCCCCAAGATTGGTCCCAGTTCACCATAACCGCTAGCAGGGACAAGTTTGATACAAGGGTTTCTTTCAAGTGGTGCCCACCCCCATTACGGAAGGCCGACAATAGGCCAGACGTGGGACGGCCCAAGGGACCTTTGTTGCTGGAGCCAGCACAATGTTGTGTCCGTCTAAGATGGGTTTGTCGGTCAGCCATATTTCCTGTAGGCATAAGATGTCAAAAGCACTGAGGTCCACGTCTCCAGGAGCCGTCAGGTGATGGTAGCCTCTTGTGTTCCATGAGCATAGCCTCAAATTGTGTCTTTGCTCATAGTTTAGAGTCTCTTCGTCTGGATGGTACTCAGACGGCACAGATTGCTATTTGTTAAGATGTGAAGTGAGAGCCTTCGGGATCCAGGACCACAGCGCCTGTATAGAGGCCGCTTTATCTTGTGTTGTGGATGATTTTTTGCTCGTAGAGTGATCATGGATAATGCTCTTTTAACTGTTATATTGTGGAGTTTAATGTATGTACTAATCCGAATAAACTTTTGAACTGACAAAATGATTAATTATTTGCTTGATCCATTTAGCTCCAATGTCAAAATACAATTGATGTGTAAATAACACATGGGGCCTTATTACGAGTAATGTGCAAACATTCTGGTGACACCGCGATAGTGGTCCCACCGGTTCTGGTAACGTGCACTCCCAGAAACAAGGTGGCATTATGCCTTGACAGATGCGCGCATCACAGGTTTGCGTATCGGTTGGACTGCCATCATGGTAACACCGGCGGAGACGCCTGCACAGGCACCAAGGTGGGCGGTGCATCTGCTTCTGCCACATATATGCTGCATGTAGTGGCACCAAGGAAACACCGGTACTGGAAATTCCGTGATCGTCGGAACCAGAAAGAGTCTGGTGGCCATCACTGAAACCACAATCCACTCCAATCTGCCGGTTCTGGAAGTCATCCACCCCTACTGAGCGCTGGTACCCACTGAGCAACATGACATCACGCATCCCACAAACCCACCAGCGCAAGCCACGCTTTGGAGAGGCGGAGCTCAACACGCTTGCCAACAGCATACTGGAGCATGCCAGGGACCTCTATCTGCCAGACCAGCGCCGCAGCACACAGCTGAGGAGAAACGCCATATGGGAGGAAGTGGCACAGAAGGTGACAGCCGTGGTTACCACCCCACAAAGTGTGAAGGACTGCCACAAGCGGTAGGATGACCTCCGCTTGAGGGTATGTAATATTGTGGCAGCACACTGCAGACACAGCATGGCCACAGGCTGCAGACAATCCTCCCCACTGAAGGTGCTGCCCTAGGAGGAGAAGTGCAGCAGAGTGCTGCAGATGGAGGGAACAGAGGAAGTTGGTACAGCAGAGGCCAGAGCCGGGACACCTGTGAGGCTTTTGAGTACACAAAGCAACCCAATAAAAACCACACTCATGCCACCCTGCACCCCACTCTGTACCACCACTGCACTGAAATGGCCATAGCACTGGCCACATCACCAAGATCCGAGCCAGCAATAGCATTGCCCGCCCTAATAATTTGAAATGTTGCAAAGCAAATCACATGCCCTGCCTCCCATGCATGCCCCATAAGCAACCACACGACAAGGCTCCACACAGTGGCCCAAATCCTGAGTTTGGCAGTCCAGAAAGGTCACTGGCACACATGTCACTGGACCGGCACACTCATCATGAGGAACCATCACACCAGCTGCCAGAGCCGCACCACCCAAATGCTAGCAAAGCTGCTGGTGTCTCAAAACCAACATTTCCATGGACTCTATGGGAATTTGGACTCCCCAAGTCTGCCACGTGAACACCTGAGTCGCTGTGACTACCAATGGCCCTGTTGCAGGGGGAAGTCAGGCGGCAGATCCACAGTCACTTTGAAAGCCACACACTGCATGATGCACCAGAGGAATACAGTCAACCACGCAATGAGTCGCAGTGTCACCGGCACACTGTATCACACACCCTGCAGGCACCCCTATACACACCTGCTGGTCCATGTATTCACAAAAAACAACTAATAGCGACACATCAACATGTCAAAACTGACATGCCGCAACAGTATGAAAAAGTACCAAACACCCCCCACCCCAGATTATACGAATGGTGTAATAATGTCTTCCAACTTCAGTCCTACAATATGTAGGCAAAGTACTGGATACTGCTTTTATAAAAGTTGTCCTTGTATAAGTGTAGCAATATAATAAAAGTGTTATAATGAAATGTAGAACATGTACACTCTATACCAACACCTACATGGTCACCATGTTGCATGTAACTGTCCAATTGGTAGCCCTGCTGGTCACTCACATCATGCCTTTCATTAACCCACAGGCACATCATCTGACACGGACGGTGGACAACCGGACACGTCGAGGGGTACCAGACATGCAAGGCGGACGAGTCAACGTCCATCCACACATCCACTGCCACAGTGACTGCCACAGCTGCCACAGTCCAACAGGCAGCTCCCGTGGAGGACACCCCAGCTGCCACAGTCCAACAGGCAGCTCCTGTGGAGAAAAACCTAGGTGCCACTGTCCAACAGGCGCTGGCCACTGTACAAGGATTACCCACAAGGGCAATTGCAAGGTGGCTTTCACAACCCCCACCCCAGCAGCCCATCTACCACGTCACTGACTCCAGTGATGGCGGTGCAGCAGGAGATGCGGTGTTGACATGGGGGACGACACAGACCACACACCAGATGTGCCGGATGCATTCAGCTCCATTGGCATGTCCATTCCACAGCACTCACCCTACCCTAGCATTGGGGAAATGGAGGGGCGTCTGAGATGCACAGAGGAACGTCAGGACACCCTCACTGCCCTGGTGCAGCAGCACCTAGAGGTGGCCCGCCTCATGAGGGAGAGCACACAGGCCACAGGACATCACACTGCTCATGCACTTGGCCGGTCAACTGTTGCCATTGTTTTGTTGTCCAGGAGGGTCTGTGAGGTGAACAGCATCATGTCCGCAATAGCGGAGACAATGGCACTGGCCCTCCAGGCGTGCATGGACAGATGGGGCAGCGGGCAGACACCGTGGGCCTCCACCAGCACCACGCCTGCAAGCTTGCAACAGGGCTCCCCAAGGAGGCAGTCCATGCGCCTGTCAGGCATGACACCCAGTTCTGGCCATGTTTCAAGGCATGGCCACAAGTAGGCTACTTGATCCTGATGACATGGATGTCACATGGCCAGGGAACACTTGAACTACGTTTGATTGGTTGGGGAGGGGGAGGGATAGTTGGGGAGGGGGAAGGGGAAGCATAGTTGGGGAGGGAGAGTGGGAGGGATAGATGGGAGGGGCATGGTGAGGGATAGTTCTTGAGGTTGAGGGGGAGGGATAGTTGGGGAGTGTGTTTTTTGGCCACCTGCAGTCACTGCAGTCACTAGATACCCTTGGGGTTGCATACAAATTACGACTGGACATTCCTTCTTATTATGAGTATAAAGTGTTTAATTTCATTTGCTCTTCAGTTTGTGTCACCATCTTACACCATGTGGCTGTGAGAGTGTTCAAAAATAGTGATGGATGAGTGCATTATGTGCATCGCAGCCATCCATGCCCTCCTGGCGAGGTCGCAATGGCATCTCGTCATCGTTGTCATCGCTATCATCCTCTTCAGCATGGTCCATGTCTGGGGGCAGTGGAATGTTGCATCTTATACACATGTTGTGCAACATTACACATCCCAGTGCCCACCTTAATGGGGCTGTACATAAGGGCACCACCTGATCTGCTGAGGCAGCAGAACCTTACCTTAAAGGCATGGTCCGGTAAAAATGTTTATTGTCCCTATGGGTCGGCCATGTTTTTTTAAGCCTAAGATGCTCATTTTTAGAAAAATTCCTATGGACCATACCCGAGTTTTCGTCCATTAAACGCACGCGAAAACAGGCACCACGGAGCTGCCATTTTGTGATAATCCTATCATTTCCCCCCATCGCCCTGGCTGACCTGCTTCTGCGGCACTAAATCAAATCCCCCGCCCCCGAGCCTGACATTATCAAAACATTCATATTCCCCGCCTCTCTCTGTGACGTTACTGTGCTACATAGGCAAACGCGCCCAGTCGTCTTCTACGCGACTCCACACAGAACCCGGAAACCAACACAGACCATCTCACAACACAGCACGCCACCATTCAGAATATGAAACTGTACTTTAAAATCAAACAGCAACACGGTACATTTGGTAAAGTACATTTATTTGACATTAAATGTTTAGAGAATATTCAGCAATTGCCATATGAACTCCGAAAGCCATTTATTTTCTTTTATCTGCATCCGCAAATCCGTATAAGTTTATCGTGAGTCACGCGCTGTTCCTTTGTGGTACACAGGGTGTTGGTTTTCATTAAAAGAAGCACTTTGGAAGCACGGTGAACCGCAAGGCTGTTCCAACAACTAGGCACTAGTCCACCGTAAAGGTTGATATGTTGCTTCTAGCCACTAGTACAGCGTAAGGGCATGTGGGCCCTTGGCGATCGTCCCATAATATGGTTAACATGCTCCAGTTGTTCACACGAAGCTGCAGGTGTCTATTGAAGAATCCGTCTGCCGGTGTCTTAAACCGATGACAGTAGCAGAAGGGGAGCAAATACCTGTTATGAATTCAAAAAAATTATAATTAGTCTCGCCAGCCGATCTTCATTAATTTTACTCATTTTATTTATTACGGCCGATCAGAAACTATTTGCTTACAAGGATAGTTCAATGGAGTATGTTCGGCTCTAAAATCAATGCGAAAAGTAACGAAATAAATCGAGGCCAACACACAATGAGAAACGACTGTCTACATGCGTGTGGAATGATATGATATATGATATGGCATTTGTAACGCGCCTATACACAAGTGTTTCAAGGCACGACGAGGCAGGGGGGGGGGAACAAGGGGAGACAGACAACGATCCTACTAGGCCAGGTGTCATTCAGATCGCGCAAAGGGAAGGGGAGAGGGGGGGAAAGTGCTGTACATAGTTAGTACAATACAAGATAAATAAAAGGGCCAGCTGGTGGCAAGTGCAAGGTAAGTGCCGGGAGAAGGGGCTGAAGGATACAGAGACAGTCCCGTAGTGCAGGTAGGCAGTGCAGGGAAGAGTGGCTGGGCCAAGGACCGAGATCGGAAAGACCTGTGGACCTGCATGCCCATGTGCCCACTACGAACACGTTTTCCTTGCTTTTCCTAGCTCTTCATTCATTCATTTATTCATTCATCCATTCATTAATTCTTCATTCCGGTATAAAAGCGTCTAAAGATTTACTCACATTATATTCGAAATTTCCATTGTGTCTCTGCGTAATGCAGTCTGTAAATCCGACTGTGCTCTTGACAACGATTTTTCGTATACTGAACATGAAACTCGGTCTAGTTTCAGAATTTTCTGCCTTATCGTCTCTTACGTTATTGCGCACCCCCTTCAAATGAAGTTATTTCAGCATGGTCCCTGTCTCAAGGTCAACAAAAAAATAGAACCTTATACTTCCAGTGCGACTTGTGGACCTCTTCTGGCCGCGAGCTGAAAATCAACGCCGCTGACCTTCGCATTCTTTATTTGCAACATCCCGTAGTAAAGGCATCTGTGAGAACTTTGAAGTTTTGAATCCATCTATGTAGTGCGCCTCAATGTGCAAATGGAACTGGCTTCTCTCCCAAATGCCACGGCCCGCATGGCGCGTTCTAAGGCCCCCAATTTTGTCCCCGTTGTCTGCAAGCTTTGCAGCCCCGAACAATCATAACTATGATGACATTTACTTTTTGTCGGATGGTCAGGGAAAGTATAAAGTACCAGAGGAGTTGAGTTAAAAGTGAGATTTATTGTTTGTTTGTTTTATTATTTGCAATACGCAGCATTTACATTTACATGAGATGAGACATGAGAAAAATATATACATACACATATAGACATGGTCAGCAAATGAGGTGAATAGAGAGAGAACTCAAAGATGACATCCAGCTTGTTCACCACCCATGATGGTGAAGGTAGGGGTTAGGGTTACAGGTACACTGTACAATAACATTTATTTACAAAAAGACAATCGCATTGCAATTATTTAAACCGGGATTTGTACTTCGCAACCCGCTCTCCTTTGGGTGGACATGGCACAGTTGCAATGTTCGGAGGCAATGGATCACTGCTCTGCACAGAAACATCCAAAATTCCATATCTGTGCTTCTCTAACACAGCAACAATAAAGCCTTTCACAAAGTCGAATTGCAATTCATCATAGACTGGTTTGATCACCCATTGCTTACTTAGTTTTGAAAAGGACTTAGTGTAGCGAGGCATCCTTACGTTACCCCTAGTCCTAGATTGTTCACGTCCGACATTGCCGTCATGGGCCAAGACCGCTAGTAGAGTGCGATGTTTCATGCCCCGAAAGCTAAAATGCAAGCGCTTTGGCCTGTACTTTAGGCACATATTGTGGAACACCTCCAAACCTCCTGTGTGACAGAATTCTGTCAGTCCTCTCAAATCTCTTGATAGAGTTTTGTCGAAAACAATCTTCTCAATGGCTTTGTGTGTCAGTGAAGATGGAATCAACCACTTCTTCTTCCTTGCCTCCTCTGGGGACAAAGGGTCATGTTCACATTGGTTGAAATGTAGGTTTTCTGACAGCGGTGAACGTTGGTACAGTGGTGCATCAGTGACTGCCATTTTTCAAGTAGTATTTCCACTGACCCTTCACAAGTTTTTGAGCTCCACCAAAGATGGTTGCTGATAGACTGGGACCACTGCAAAATACTTTCAAAACCTTTTTTTTTCCTGCAGCCGAGATTTTCTTACTGATTGATTTAGCAAGATGCCATATGTCAAATTGATGATTAATAAGCGGGAACTTATTGTCTTGGCAATTGAAACGTGTCTGTCCGTGGCTATGAGGTCGATGTACATTCCCCTTGATTGTAGATATTCCACTGATTTTATAAATCCTAGTTTCTCCATGGCCACTGAGGATGTACACTGTGTTACCTGCACGACCACCGAACTCACAATTTTCTTACTATCCATGTCCTGAAAGTGGTAGGTGCAGTACTTGGCAGAAAATCCAGGGCTGTCGCACTGTCCATCGCCGGCTAGCCTGAATAGTTCCCCTTCGAATGTACTTGCTAGAGACAATTGTTCAATTTTCCAAGCATCACTAATGGCCGGAAACAGATAATCATGTTGGTGTTTGTAGTACTGCGTTTTAGAAATGAAGTCCCACAAACTGAAAGAAAGCCTCTAACTTTCTAAAACTGGAGTCACTAAAAAGTGATGCAGCTGCACACAGTAGATTGCCTGCTGACATTTTCCCCAGCATCGGTTGCGCAGACCATGAGAACGTATGATTTAATCTACAGGCGGCATTTATTTTGATGTTACTGCCTTTTTTTTGACAAGTCATATTAATCAATGGCTTCCCATATACTTTCCCTCTAACGGAATGCCCACATTTCAGCATACTTATAATATCCATCAAACAACTGTCGAATACAATGTATTTGCTCTCTTTCATTAGACTGTCATCCGGCGTCAACGTTGTTTCGGCCTGTGACGTTGCGGAGATTTCAACACTTTGGAAAGAAATATCACTGACATCAAGTTCTGATGCGTCAGTGGATGCTGCTGCTGGTTCATTCTCTGTCATTTCGACATCTGTTACTTCAACATTGATGGGAGAACACAACAATGTCGACAGGTATTTGGGTGGCAATTTTTTGGCGGGTGTAGATTGTGTGAATTGATCTGCAATATCATCTTCTTGCGGTGGTGCGGTCGCACTGTAGCAATGGTCCAATGCAACTTTGCTGTATTCTCCGGACACAATCAATTCATTTTCTGGCCATTGGACAAGAGCATCTCGATCCTGAACACGCCGCGCCTCAATTAATAGTTCCTCCATAGTGTACATGGTCTGGCAAGCAACATCTCTCATTCGCTTCACTGTCTGTGTATGTATAGTTCTGACACCCACGGGTAACTAGAGGAGAGATTGGAAAAGGGATGTTCAGTTTAAACGCAAGATAAAGTGTAGTCCAATTGACTGGAAAAAAACATAAAATAGTCCCCAGCACAAACATTTTTTTAAAGTTATGAACTGTTTGTAACTAACCTTTTTTTGGTTTCTTTTCTTTGCAACTTTTTTGACTCGACCTTCAACATCTGCACGCTGTAGCTCCGATTTGTTTCTGCATGTCCTCCCTTCCTCTTGCGCTGCAACGACTATATTTTCTGTATCCGCATAGACAACACGGAATGTGGCTCCATCGACTCCCTGAAACATAGTACTTTCATTACTATGTATCAAAATATTGTTAGCATAAAACACGCGTGAGGACGAACACACAGGTACATCTCAATAGCCAAACACGATTTAAACATTGTGTAGAACAATCAAACGACAAGTATTCGACCTGTGATGATCTATTTCGATGGAAATGTCAGTATCCATACCTCTGGCTCTGCATGGACTGCCATGAATGGTTGTATTGGAGAGGAGGCATCAGCATCTCTCTGAAACACAGTACTTGCATTAGTATGGTTTTCAATAATGGAAACATAACACACACTTGGGGTCAACGGCACAGGTACATATAAAGAGATAACCACAAATGATGCATTGTCTAAAACAATCAAGAAAAATCTAAATATGCAGATTTCATCGACTTATTTCTCTGATTCCTTTACCTCTGCATCATCTAAATGGGATGTTGTGATTGTAGTGGAAGCTCCGTCGTCTCCCTGAAACACAGTACTTGCATTAGTATGGTTTTCAATATTGGAAACATAACACACACTTGGGGTCGAACGCACAGGTACATATAAAGAGATAACCACAAATGATGCATTGTCTAAAAGAATCAAGGAAAATCTAAATATGATCACATTTCATCGACTTATTTCTCCGATTTATTTACATCTGCATCATCTAAATGGGATGTTGTGATTGTAGTGGAAGCTCCGTCGTCTCCCTGAAACACAGCACTTGCGTTAATAGGGAAGAAAGTATAGCAAATGGAATCACGTTATATGATCACGCATGATGGAGCTGTCAGTATCCATACCTTGTGCTGCTGAAGAATATCTATGGATGTTGCAAATGTAGTGTGCACTTCCGAAAGCTGTTGCGCCAATTTGTATACGCAAGGTCCCGCTTCCACTTCCCCTGGAATTACTTGAATCTCAGGCTCCGCATCAAGTGCAGGGGTTGACGCTCCATCAACTGCCTGAAACATAGTACTCGCATTAGTAAGGATTACAATATTGAAAACATAACACACACTTGGGGTCGAAAGCACAGGTACATATCAATGGCTAACCACCAATGAAACATTGTGTAGAACAATCAAACGACCAAGTATTACAGCTCTGATGATGACGCTCGATGGAGCTGTCAGTATCCATACCTCCTGCTGGTGAAGAACATCTAGAAATGTTGTAGATGTGGCGGACGCTTCAGCATCTCCCTGAAAGACAGTACTTGCATTAGTATGAATAACACTAATTATAACTGAAAACAAACAGCAGTGGACGATAACTAAGGTGTATATCAATTGGAAAGAACTAACCAAACATTCGGTAAAATAACTACACGATAGAATAAAACTATTACTTGACATGTATAAAACAAGTCTGTAGCAGAGTAGCCTAGTAAGATTACCTGATATGCACTAGAAGTGGTTGATAACTGCGAGCATGTCACGGAAGTAGAATGTTCTTGCTTCAGATTCAAGGGATAGTCAAGCAGTTGTAAAGGTAAATTATTGTTTGATAATGAAATGCCAATATTTAAAATTGCCATGTAAGGAGACAGAATACTTGAGTAATGCATTTGAAAATGCGCAATATAGCACAGTTCCCTGTGCCCATATATAGATTTCTTTTGTGGGTTATGAAATCTAAAAATAATATATTGATAAATGTCATTATTCAAAAAGCTATACACTCATATCAATGTCAAAAGTATTACAAATTGGAAAAAACACCTAAAATATCAATGAATCCATTCGGCTACGTACACACTACCGCAAGGCCTAAAGCTAAAAACGGATACTTGACTCACCAGTGGCGGAATGTGGACGAATAGAGTGGGAATAGCGTTTGCGAGCAATTTCCGTGTCATTCGCCGTTTATTCTTCTTTGTCACCCAAGATGTGGCGTACATGTCCGAGGAAAAGTGCCGGCTGCAGATGCGGTATCGATCACCCCTCTTGTCCTGTAAGACTTGTTGGACTCTACTTTCCAGCTCATCCAGTGGATATCCGCAATGTCTGACCCATTCTCTTATTCGATCAACAGTTTTCGGGAATACATGCATTGTAGTGCCTTCAGATTTCGCATGGGTCTTCGAAGAGCAACCGCTAATCGAACAGGCTGGCATTGTTGATAAATCTGAAAAGTAAATATCGATATTATTATATAATATTCATGAATAAAGATTTGATACAAAAGTAAATGAATCATACAATGATCAATGCAAGGTTTGTTTTGGTCGCAGGAACTATACCAGTTCATCATGTGCGGCTTAGTATTTGCATAAATTGCAGAAATGTATAAATGATGTGACTAAACTCTGAACATGTGACTCGTCCCTTGGATGTTCTGTTTTGCACGAGAAGGAAACATGCTTACATTATAGACTGGACCCCCGAAGGATGCAATTCAATGACAATTGACACAGAAAATAAATAGATCTATTGATAGCATAACAATGGAAACTCAAGTCAATAGCAATGAGACCAATGAACATAGCACTATTGGGTACTCTACTCGCAAACAGATAGAAATTTAAAAATCAGCGAAATATGACTAGGATACATGGCCTTACCTTGACCAACAAACAGTTGGATTCAGCAAGCAGAGCAGTATGTTGCAGGAGAATAGGTGGATGGCCACAGGTAGCACACTGATGGGTTTGCTCGAAGCGGTCACAGAAGTTCAAGGATAGCACGACGACGAGCAGATTAGCATAGATCTCAGTGCTTGCCAGGTAGCACGTTCAGGAGTTGACTTGCAAAGCACAAAGATGTTCTCATGAGACATATCAAGTGGTTTATAAAGTATTAGAAACAGAGGTGTGTTTGTGAATGAATGACGTGTGTATGTCGTGGTATTAGGGGGGGCCGCCTGCTTCAAGGGGAGGCCTGCCTGGAGACACGGGGTCTGAGGAGGCCATGTGACCGATGGCCCCTTGGCGTGGGATACCTTTTGAAGTGTGCATGTAGTTTGGCACCTTGGCCTTTCGCGCCCCTGACAGCGCGCATCCACTGGCGCATCACTCGGGAACGTTTCTCTTATGGTACGAACGGCACAGGCGGGTATCATTCTTCGAACGCGGTGTCCAAGCCTCCCGTGGAGCCACCATGTAAAGGAACGATAGGCCACCAGCCTGTACCACCTGTGAAAAGGAATGAAACAAACTGTTTTTAAATGACCAAGGTAAGTTTAATAATCGTTTGTTGTCAATGACAATTCTTGTAACTAATCGCTTTCTGCACGGACAAATGCTATCTAGACAATGCACACTATTGAACGACTTTCATGCGTTACTAGGATATGAATATATAATTTTGGATATAGTAGAATACCATGAAATAGGAGTGGCATGACCAGCAGAGCATACTTACTCGTTACTCGGATTACGAGGATGAACAGTTGCGCGAAGTTCATGCATAAGCACCATCATTATTCTCAACACGGACCGTGTGAGGCAGGCTGCCCTGAAGTCTGGCAGCTCGGTGATGCTTTGCGGTCGTGGCTCGCCTTCCGAAATGTAGGCCAGGCATCCAGAGTTTTCTCGGCAGCAGCAGTTCTCGTCCTCGGTTGGCATTAGCTCGCACCGATTGCATGTGCACCAGGTGGAGACGCCGTCCATGCGACTAGGCCCAGGCTCTTCATCTGTTGAATCGTCCTCCCAACTGTTGTCCAAATACCCATCATTTTCGCGTGTTTCCCTTTCCAGTATTCCTCCTCGGTATACTCGGGCTCATACATGTAGGGCATTATTGTAGCCATTGTGTGGTAAACAAAGTAAAATCATTTATAGAGATGGTACAGGTGTTCACACGGGCTACAAGCGGCGAAGGTAGCTGACCAGAGCACAGAAACGAGTCATAGAATACTCAAAGTAACACAGAGAGAGGAATCGAAAATCTGCTGCTGTGTGTTGTGAAACGGTCTGTTTATACTTATCGAGGAAAGAGGCGTCCTGCCATTTCCATGGCAACAAGTCATTAGCTGAGGCGCAGCGATTGTTGACACGAGACATGCTTTGGCGTTGGGAAATGGGCGGTACGAGTCTGCTGATGACAGGCTCAGGGGCGGGGGATTTGATTTAGTGCTGCGGTAGCAGGTCAGCCAGGGCGAGGGGGGAAATGATAGGATTATCACAAAATGGCAGATCCCTGGTGCTTGTTTTCGCGTGCGTTTAATGGACGAAAACTCGGGTAAGGTCCATAGGAAATTTTTCTAAAATCGAGCCACTTAGGCTTAAAAAAACATGGCCGACCCGTAGGGACAATAAACATTTTTACCGGACCATGCCTTTAAGCAACACAAATGTCCGCTCAATAGTGGCCAGTGTCTGTGTGTTTGCACGGTTGTAGGCCTCTTCGTGCATGTCCTGTGGCCGTCTGATGGGTGTCATCAGCCATGTGGTGAGGGGGTATCCGGCATCACCCGGATGGAAGGGACAGAAGGGGGATGCAATCATTGTGGTGACACTGTCATGTCAGTGAAGTTTGCATTGACTCAACAAATACCAAGGCACAAGATGTAGCAAATAGCACAGATGAAACTATCAAGTGGTGCAATGTCATACGTAAAGGCATATCCCAATTCAAATGGTTGGTCAGTCATTTGATCTGATACTGATCTGCATGCTAACTGTCTGCATACATACATGAAAATGGCCTTGAATGCTGCTACGTGTACCTTCGTTAGTATGGATACAAGGATGGACGGCCGCCTACCAGGAGCCTTGTATATTGTACAATGCTACAAATCAGGCTACCGCAGCACCAAAGATGTTTGCCTCTGCTGGGTGCTGTGGGCACGGCAGGCAGTGTGCTCACCTGAGCACCAGCAACGTTACCAATGGAGCTGATCCTCTTGTGACAACATTTCCGTTGCGTGCTATAGGACTCCATGCTAAGGAGGACATACGTTTATCTGTATCCTAGCTTCCCGGGCCACCGCGCCTGTAATGACCCAATGGCACTGGGAAGCAAGGTTCCGGGAAAAAAACATTACGAGCCTGATGGCAACCTGCAGGATGCACTGGCAGGGTTACCGCTGGCCTCGTAATGAGGCACGTTGTGATGTGCATCTATTTTGGATATGGATACATGCGTGCAGTGATACGTTTTGCATTGATCAATCACAATGCAGCATAGGTGTGGTTGTCAAGCATTGTCAATATTGTGTACTGTTTGTGTACTGTTTAAGGTGGGTGTATGCACTGTAATGTGCAATTGTGACTTGCTGTACAGTTGTGTAGTGGGTGGCGGGATGTTGATTTGCATGGCTACAATTGCATTGGTCCCTATACAGGGTTGTTGACTGGGTGGTTTGGAGTCACTTTTCCATCACTGATTCTCACAGGTCTTGCCATGTCGGCCTATGCCTTCTGACCCTCCTATGCCCTTTACGCGAGCCCATGCTGTGTCCGTTTACATGGCGTAAATTGATCATCACTGCCATTCATTATTGCAGGGATTTATGCAAATGGTGTGATGCATTCTGGTACATGTGGTACTTTTAAGATGCCTCTCTGGCCTTACAATGATTGGGATTGGGTGTGATCCATCTGCCAATTTGATACATGCGTTCAATGCCATTCTACTCAAGGATGCTATTTGTGTGTATTAGGTTGCATTAAGCGCATGCTTTGGTACCTGTGCATCCCCCACCCCCACTACACAGAGATCATGCATTGGTCAGTCTACTCACCCAACAGCCAGGTGCACTATGGCGAGTGGGAATTTACTCACACCCTTCTACTGCACAGAGATCATGCATTGGTCAGTCTACTTACCCAACAGTCAGGTGCACTGGGGTGCCGCATGACTATGACATTGGCGATTAGGTGGCTCTGATGCTTGGTCACGCAGGACCAATTCAGCTATGAATTTTTTTACGGAGCGCAGATGGTTGGTTTCATGCCGCGGGGTCAGCATGCACAATGCAGATGGCCGCCATTTTGGACAACACATAGCAAAGTTTGCGGCCCCCTTGTGGAATGCTCATGCGCCTCTCATGAATTTTTGGAAGCCCCTCATGGTGTGGAGGTGTCTATATTTCACCTACACTGGTGACTTCCTTGTTCCTGGGCCCCTGACTCACCAGATGGCAAGGTGAGGAGGGAGAGGCACACAAAAGTCTCCACTCCTCCAGTCTATTTTCTTCACCTGTGTTCTTTTGGCCACATTATTTATTTATTTATTCACATTTGTTAAGCGCACAGGAGCCCTTAAGCATCGTGGCGCTGGTTACAATGGTTACTCAGCTTAGTTACAGACAGACAAACAGAAGAGTGCAATGGACCTGATGCGCTTGTTACAGTGGAAGAAAAAAATGGCCCAGGAGTATACAATGACATAATAGAAAGTTAGCATACAGGCAGGGCACTCCAGGATATTTGACGTGAGTACGTGTAAAGGAGGGTGGTACCTGTGGTGGGTGTGCTGTGGTGGACGCTAGTTAAAGAGGGAAGTTTTCAGGTTTTTTCGGAAGGTGTTGAGAGACGTTTCGGCTCTGAGGGCGGTAGGGAGGGCGTTCCATAGCTTAGGGGCAAGATAAGGGAAGCCAGTTCCTCCTGCCTTGGCCCTGTTAATTCGAGGCACCGTGCGTTGGTTGGTTTATCCTATTCTGATGGGCCTGGTTGAGAGTGTTCTGGATAGTGTGTCTGATAGGTACAAGGGTGCAGAGATATTGATATATTTGTTGGTGGTGGAGAGTATTTTGAAAGTCATAGTCTTTAACTGGGAGCCAGTGTGCCGTTTTTCTTGCTTGTGTAATGTGTTCTCTTTTGGGTATACTAAGATTTGCTCTAAGAGCATTGTTTTGGGTGGTTTGGAGTTTAGCTATGTTTTTTTTTGAGGTGCCAGCTAGGAGGGCATTTCAGTAGTCCAGTTTAGCTCCTATGGTGGCTCTGGCAATAGAGAGGCAGTTGTCCTTAGTTAGAAAAGGCTTTATAGCATTGATGAGTTTAGTACTCAGTGCTGGGGCCGAGGCAATGGCGCTCACTTGTTTGTCCATGCATAGTGTGGCATCGATGTGAACACCAAGTGTTTTGACAGAAGAAAGAACTGAAATGACACAGTTGTCGATGTGGAAGTTGGCATAGGTGGCACCTAATTTGGCTAAAGTAGCCTTTTGGCCAAGAATGAGGATTTCCGTTTTGTCCCCATTAAGTCAAAGCCCATTCGTAGCCATCCAGGGATGGATAGTAGAGTAGATTTGCTGAAGGGTTGCAACGTCTTGGTGACAGATCCCTGTGAGGGGAAGGAGCACCTGGTTATCATCAGCATAGTTTGTGTATGTGATCCCAAGTGCATCCAGTTTATCAAAAAGATGCTTTGTAAATAGATTGTACAGAGTGGGGGCTGTACAGGAACCCTGTGGGACATCACAATGTATGATAGTGGGTTCTGCACTGGCTATGTTGGAGAACACTTTCATGGCTCTGCCTTCTAAGAAGAAGGTGACCCATGATGCTGCGTGATTGGAGAAATGCGCAGCATGCGTGAGGTGATTGGTGAGGGTGTTGTGGTCAACCAGATCAAATGCTGCTGCTAGGTCGAGGAGCAGGAGAAGGGCAGGCTTGCCTTTGTCGAGGATATTAGTAATTTGGTCTTTTAAGTCTAGAAGGGCGGTTTCAGTTCCATGTCCTTTGCGGAACCCTGATTGTCTCTTTCCTAAGATAGAGTTGGTTTCTAGATACAGTTGGATTTGTCTGTGCGTGGCCTTGTGAAGTATTTTAAGAAGAAACGGGACCGTTGTTATGGGTCGATAGTTGTTGGGTTGAGTTGGGTCTAGCGTAGACTTTTTTAGGAGCGGGCGCACCCAGGTAATGATAGGTGCAAGTTGCTCTGTGCATTCTTTGATGATTTTGGGTAGGCATACATCGCCCTTACATTGTGAGGGTTTGAGATGTTTGAGGATGTCTATAACATCTACTTCGGAGATTTCAATGAATGCGAATTTAGGAAGGTTGCTCTTTGTGTGTTTGGGCTGGTTCTGCTTCTGGTGATTCTGTTTAGGCAAGGCTTTGTAATGGTTGGATATTTTGTGCTGGAGATCTATTTTATTTAGCATAGCAGATTGTATGCTGTTACACCACGCTTCATCTTTAACAATCTCGTCGGTGCATATGGGAGGTACTGTTAATTCTTTAAAGATAGTGAAGAGTTCTTTAGTTTGAGATTTGGCAGAGGCGATCCGATTGTTGTAGGTTTCTGATTTGGCACTGAATATGGAGTCTTTGTACTTTTTGTAAATGGCTTGGAAGTTAACTTTGGTGATGTCAGGAGGGTTCTTCTGCCATGATTTAAGTGCCTGGCGTTTAGAGCTGTGCATATTCTGGAGCTCTTCTGTGAACCATGAATTTGAATGGAATGATTTTTTCTCTTTTTTATTTTCTAATGGGACGATAGTGTTGATAGTATTGGTGAGTGTATTTTTGAGTAGCTCTGCTAGGACGTTAGGGTCTGGTGAGAATGGTGGTGCTACGCATGGAGGGTTAAGATAAGCACTAATGTTAACAGCAGTGAGTTTTTTAGCACTTCTAGCTAATGTGGCAGGTGCTGCTATTGTAGATGTGGTGCAGATGGGATTGTGAATTGAAGACAGTTGTGGTATGTCCATGGGAGGCAAGTGTTCGGTACAAGGGCTGTGTCACAATTATGGTCTATGACCCAGTCTGGAACTCGACCTTTCGCATGAGTGGGTGAATGACTTTCTGTGAGAAGCCCAAGTCGACTATGTCCTTAGTGAGGGCGGAGGCCATTTTGTCATTAGGGTAGTTGAAGCCAAGATTAAGGTTGCCTAGGACTAGAGTTTTGGTAGATCTTTTGATATTCTTCTCTAGGAGGTGGGTGACTAAGACATTGGAAGTCCGTGTTGGCTCCTCGTGGACGGTAGATGACGTGGATATTTATGGAATTTTTGGAGAGAGAGCCAATTTAGCTGATAGTATGTCTACATTCCTTCTCTTTGGTGGGGTATAGGCCTCATGGAGATAGGCTCCTTGAAGATTATGGCTACTCCCCCTCTTGTTTTGTCAGGCCTGTCCCGTCTCAGGATAGAGTAACCTTCAGGGAGTGTAAGCGTGATAGCCAGGCCAGAGGCTTCGTGAAGCCAAGTTTCCGTGATGGCTATTATTTCTAAGTCTTGACTAGAGATTAGATCATTCACTTCTAGCGCATGGGCATTGAGGGAGCAGAGATTGGGGGTTTGTGACCTAAGTCTGTGTTGTCTGGAATGGTATGCAGGTGCGTGCGTGGCTGTATGTAAAGTACATTAGGAGGGATAGGTGAGGTAGTCCATGGTGTCAGGGTTGCAATTGCTGGCGTAGATGTTGCTGGCTAGCTCTAGTCTTAGTGAGTTCTGTGTGTTGTTGAGGTGGGTGAGCACAGTGCCTAGCATGCAGAAGAGGAGAGGCAAGGGGTACATGCTGAGTTAGAGATTACCCTCTAATGCGAGTTGTGCTGAAAGGCACAGGTTTGTCTAGTAAATACAGGCTGTTCGAAGTAAGGGTGACTTGTAACACTCTAACAGTTAGATGTAGGGAAGTCTGTCCCTAGAGGAAAAGGCAATGCGCACTGGCGGTTGCAGATAAATGCCAAGTGTAAAGTTTCATGCAATGGGGCTAAGTTTAGTATGCAAAGTCCGGATACAGTTGTACCTAAGCCACAGATAGGCTAGTCGAGCATTTACTGATCTTTTGCTAGATGGCACAGTTAGTGCACCCTACTATGAATGCGTTATTTAGGCTAAGAAAACATTTACTAATGCATTTGGAAGATATCACGGTAAATGCGACATTACAATAGGAGCAGTAATTAGACTGGTAAAACTTTTACTAATGCAATTGGAAGATATCACAGTAAATGCGACATTACTATGGGAGCAGTAATTAAGCTAAAAAAACATTTACTAATGCATTTGGCAGGTGGCATAGTTAAATCAACATTAGTTTGAATGCATTGTTTATGTTGCGTGGCTTTGCTGTTTTACCGCTATTAGTGATGTAGTTGGCGTGGCCGAGTGTGATCAACAACAGGCTTGCTTACCCCCGGTTGGTGTGCGATTATATTCTGTGGAGAGCTCAGCGAACAGATTAT
The DNA here is from genome assembly GCF_040938575.1 of Ambystoma mexicanum. Classification (NCBI taxonomy): domain Eukaryota; kingdom Metazoa; phylum Chordata; class Amphibia; order Caudata; family Ambystomatidae; genus Ambystoma; species Ambystoma mexicanum. The sequence continues at coordinate 972,009,545 of NC_090939.1, forward strand.
AACAATATATGCAGTTTAGGTGATAGCGAAACAAAAGAGTGGCCGGAGTAACAATAGTACTGATAGTATCGCCTTGCTGACCTGAGGGTGCCGGCATAACACAGTGGCAGTGGCGTTGTATAAGAGTTATTCAGATCTTGAAAAGACTGCTGGTAGGCCTTAGTCTTTATCTTAGTCATTGCTATACTCTGCATGCCCAGCGGTTCATGAAATGTTCCAGTCTCTGCAGATGATGAATGACTATTATGTGGAGGCCAAGAATGCTTTGCGTGAACACTTTATGCCCCTCGCCAACGTTGATTATGATCGTATCCTAATATGCAGTGCAAAACAGAAAGACGATGAGTCCCTGGACACCTTTTATGGAGGCCTGCAGCGAATGGCAGTCTCGTGAGCGTGGGACAATGAACAGTCCATGATTAGGAACCAGTTTATACAGGGCTGTTCATCTGGGAAGCTAAGGCATCAGGTGTTGTGTGAGCCTGGTCTCAGACTACCTTGCATACTAGAGCTAGGTCGCTCCCATGAGGTGGCAGAAGTGAGGGCGTCAAAGATGTTCGCGGCCATTCAGCCAGGAAAGGCAGAGGAGGTGTGTGCTGTAGGCCGAGGTCATTGGGGGTGAGGTGCACGTCGGACGACTGGTGCCCCACAAGAAAGAGGGGGCAGATCACCTGAGTCATGCCTGAAATGTGGATACAACCTCCCACATCCTGCAGAGTGCACCGCACAAGGAAAGGCATGTGGAAGGTGCAGAACAACAGACCACTATGCACGCATGTGCAGGGCACCAGTACTGGTGGTGGTACAGAGAGGACCGGTCCAGGCAGGATTTATCTGACAACAATGCCCACCCAACATAGGCTTGGTGGACCAGGAGGAGGAACGGTTAGCCCTGGATGTGGAAGAGGACGACGATGAGGAAAATATATTTTTCATCTCCAGCGTAAGCACACTGCGTAACAAAATGCCTGGTCCATAAAAATGAGTCAACAGTGCTGGTGGACAAGGGCGCATCAGTGAATGTGATGGGCAGAGTGCACTATGACGCCATGACTACGCCGCCCATGTTACAGAAGCCGAGGGCGCTCATCTTCACGTTTGGGGGTGAGCAGCCCATCCCACTAGCTGGAGTATTTGTTGCAAGGGTGGAGCATGGTGGCACCTCAGTCAAAGCACACTCCGACGTGAGCGACAACACATTGCTAAGCTGTACGGGCGGCAGAAGCATTGGGCATTGTCAGTTTTGCCTACGGGGTCTATGTAGAGGATATACAAGGCATTCTCCAAAAGTATGGTCGGCAGTTTGAAGGAATTGGCCGGATGGTTTGCGAGCCAGTGAGGCTACACATAGACAAGTCCATTCAACCGATAGCCCTCAAGCACCGCTGAGTCCCGTTCCACCTGCGAGACCTTATGGACAAGGAGTTGGACAGTCTGGTGTCTTTGGACATTATAGAGAAGGTTGATGGACCCAAGCCCTTTGTGTTGCCCATAGTCATTGCTCGCAAGCCAAAGCAACCTGAGTCGGTCAGGATATGTGCAGACATGAGGCTATCGAACAAGGTGATCAGGCACGAGAGATACCTCACACCCACACTTGATGACATCATTGCAGAGTTGCAAAGTGCCAAGTTCTTCACAAAACAGGACTTGAGAGCAGGGTAACACCAGGTCGTATTGCACTCTGACTCGAGGTACATCACAACCTTCACTACACATCGAGGGTTGTATAGGTACAAGCGCCTGAGTTTTGGTGTGTCCTCAGCGGCAGAAGTTTTTCAGAACATCATCCAAGGAGCCCTGGCAGATCTGGATGGCGTTCTGAACATCAGCGATGACATCCTGGTGCTTGCCAAAACAGAGGTTCAACACATGGCACGCCTAGTGAAGACCCTAAATCATCTCCAGGACCCGGGGCTGACATTGCACAAGGACAAATGCAAATTCTTGAAGACTAACATCGAATTCTTCTGGTTTGCCTTTAAGGAAGGAGTGTTGCAAAGTGAAGGACATTATGGAGGCAAAGCCACCAGAGAATGTGACGGAAGTCTGCAGCTTCTTGGGGATGGTGACCTACTGCGGTCGGTTTATCAAGAATTTGGCGTCCAGGTCAGAGCCACTGCACAGCTTCACCAAAAAGGATTTTGCATGGCAATGGGGCCCACTGGAGGAGGACGAGTTTGAGGACGTAAAAAAGGGGCGCTCACAGCTGAGGACACCATGGCTGTCTTTGACCCCTCTCTCGTATCTGAGATGGTGGTGATTGCCAATCCGTTTGGGTTGGGAGCGGTCCTCGCCTAGACGGACGCCCAAGGTGAAGTCAGGACCATTGCCTATGCGAGCAGAGCCCTGTCCAAGACTGAGCAACATAATTCCTAGACAGAGTGGGAAGCCCTGGCAGTGCTGTGGGGATGTCAGCATTTTTGGCTGTACGTGTTAGGATGGCCGGTGACTGTCATGACAGACCACAAGCCGCTGCTGCCGATCATGGTGGGATCCTCCTCGAAACCCCTGGCACCAATTGAAAGGTGGATGCTGGCACTCCTTGAATACGGTGTGGCATTGGTGTATCATCTTAGAACCAGCGATGTGGCCAACTGACTGTCGCGACATCCGCAGTGCAAGGCTGAAGATGAGGAGAACATCAGTGTGAACGAGGCTGAAGAGCATGTACAGCTGCTCGTTGAGTTGACAACCCCGAATGCCTTGGTCCTCTACAAGTTGGTGGGGGCGGCAGATGCAGATGAGTGCTTCCAGGTGCACAAGGGGGCTCTTAGAAATGGTGAATGGAGGTCAGTGCTGGAGACCCCCGGGAGAAGAACCCAAGAGGCATGGACGACATTGGAACACCTATGGAGAGTGAGGGATGAACTAACATTCGAAGAGTCAGGGCTTCTTCTCTGCAGAGACCACATTGTTCTGCCGGCAAGCAAAGTCCAGCAGGTCATCTAGCTGCCACATCAAGGACACAGGACATGGCCAAGATGAACGCCAGACTGCGGCAGAAAGTGTGGTTCCCTGATCTTGAGAAGAGGGTGGAAGATTTTGTCTCGCCCCGTGTGTGGTGCCAAGCAGCCTCCCCAGCACAACACAAGCCCATAATTGATGCTATGCCCCATGGAACATGCCCCTGGTAGATTGTACATGCAGACTTTGGGTCCACTGGCAGGGACGTTCATTTCCTCATGGTGATGGATGAGTGGTGACGGTACCCCGAAGTTGTGTTTGTCGAGTCTAGGGTCGGGGTAGCTTTCGAGAATATCTTTGCGACTCATGGGCTTCCCCAGACTGTGCTTGGACAATGGACAACCGTTTCAACCGGACAGTTTCACACAGCTCATGGAAGAATATGGGATCCGTCACCGAAAGATCACGCCCGCCTGGCCGTGTGCGAACAGCGAGGCCAAGCGATTTTTGAACACCCTCAATAAAGTCTTCAGAATTGCCCATGGAGAGGGCCAGTGCCTCCAGCAGGCAATTTACCAATTCCTGAGGGAGTATAAAGCTACCCCTCATGAGTAAACCGGAGTGGCACCGGCAGAGGCAATGTTTCAGCAATGCCCGAGGGGCCTGATGCAAGTTTGGGGGAGCCAGCACTGATCGATGATGCTCATGTTAAACAGGAAAGATGAGCATGGATGGATGATGAGAACGTGAGGAGGGGCCTACGACAGCATCGGCTAAGACCCGGAGATCTGGTCCGGGTGAGAAGCCGCCACCCTCAGTGCAAGCTGTCCCTGACCTACGAGCCTAACACCCTGGACGTGTTTGCAGTCAATGGCTCTATGGTGACAGCATCCGACGGAACTGCAACAGTCACATGGAACGCAAGCTTCTTCAAGAAGGTGGGGGACCCCAGCTGAGCAGAAGTGACTGTGAATGCAATGCCGGAGGTGACTCTGAGGAGAAACTGTCATGAGGTGCCTGACGAGGGCGGCACCTCTGGCCACCCGCCAAGTTCCCTGGGTCGAGGGGACGCAGGTGAAGAGAGTTTGAGCCGGGAAAGGGGCAGGAGATATCCCAAGCCGCTGCTGCCGATCATGGTGGGATCCTCCTCGAAACCCCTGGCACCAATTGAAAGGTGGATGCTGGCACTCCTTGAATACGGTGTGGCATTGGTGTATCATCTTAGAACCAGCGATGTGGCCAACTGACTGTCGCGACATCCGCAGTGCAAGGCTGAAGATGAGGAGAACATCAGTGTGAACGAGGCTGAAGAGCATGTACAGCTGCTCGTTGAGTTGACAACCCCGAATGCCTTGGTCCTCTACAAGTTGGTGGGGGCGGCAGATGCAGATGAGTGCTTCCAGGTGCACAAGGGGGCCTGATGCAAGTTTGGGGGAGCCAGCACTGATCGATGATGCTCATGTTAAACAGGAAAGATGAGCATGGATGGATGATGAGAACGTGAGGAGGGGCCTACGACAGCATCGGCTAAGACCCGGAGATCTGGTCCGGGTGAGAAGCCACCACCCTCAGTGCAAGCTGTCCCTGACCTACGAGCCTAACACCCTGGACGTGTTTGCAGTCAATGGCTCTATGGTGACAGCATCCGACGGAACTGCAACAGTCACATGGAACGCAAGCTTCTTCAAGAAGGTGGGGGACCCCAGCTGAGTAGAAGTGACTGTGAATGCAATGCCGGAGGTGACTCTGAGGAGAAACTGTCATGAGGTGCCTGACGAGGGCGGCAGCTCTGGCCACCCGCCAAGTTCCCTGGGTCGAGGGGACGCAGGTGAAGAGAGGAGATATCCCCAGAGAGTGGAGAACACCTGCACACCTCCAGGACTATGTATCGGACCCCTGAACTTACACAGCCTGTCCATTGGGGGACAATGGGTGCCTGGTTGAATAAAGCAATGGGGGGGGGTAATGTTTGCAGTGAAATGTTATATTTAAATGTGTTGTACCCGGTTTGTACCTCCTGTTGCGTTTGTTGTTATGAAATAGGAGGAGTGTGGTGTCGTACCTTTAAGGCAGACAAAGTGATGCAAATCCTCTGCGTTTGGATTAATAAAGGGGGCAGACCACGTGGGCGGCAGTACGCCCGTGGAACCCAGACAGAGAGCATTGCGTTTACTGTGCTCGCGGGGTGCCGGATAACTATGGCACTTCACCACACTACACAAGCCATTTTGGTGAAATTACGTCCCTGGTACTGGGTGAGATCATTAATAATGAAATAAAAAGTAAAATGTATCTCCATGACTGGTATACAATGATATATACTTTATTTTTGCAGATGTCTAGTAGCGACAAAGGAACGTTTTTTATGTATTTTATATTTAGTGTGTATGCATTAGGAGAAAGAAACAAGATTAATCAAGAATTAAGAGTCCATAGGCTGTGCAAAGCTGGGGTAGATTAAATCATTAAAACATCTGCTGACTAAATGCAGCACCCTGAAGAGAAGGAGCCAAGTACCCCCACTCCAACTGCCCCGCCTACATTACCTGAAACTTATGAACCAAAGTATGTGACGTATATTGAACAGTTAAACCAGCAAAGAGAAGAGCGTGGACCCTATGCAGTACCCATAAGAATACCTATACCTAATAGAATATGGGAGGTTAAGTACCCATTGAGGAAACCATACCTGCATCCAAGACAATATGATGGCCATTTGAACGAGATTCCTGAAGAAACAGAGAAACTAAATGGAAAAGATGAATGGTGACATCATATAAAGTTGAATCGACACCCATACAGAAGGATAACGAGAGCAGACAGGCAGACGATTTATAAAGTACAAGAAGGTACCAAGGATAAATGACATCTTGGAATCAAGATGACAAGACATATGCCACAGACCTGATGAAGATACTTAGTTAGTTTAAACGTGCACAGAAGCAATGGAAAGCAAGCAACAAAGCAATCATGAAGCTAGCCACATGCTTTTAAAATAGTTAGACCGCGGCAAGCGGCAACATATAAATATATAAACCTCTATAGACATATGGACTAAGAAAAGATGGATGTTTCAGCTATGTATATTAGCAGTACTGAACAAAGCAAGAAGGCCTCATTTCAGTGTCCCAGTCAAGAAAAGCAAATGAATTAAACCGAATAAAAGCTCAGCTAAGGAGTTGACTGAGCCAAGAAAACCAAGGTCTTATCAAACTGGAATTGGCTGATAGGAGAGGTCAAGCAAAAGCAAGGAAGTCAAAGGACTATTGAAAATACAATACAATACATGAAAAGGGTCAATTTCATGGTGTCCAGTCATGTGATAGAAGGAAGTTGGACGAGCGAGATGATCACACCTACGCATGGAAGCCGGCTAGTGCGCATACTCCTTAAAAATTATCAGAACTGTACAAACTCAAGGCCAACTTCAAAGCACTAATTCACACTGGACCATTGAGGTAATGATGAATGATATTTTAATTGGCGGGAAGCTGATGCTAAGATGAGCTCACCCGCACCTGTGGGGGTCCTATAGTGTGTGTGTAGCCAATGGGACGTTGTACATTTAGTGACGTTCGTAGTGACCATTTTTAGGGGACGGCTTAGTTGCCCCACCTGAAGTTAACTATCCAATTACCTCTTTCTGTTACTCTATACAGATATGGAACCTATGCTTAGTTATTCACTTAGAAGCAATCTCACCTCCCATTAGGTTTTTGTAGTTTACTACATAATATGACGTTGGTAATGACGCAGGTCAAAACATCGGTGAACTCAATTCTTTATGAAGTACGCAGAGTCAGAGTATCGAGCGATTGCTGATGTTCGTTGTACTCCCCGTTATAGATACTTGATATTAAAACAGAAAAACTTTGCCAATCTATATGTGTCGTCTTGATTATTGATGTATGAATGAAATCTGCATCCCCATCTATCTCCAGGGTATTGCTACTCATCTTAAAGGGCTGTTTGGGACCACCCAGCTCACTTGGTAGCAGAGATAAGATTGTTAGATAAGATAACTATCAGCGGTCGACATAAGTAACTTTAGAGTCTCAGCAATATCGCACAACCTTTGCCATTCGGCTGACAGGACGTGCAGCTCACCGTAGAAGTGGTTAGAATAGGCAACTCCTTGCAAGGGACGGTTTGTCAGGATCCCTATTTTCAGATAGAAACCCCTCCCACATCTACATGAAGCGGATCGAAAAAGCAGCTCGAAGAGGCGGTAACCAAGGCTGTGATCCCGAGGGTCCGAAGAAGAAAAACATGCAGTGAGTGAATAGACCAAAGATTGTGGCAAAGGGATGCATGCATAGTAAATAACGGAGAATCTACCTTCCTTGTCGACTTTTGTGCCTATTATTTCGAAGTCAGGTAGGTGTCTAAATGCTATGAGGACCCCTCAAGCTTTGCTCTTGTCGTTGGCCTGCAGAACCTGCGGTTATCCTCAGCTTCATTCTGTATCTGTCTTGCTTACGGATATCGGTCCCCTGGAGCGTCACAATGTCGGGCTTGGTATCCTGGAGGAGGTTCTCCAGTTTCTGTCTCTTTAGTCAGTGTGTTTAGTCCTCTAACATTGAGTTTTAGTATTTGGATCCCTACCCATACCCCGTTACGTTCTGAGAGTAACCATGTCGAAACGATCCCCCTCCGGCTGGACTCGGCTCAACTTCCCCAAGCCGTAACGTCGTCCTAGGTTGCTTGATCTCGTTCCCATCCCAGAGAATAACTGTGCGGGAAGAGTCATTCCTCTGCTCTCCCCTGTTTCCAAGATCCGTCACCCCCTAACCCCCCGTCTCCCGGAGCCGACCCTTAGGCTGACATTCCCTGTGTAACCCCACCGGGTCTTAACCCTTGTCACGTGATCCCCCCCCCCCACTCCCCTGCTGCTGTTAAGCGGACAGCCTATTCAGCCTGGGGCTTCGGTTGCTATTCCCCCCCCCCCCGGACCCTGCAATTGTTTGTGTCTCTGCTCTGACCTCTCTACTCTTCTCCACTCCCATGGCTTCTCTTGGTGGCTTTCATGTTCTGGCCTCCTATTAGGTCCTCCCCCTGCATCCCCTTCTTCTTCAATATTCAGGATCTTGGGTCCCTCATCCAACGTAGTGATGTGGTGTTGGCACCCTTCCCACTTGAAGACCATTCCAAAGGGGAATGTCCACCTGGATCTTATCTGGGCTTTGGTAAGGGCTTTGGTCACCGGGCCCATTTGCCTCCTCATTGATAGTATGGATTTGGCCAGGTCCTGGAAAAGTTCTGACGGCGCTGTTCACTTTTATCAGGGTTGCTTTCCTTGCCGCTTGGAGGATCCATTTGTTTCGGTCGTATCGCTGTAAAGCCATTGCCACTTCTCTTGGCCTGGCCCCGGGTTCTTCTCGCTGCGAAGGACCTTCTATCTGAGAATTTCTCCCCCAGCCATGCCCAGCAAATCTTTGAACACATGCTGCATTGTTTCCCTGAGGTCAGCATCGCTCACACTTACTGGCAGCCCCTTCACCCTGATGTTGGACCTTCCGAGCGGTTCTCCAAGTCCTTGGCTTGGAGCTCCAGGTTGTGTCGCTACCACCTGCCGCTTCGCTAATACATCTATCTTCCGGGTGTTTTAAGTGAGTTCTTGAATTGCGTTTCATTTGTATCAATTCAACTGTCGCCTTTGATTTCCTGCAGGGATTGTGCAAGTTCTGTGTGTATTAGGCTTAATTGTGTCTGAAGGGTAGCAGTCATTTGGTCACTGAATGCCTTAAAGCGCTGTTGCAGCCCCTTGCTCGTGACCTCTTGCCCCTGTGGTAACGTCGGGGGCTCCTCCAACTGCTGCCTCTCTGTCACCCATGGATCCTCTTCCTCCGGGGCTTCCCCCTCATTTCTACATAGCTTTTGGAGGGTCCCTTCTGTTTTCTTGAGATCTTGGTCCTTGAGGGGCCTTTTTTGGCCTCCTTGGCCTTGTTGCGCAACATTGCCTGCTGATGGCGAGTGCCTGCCTGCACCCTACTGTAGGGGGCTTCTTCCCAGGCCTCTGAGGTTCCTCTTGACCCCGGGGTATTGGCCAGTTGTTCTGTAGGAAGGGGATGCTTTTCTCTCCCTCCTGTGCGCAGCGGGGGTCTAGCTCCCCTTTAGAGCCTGGGTTGGTTGCCCCCTGGGGGCTGTGGGGCTAATACGCTCAAAGGTGAAAGTGGTTATGGTCGCAGTGTCACACTGGCCTGGAGCCCAGGAGCTTCTTGAATTTCTTCCCGGGGGGCCCCCGTGCTCCCACCACTACTGAGCCTCTAAGTATGCTCTTGAACCCATGGAGGTTCCTTCTCGGTTAATCTTGCATGGCAGGGTTAGTTTTCATAAGGGTGGGTGGTGGAGCGAAGCAGCGCTCTCCTGCAGAGTCAAATGCTGAGGGTTGGGGGCACGTGCCGTCCCCACCCCTCGCCCCGGGTTCCTTCCCTGGCCGTTAGCGGGGGGGGGATGCTGCAGGAGACTTAGTGCTGTCACCCTTCTATTACTGCAGTTTGCCTCTGATGTTGCTGAATGGTATGGGCATGGGGCCTTTGCTGGGGTCCGGGTATGCTGCGGGTCTCCTGCCATAGGGGGGGGGTCTCCTTCCAAGTGTAGGTTATGGTGCGCTGGGGCAGATGCTTTCATAAACCTCCATGTCCGTTGTTTGGGAGAGGAGCGTCTTGTGTGCGCCTGCTTCATGGCTGCCAACTCCCTTAATTATGCCTACTTACCCTGCGCCAGCTGGGGCGCATCACAGCTCATGGGGGCCCTGTGCCGCGTGGTTCGTGGAGGCCCTGCGCTGCGTGGAGCCGGGCTTGCTGTATGGGGCAGAGGCAGGCGCAGGATTTCAGGGGAATACTACCCGCTCCCTCTCATTTGTAGCTGGGTGTCCTGGCTGCGCCGGCTCTGCTGTATTGCCAGTGGATCCGCGGTGGTCCGCTCACACTCCCCAGTCTCGCCTATGTTGCCTTGGCTGAATGGGCACCCTGTGTCTTCTGCACCACCCGCGTGGGTTCTCTGATCTCCTCCGGCTTGACTGCCAGTCCCCACACAGGCATCGCTGCTGGCGGTCTCAGGTCCACTAACTCTGCCCCCAAACGCTGCAGTTGAAGTTTTCTTGGGGACCGCTCGCTTCACGGGTCGTCCCCTTTGCTTTTGCTGCCCTGGGGTCTTGTAACGGCGCTTATTGCTCCTTTTTCGGATGGCCGGGGAGGAGCGCGCTCCTCACGGTGGGGTGGTCGCGGGGGCCCTTTTGGAATGTTCTTATGAAGCTTTTTGAACCTTTGGCTGCCCTTTCTTGAGTAATCTTTCTTCCACACTTCTCAATCCATTTTTCGTCCAGGATGTGGCACAGAGGGGGTGCTGGTCTCCAACACTGATGATGCGGCTTGGATGCACAACTCTGGCAGCGTCGGTGCTTATTACTAGACTTATCTGCCGCCTTTGATACCGTTGACCATGCCGCCTTGCTCGTCTGGGCCGGCCTTTCTGGTGCCATACTTTCCTGGTTTTCTTTGCTTTCCTCTAACCGAACAGTCAATTTCCATCCCCCCCTTTTCACTCTGTACCGTCTGCCTTGAGATGTGGATTCCCTCAGGTTTCCTCCATCTTCCAGGTTTTGTTTAACATGTACATGTAACCTCTTACCAAGCTTATCTGCTCTCACGGCTTCCACTGTTATTCTTAACAGATCACACAGATCCTGGTCCGTTTAGATCTCTCTCTTGTCGAGACAGCGACCAGATTTAGGTCCTGTCTCGAAGCTGTGGGTGCATGGATGTGTAATAGCTGCTTCAAGGGGAAAAAATGAGGTGTTGGTGGTGGGCCCTCCTTCCTCTACTGCCTTTTGGACCCCCTCTTTTTGGCCATCTTTAGGGGGTAAATATGACATCTGAGATTCAGCAGACAGAAAAGCTAAGTCTAGTATGTCAAAGGGGCCATCTTCAACTGAAAACCCCATAGCAAGGTTCTTTGTTTACTCCTTTCTCAGTTACGTGCCTCTGTGGTGTCCTTACTTGTTATGTCCTCCATGGAACACTGCAACGCCCCATTTCTGGCACAAACTGGCTACTTCTTATGGCACCTTCAGGTCCTGCAGAACTCTGCAGCCAGAGTAGCCACTTACACACCTAGTTGTGCTCACATTACTCCATGTGTGCACCATCTTCATTGGTTACCCATGGCCAAGCCCATTCAGGTCAAGGGCTAATGTCTAGTACATCATGTCTTTTATGGAACTGGGGCAGAATGTCTACAGGCTAAATTCTGTTTGTACATTCGTGCTCGGCCACTCCGCTTGGAATGCCTGATATTAAATACTGACAAACTGCCTTGTACATATAAATCCATTATACATCCATATAAAAGTGATGTGTGCAAATGCGTCATGTCAAAGCAGAACCATATTACTTCAAGGCAAATCGTAACTATTGCAAATGCCTGACTAAAGTGCCAAGAGTATAACGGATTCAAAAAGTGCCAGGTGCGCTTGAGAAACGTGTCAAGTGTTTCTGAGTTCCTTCAACTCTAATCGCATTTTTAATTTTAGGCAGTGTGAGTTGCTTTTCATGTTATTTTAACTCACTGGGCCGCATTACGAGTTTGGAGGTAGCCATGGTGCTATTAGCGCCATGGCTGCCTCCAAACTCTGTTCCGGGTTCCTTGAATGAGGAATTACCAGGCCATTCCAACCTTGGAGGATCCGGTAATTCCTCATTCAAAAAACCCATCCCCATTTCCATTTGAGCCCCCACAGGGCTCAATGGGAATGGTCCCCGTGCGGGACCCGCAAAGGACGTCTGGTCTGACCAGACGTTCCGAGGGGGGTCGCGCAAGGGAACCTCGTAATAGGGTGGATTGGGTTTACCGGCGCTGTTAAACCCATTCCGCCCACCTTGTAATGAGGCCCACTGTCCTATAAATCCATATTTCGAGTGACATTTTTTACTTGCAAATATTCTGAGACCTTTAGTTGTCTATAGTTTACCTGTACTTATTCACACTACAGCACCATTATGAAAAGCAAATAATTTATAGATCGATAATTGCGTCACAAACCTCCGGCACTGTGTATCATCGTTCCCCTACTGAAGGTGTGAAGTCGTAATATCTGTTGAGCCCTTACAGGAAATATTGTGACAAAAGATTGTGAACATTTGCAATAATAAAGTTTACTTTTTCTTTTGTCCAATTCTTGCAGCGACTCATGTGCAGTTATGAGAACTGTTTTTCCATAAATGTTTCACTATTCGGCTTCTTTTTCCTTCCAATCCCCCAGGTAAAGCAGGTTCACTCCATATGGCTCCACCAATTTGATCTTTGGATTACACATGTATATGTATTATTTGTTGCTTTACAGTGTAAGCACTTGTCATAATAAAAACACTTAAGTTACCCAATTGTCTATTTCTTTAAGCTAATGTGTTATGTTTTTAACCCCTTAACTGCCAATGCCTCCCACCCCCCCGCGCGCCAAGCCCTTTTTTGGTGGTTTCGGTATGTCGCCATTCAATCCCTTGTATTGCTTTATTTACATGTGATATCTCCCTCAAATTTGGCCCCCTTTCTTCCCACATGTAGGTGATCATAACGCCACCTAGGAATCCTAGTTTGCTGTATGGGGGTGAGAGAAAATAACCGAAAACGGAGCACATTTCGTGTTTTTTCAGACAATGCCAATAAAATTATGTACAAAGAAGCCTGTGGGTGTTTCCTTGTAAGAGCTAGGAACAAATGATTTGCTGTGCTGAATTTGCCATTTTCCAGGCTTTCAAGAACAGGTTGAGTGAAAACCAAAAAAATAAGGTTACCATCAATTTTGTGAGAGCTATGCAGGTTTACCCCCCAATCCCCCACCCCCCGGAATGGAAGAGGAGGGTAGGAAAGCTGAAAGGGAAGACCAAGGCATACATTTCTGAAAAGTAGACAAAATTCCAAGTTTAGGAAAGGGTGATTTGTGCAGGTGAGGCAACATCTATGTAGGGAAAATGCCCATAGTTTGGGGAAAGATTTGAAAAATTACAGTTAAAAAAGGTATGTGCTGGACATGGTTGAACCTGTAAGGTAATGGCTTCTATGAATATTTAGAAAAGCAGTGCCCCGCTACATTCCCCTGACTTTTCCAGTTAGGAAATCGCATGTACCATAAGCCAAAAACAGAGCCATAGTACATAGGAATTTTATGCTGACGGCCTAAACAGACATACTTAGCATGTGTAAATAAGGAAAATAAATGTGAGGAATGGCAAGCATACCATTTTTGAAAGAGCACAGGCAGCCCTTTTGAAGGGTAGGTGACTTGAGCAGGTTACAAAAGCATACAGTGCTTAAATCGGCAACTACATGTAGTTCACATTTGGGAAATTAAAGGGTTGTGTAACAAAGTGCAATAGCAAATGTATGAAAATGTTAAACCAAGAGAAAACAACAAATGTCCTACTATCCTACATACCCACACATGTCCTGACGAAAACTGTACCTCATGTGTCGGTGCAACTACCTCGGTGCAAATGGAAAGGGCTAAACCACTGGTAACCCAAGTGTTTCAGGAGAGCAGACTCCCGTAGGAACCCACAGAGGTCTGACTTGTGCCAATTGCCCTAGAATTTATTACCCAAAAGCCCGGCAAAGTCTGAAATTTAGGGAAAATAAACACAATGTTCAGACATTTCCAACCTGGAAACTACTGAAACATACCGCCAACACATGGCCTACCTTCCCAAAGGTGTCTGGATGAAAACAGTACCTCGTGCGGGTGTACCTACCTGGGTGAAAAAGTGTTAACCATCACCAAGTCCAACGGCACTCCCAAGGAGCACCAGCAGGGTCTCCATCCGTTCCCTGAGGGGAAATTCTGTAATGCTGCCTACCCAGAGCTCCAGGATGGTCTGCGGTGATGTCACCGGCCTTGGATGACTCTACCATGTGGGTCCACCATCCCCAAGTGCAGCAGGACTCCCAGGGAGCCCCGGCAGGTTCCCCGACCTTTCTCAGAGGGAGAAGCTGTAACACAGGCCAGCCAGAACTCCAGGATAGTTTGTTCCTGGCCTTGGGCAGCTGTCTCCCATATGGAGTGACCATCTACAAGTGCAGCGGCTGTCCCAGGGAGCACTGACAGGGTCACCTACCCTGAGGGAGTGGCACCCTTCTGGTGCTTCCTGGAACCGCTGCTGGGCTGCGGGATGGTCAACCCACATGGAAGACAGCCGCCCAAGGCTGGGCACTTTACCTGCAACCATCTTGGAGCTCTGGCTGGCCTATGTTACAGCTTTCCCCCACCAGGGAGCCCCGGCAGTGTGCCAAAACCTCCACGAAGGGAAAAGCTGTAAAGTAGCCCAGCCAAAACTCAAGGACGGCTGGAGGTGATGTCCCCGGCCTTCGGCATCTGTCTCCCATGTGAGTCCACCATCCTCAAGTGCAGTGAGAGCGACCTACCCCAAAATCTGATATTTAAAAAAATGGGTACAAAACATTTGGAAAAAATGCAACTACTTCAGGTTCAATTTAAACACATAGATCCATAATTATGCCAACGGCTAAGATATTTCACACTTTGGTCCAATTAAATGGTTATAATAAATCTTGAATATGATAAATATGTAAGAACCATGAACTGATAACTCGAGTAATAAAATAAATGAAAATAAGGCCTACTTTAACAATATACTTTCATGGAATATAAACGACTTAAAATATGAAACTGTCAATGAAAAGAATTACATATTAAGTACAACAATGAACTGAGTGACAGCATAAAAAAGGAGAGAACTGTGACCATGTTTCTAGGTGGACATATGGGAATGGAGCTACGAGACTCTGGAGGGGCCTGTACTTTCAGAAAGATAATAGCCAGTATATAAGGTATTCCCAAGGCGTATAGCCTATACACTTTATCCTTTGCCAGGTACCAGTCTGTAATTCAAGACCTGGGAGAGTTTTGAAGAATGAACAACTCTGCATTAGAAGGTCAACAGTTTTGTGGGTATCGTCTTTGATCCCACTAAAAGTACATTTGAATACACAGTCTGCAGGATGGACTGTGGAAAAGACCTGCTTGGGTATGCAATGAAGTTGGCATATGAGGAGGTTCAAGGTTGGCAGAGTTATTGCGCAGCTGCCTGCAGGAGGCACCATGGTGGGGTCAGGCAGCTACCATGACAGCGCTGCTTGACTTCAAGTTGGCAGCTGACAATTTATAACTGATAAGAATCACTAGATCTGAAGATGGCGAGTTACTCAGAAGAGCCAATCACTTTGTCACGTACACACAAGGAGTTGGGCACATTAATTAACACCTTTCCTTTTCCAGTATAAAAAGGGGCAGGACTATACAGGGAGGCTTTGGTAGAAGGCCTAGTATGGGAGTTTAGAAACAAGCGCTGCAGTAAAGAGCGGAGTAAAAGAGGAAGAAGGAAGGCGAAGGGAGTTGAAGGAGAGTAAGACTTGAGGTGAATGGGAGAGGAAGGTGAAGATGCGACAAAAGAAGAGAAAGTGGAGAGCAGCGTAAAAAGGGGAAAACTAGCAATGGGGAAAAGCAGAGATGGAAGGTGAGACACAAGAGAAAGGAAGAAATTACTTGGAGAACAGTTTAAAAGGTACAGACAAAATCGGTGTAGGAAGAGGGCCACCGATGGAGGAACATTTTTGGAAAGGTACTGAGGAAGAAAAGGAAGGTGGAGGAAGAAAGAAGTGCAGAAGGTGGACCCTGAAAATAAGGTAAATGCTGTGGACGAAAGCCTGTGTCCATTAAGTATTATGCTAGCTGGTGCCTGGTTGTACATCTTAACCTAATACCTAGCCCATCAAAAGTAGAGAGGGG
This sequence comes from Ambystoma mexicanum, assembly GCF_040938575.1. Lineage (NCBI taxonomy): Eukaryota > Metazoa > Chordata > Amphibia > Caudata > Ambystomatidae > Ambystoma > Ambystoma mexicanum. The sequence goes on from NC_090939.1 coordinate 972,025,254, forward strand.
TATTGGAAAGATGAGGAGGAGTGCAGTACCCTGGGTAAACCAACTTGACCGTGGTTTAACTCTCAACACCAAGCTGAGTGGGCCTGTCTTCGGTTTCTGGCCCTGCCGATGCATCACATCATCAGTTTCTGGCCCCTGGAAGGGCCTATCTTTGTCTTCAAGCCCAGGAGTGCCAGCGCATCTTCAAGCCCGGGACAAACAAATGGTCTTTCTGGCCAGGAGAGCAAACAAATCTTCATGCCCAATAGGGCCAATGCGTCGTCAATCCGAGGCGGATCAACCCATGCTCATATAGAGCACTAGAGGGGGACTAACTGAAGCATTCCCACTTGGCAATACAACTCTAGTTGAGTAATATTAGAATACGGAAAGTGGCCATGGGATTAAAGTCCTCTAGAAGAAAGGGGGACTCCTTACAGTGTTAGGAATGTCAGCAGACGGAATCTTATGGGTGTGGAATGTAAACAGAGAACATTATAGAGGAGAATGCAAGGCAAGCTGTATGGTGGTTGGTGTAAGGGGGAGGACAAAGAGAGTTGTTACAGCATAAAAATGAACTTAAAAGAAATTAAGTCACACATACTGGCTGTGTTCTGGTTCACTTCCTTAACTGGTGATGAGTTGCGGCAATGACAAAGAGCCTGCACTTGCCATTGAGTGTGGTTGCCCTGGCTGAACAGGTACAGGGTTAGTTGCACAGTCAAAATGGTAGCTCAGTGGGACTCTCTAGGCATGTATTGGGGATTATCTGGGCTGTGCGTGAGCCTATGAGGACACAGGAAGCACCCTAGCAGCATAGCCGTGCATGCAGACGACAGAACACGTGATCCAAGGACGCATTGTCCGGTGTTGCAAGTTGTTACCTGGCAATTTTAGACATGATAAGGAGTTGACATGTCTGTTGCTTAGCTATGTAACAAGCTGAAGGCCTTCACTGCGGACACTGCGCTCCGTGCTGTGCCTGTCCCACGTGCACTGTAGCGACCAAAAGAAACACTTGCACACATAAAGAAGGGAGCATGCCGTAGCACAATTGGCTGTTACTCTGAGAGGTGTTTTTTCATTGCACTTTAAAAGGGAGATTACAGACATTTGTCCCTGTGAACAAGGTGACAAATACCAAGAGCACAAAAATAGGGAAGCAACAGAAATGAATTCAAAGATTATGGGAAATATACCAGGCACTGGGTTATTCCTAGGTTATTAAATCGAAAGAAAGATTCCAGAAGCATATGTTAGCAGTATATGGTCCTAATTATTTGAGTAAAAAGAAAGAGGCACTGTTTCTTTGTCGAGGTCGGGCTGGACAACAATTTCTTAAAACTAGCTGAATGCATCAAGATGGGCAACCAGCTTGATGTATGCATAGCCAAGATGGACAAGCATTACGAGGTGAAGGGGAATAACATTTTGGCTTGTTATCAATTTTCCATCAGACAACAGAAATGTTGTGAGACCATTGAGGAGTTTGTTACAGCACTGTGAGGGTTGGCTATAAAGTGTTGTTTTGAACATTATCAGAAAGAGGACATTCGGGACAAGTTGATGATCAACAGGAGATCAATTGGTCCCCTCGTCTAATGGGAACTAGCCCACTCACACTGAAGTAGCTAGAGAAACGGCCCTCTGACCTAAAGAGGCAGAAAAGTCAGAGGGCTGTTTCTCTAATGGGAAATAGCTGCTTCAGTCTGAGTGGGCTAGTTCCCATTAGCCGAGAGGACCTTTCTGCCTTTCCAGGTCGGAGGGCCGTTTCTCTAATGGGAAATAGCTGCTTCAGTGTGAGTGGGCTAGTTCCCATTAGCCGAGAGGACCTTTCTGCCTTTCCAGGTCGGAGGGCCGTTTCTCTAATGGGAAATAGCTGCTTCATTGTGAGTGGGCTAGTTCCCATTAGCCGAGAGAAACCTTTCTGCCTTTCCAGGTCGGAGGGCCCTTTCTCTAATGGGAAATAGCTGCTTCAGTCTGAGTGGGCTAGTTCCCATTAGACGAGAGGACCTTTCTGCCTCTGCAGGTCGGAGGGCCGCTTCTCTAATGGAAAATAGCTGCTTCAGTCTGAGTGGGCTAGTTCCCATTAGCCAAGAGGACCTTTCTGCCTTTCCAGGTCGGAGGGCCCTTTCTCTAATGGGAAATAACTGCTTCAGTCTGAGTGGGCTAGTTCCCATTAGACGAGAGGACCTTTCTGCCTCTGCAGGTCGGAGGGCCATTTCTCTAATGGGAAATAGCTGCTTCAGTGTGAATGGGCTAGTTCCCATTAGACCAGAGTCCTTTTTGCCTTTCCAGGTCGGAGGGCCGTTACTCTTATGGGAAATAGCTGCTTCAGTGTGAGTGGGCTAGTTCCCATTAGACGAGAGGACCTTTCTGCCTCTGCAGGTCGGAGGGCCGCTTCTCTAATGGGAAATAGCTGCTTCAGTGTGAATGGGCTAGTTCCCATTAGACGAGAGGACCTTTTTGCCTTTCCAGGTCGGAGGGCCGTTTCTCTAATGGAAAATAGCTGCTTCAGTCTGAGTGGGCTAGTTCCCATTAGACGAGAGGACCTTTCTGCCTCTGCAGGTCGGAGGGCCGCTTCTCTAATGGGAAATAGCTGCTTCAGTGTGAATGGGCTAGTTCCCATTAGACGAGAGGACCTTTCTGCCTTTCCAGGTCGGAGGGCCCTTTCTCTAATGGGAAATAGCTGCTTCAGTCTGAGTGGGCTAGTTCCCATTAGACAAGAGGACCTTTCTGCCTCTGCAGGTCGGAGGGCCGCTTCTCTAATGGGAAATAGCTGCTTCAGTGTGAATGGGCTAGTTCCCATTAGACGAGAGGTCTGTAACGCTCACCTGATTCCCACGGAGGCGCTGGTCTTGGCAGGGTGGTAACTGTATCTCGAAAAGTGAAGTGCAGGACTCGATTGGCTTCCGGGGCTGGGCCTCTTCGCACTGTGTGTCTAACTCGAAGAGTAAGACGTCTGCAGGTGAAAGAATATGGGGTTAATGACCTGGGATTGTCGGGTGTCTCTCTCTCTCCCCCTCTCACTTTTCCGTGGAGCCCCAAGGTCAACGTGCTCACCTTAGATAGGTGAATGCTGGACTCTCCATCTGCGTCTGGTGCAGGGTGCCGTTACCAGTTCCTTCACTGGGTTGAAACGTAGGCCTCTTGACTTCAGAGGATTGCTAACCGTCGTTAACTGCACGAACGGTGAGTTTCCGGGCACCTTTAATGTCCTTACAGTCTTTAGGTGCGTGGGCACGTTAGTATGGACTAGGGCTCTGTATAATGTTCTTTTCAAATGGTGCCTTTTGTCTTGCAGGGCTCTTGAGGCGGAAGATGGTGGTTTGAAGAGAGCCGGAGTTCGAGCCAGCGCATAGGAATGAAGCGCTTGGGAGTGCGTAAGTAAGTGCCTATTGCCTGCTTTCGAAATGCACTCCAACTGTCTCTTTTCTTTTGCAGGTATGAGTTCGGATGCTGAAGAGACTCTGGAAAACGCCGGAGTATTTGCAGGCGCCTAATTGTGGAGGGCGCGATGGCGCGTGAGTAAATAGCCTGCCTAATGTCTCTCCTTTTCTCTTTCAGGTGCAGGAATGCAGCGTTGAAGAAAACCGGAATTCGAGGGGTGCCGGTAAGTAATTCCCACAGGAATAATTATGCTTTTGTCTTCACAGGCTTTTATAATGGCGGAGGAGCAGCGCGAAGAGTTGGTAACTGCCGATGGATCAGGTGAGGAAAGCGCTGCGAGTGAAGGTTGCTGTGCTAACCTGTTGTTTCTTGGTCTTTGCAGGTGCTTCTGAAGGCTGGATACAAGAAAGGTAAGCTTTTGTTCTCACAGGTTCAGGATCGGAAGAAAGAAGACTGGAAACGACACGGTGAGCGTTCTGCTGCAGATGCAGAATAACGCGAAGCACGTTGCATCAATCGGGTGTGGTTTAAATAGCCTTGGAGTGATGAGGCATCTTCCTCCACTGCCTCGCCCAGGAAAGAAAAGAGTTCCTGTTCTAGAAGAGTTCCAGTGTTGTATCCAGGGAGTGGAGCCTGCCCCACCCAGGTAAGAAACTAGTCCCGGCTCGCAGAGGATTCCCATATGGCTGGTAAGTAAGCAGCATGGTCTGCTGCAGGTAAGTCCACCCAAGCATCTTGATACATGTTATGAGGCCGGCGCTTCCAGTGCCGGGACCAGTGATTTTGATGAGCCTGGTGCCACCGGCGCCAGGACAAGGTCCAAAAGGTCCCAATGGGGACCGGCTGGTGCCTAGGATGAAGGTTAGAGGCCTGCTTCCAAGGACGTTGGGCTGGTCCTAGCCCCTTGGAAGCAGTGATCATGACAAGGACCTTTCTGCCTTTCCAGGTCAGAGGGCCGTTTCTCTAATGGAAAATAGCTGCTTCAGTCTGAGTGGGCTAGTTCCCATTAGCCGAGAGGACCTTTCTGCCTTTCCAGGTCGGAGGGCCGTTTCTCTAATGGGAAATAGCTGCTTCAGTGTGAGTGGGCTAGTTCCCATTAGCCGAGAGGACCTTTCTGCCTTTCCAGGTCGGAGGGCCGTTTCTCTAATGGGAAATAGCTGCTTCAGTGTGAATGGGCTAGTTCCCATTAGCCGAGAGGACCTTTCTGCCTTTCCAGGTCGGAGGGCCGTTTCTCTAATGGGAAATAGCTGCTTCATTGTGAGTGGGCTAGTTCCCATTAGCCGAGAGGACCTTTCTGCCTTTCCAGGTCGGAGGGCCCTTTCTCTAATGGGAAACAGCTGCTTCAGTCTGAGTGGGCTAGTTCCCATTAGACGAGAGGACCTTTCTGCCTCTGCAGGTCGGAGGGCCGTTTCTCTAATGGGAAATAGCTGCTTCAGTGTGAGTGGGCTAGTTCCCATTAGAAGAGAAGACCTTTCTGCCTCTGCAGGTCGGAGGGCCGCTTCTCTAATGGGAAATAGCTGCTTCAGTGTGAATGGGCTAGTTCCCATTAGACGAGAGGACCTTTCTGCCTCTACAGGTCGGAGGGCCGTTTCTCTAATGGGAAATAGCTGCTTCAGTGTGAGTGGCTAGTTCCCATTAGCCGAGAGGATCTTTCTGCCTTTCCAGGTCGGAGGGCCGTTTCTCTAATGGGAAATAGCTGCTTCAGTCTGAGTGGGCTAGTTCCCATTAGACGAGAGGACCTGTCTGCCTCTGCAGGTCGGAGGGCCGCTTCTCTAATGGGAAATAGCTGCTTCAGTGTGAATGGGCTAGTTCCCATTAGCCGAGAGGACCTTTCTGCCTTTCCAGGTCGGAGGGCCCTTTCTCTAATGGGAAACAGCTGCTTCAGTCTGAGTGGGCTAGTTCCCATTAGCCGAGAGGACCTTTCTGCCTTTCCAGGTCGGAGGGCCCTTTCTCTAATGGGAAACAGCTGCTTCAGTCTGAGTGGGCTAGTTCCCATTAGACGAGAGGACCTTTCTGCCTCTGCAGGTCGGAGGGCCGTTTCTCTAATGGGAAATAGCTGCTTCAGTGTGAGTGGGCTAGTTCCCATTAGAAGAGAAGACCTTTCTGCCTCTGCAGGTCGGAGGGCCGCTTCTCTAATGGGAAATAGCTGCTTCAGTGTGAATGGGCTAGTTCCCATTAGACGAGAGGACCTTTCTGCCTCTACAGGTCGGAGGGCCGTTTCTCTAATGGGAAATAGCTGCTTCAGTGTGAGTGGCTAGTTCCCATTAGCCGAGAGGACCTTTCTGCCTTTCCAGGTCGGAGGGCCGTTTCTCTAATGGGAAATAGCTGCTTCAGTCTGAGTGGGCTAGTTCCCATTAGACGAGAGGACCTGTCTGCCTCTGCAGGTCGGAGGGCCGCTTCTCTAATGGGAAATAGCTGCTTCAGTGTGAATGGGCTAGTTCCCATTAGACAAGAGGACCTTTCTGCCTTTCCAGCTCAGAGGGCCGTTTCTCTAATGGGAAATAGCTGCTTCAGTGTGAGTGGGCTAGTTCCTATTAGACGAGAGGACCTTTCTGCCTCTGCAGGTCGGAGGGTCGCTTCTCTAATGGGAAATAGCTGCTTCAGTGTGAATGGGCTAGTTCCCATTAGACGAGAGGACCTTTCTGCCTTTCCAGGTCGGAGGGCCGTTTCTCTAATGGGAAATAGCTGCTTCAGTGTGAATGGGCTAGTTCCCATTAGACGAGAGGACCTTTTTGCCTTTCCAGGTCGGAGGGCCGTTTCTCTAATGGAAAATAGCTGCTTCAGTCTGAGTGGGCTAGTTCCCATTAGACGAGAGGACCTTTCTGCCTCTGCAGGTCGGAGGGCCGCTTCTCTAATGGGAAATAGCTGCTTCAGTGTGAATGGGCTAGTTCCCATTAGACGAGAGGACCTTTCTGCCTTTCCAGGTCGGAGGGCCGTTTCTCTAATGGGAAATAGCTGCTTCAGTGTGAGTGGGCTAGTTCCCATTAGAAGAGAAGACCTTTCTGCCTCTGCAGGTCGGAGGGCCGTTTCTCTAATGGAAAATAGCTGCTTCAGTCTGAGTGGGCTAGTTCCCATTAGACGAGAGGACCTTTCTGCCTCTGCAGGTCGGAGGGCCGCTTCTCTAATGGGAAATAGCTGCTTCAGTGTGAATGGGCTAGTTCCCATTAGACGAGAGGACCTTTCTGCCTTTCCAGGTCGGAGGGCCGTTTCTCTAATGGGAAATAGCTGCTTCAGTGTGAGTGGGCTAGTTCCCATTAGAAGAGAAGACCTTTCTGCCTCTGCAGGTCGGAGGGCCGCTTCTCTAATGGGAAATAGCTGCTTCAGTGTGAATTGGCTAGTTCCCATTAGACGTGAGGACCTTTCTGCCTCTACAGGTCCGAGGGCCGTTTCTCTAATGGGAAATAGCTGCTTCAGTCTGAGTGGGCTAGTTCCCATTAGACAAGAGGACCTTTCTGCCTCTGCAGGTCGGAGGGCCGTTTCTCTAATGGGAAATAGCTGCTTCAGTGTGAGTGGGCTAGTTCCCATTAGAAGAGAAGACCTTTCTGCCTCTGCAGCCTGGTCGGAGGGCCGCTTCTCTAATGGGAAATAGCTGCTTCAGTGTGAATGGGCTAGTTCCCATTAGACGAGAGTACCTTTCTGCCTTTACAGGTCGGAGGGCCGTTTCTCTAATGGGAAATAGCTGCTTCAGTGTGAGTGGTCTAGTTCCCATTAGCCAAGAGGACCTTTCTGCCTTTCCAGGTCAGAGGGCTGTTTCTCTAATGGGAAATAGCTGCTTCAGTCTGAGTGGGCTAGTCCCCATTAGACGAGAGGACCTGTCTGCCTCTGCAGGTCGGAGGGCCGCTTCTCTAATGGGAAATAGCTGCTTCAGTGTGAATGGGCTAGTTCCCATTAGACGAGAGGACATTTCTGCCTTTCCAGGTCAGAGGGCCGTTTCTCTAATGGGAAATAGCTGCTTCAGTGTGAGTGGGCTAGTTCCCATTAGACGAGAGGACCTTTCTGCCTCTGCAGGTCGGAGGGCCGCTTCTCTAATGGGAAATAGCTGCTTCAGTGTGAATGGGCTAGTTCCCATTAGACGAGAGGACCTTTCTGCCTCTGCAGGTCGGAGGGCCGCTTCTCTAATGGAAAATAGCTGCTTCAGTCTGAGTGGGCTAGTTCCCATTAGCCGAGAGGACCTTTCTGCCTTTCCAGGTCGGAGGGCCCTTTCTCTAATGGGAAATAGCTGCTTCAGTCTGAGTGGGCTAGTTCCCATCATACGAGAGGACCTTTCTGCCTCTGCAGGTCGGAGGGCCGCTTCTCTAATGGAAAATAGCTGCTTCAGTCTGAGTGGGCTAGTTCCCATTAGCCGAGAGGACCTTTCTGCCTTTCCAGGTCGGAGGGCCCTTTCTCTAATGGGAAATAACTGCTTCAGTCTGAGTGGGCTAGTTCCCATTAGACGAGAGGACCTTTCTGCCTCTGCAGGTCGGAGGGCCGCTTCTCTAATGGGAAATAGCTGCTTCAGTGTGAATGGGCTAGTTCCCATTAGACGAGAGGACCTTTTTGCCTTTCCAGGTCGGAGGGCCGTTACTCTAATGGGAAATAGCTACTTCAGTGTGAGTGGGCTAGTTCCCATTAGACGAGAGGACCTTTCTGCCTCTGCAGTTCGGAGGGCCGCTTCTCTAATGGGAAATAGCTGCTTCAGTGTGAATGGGCTAGTTCCCATTAGCCGAGAGGACCTTTCTGCCTTTCCAGGTCGGAGGGCCCTTTCTCTAATGGGAAATAGCTGCTTCAGTGTGAGTGGGCTAGTTCCCATTAGACGAGAGGACCTTTCTGCCTTTCCAGGTCGGAGGGCACTTTCTCTAATGGGAAATAGCTGCTTCAGTGTGAGTGGGCTAGTTCCCACTATTATGCAGGACTTGGCCACTAGGGGCAAAAAGGGCCATTTTTCTAATGGGAACTAGCCTTCTCAGTGTGAGTAGGCTAGTCCCATTATTATGCAGGACTTGGCCACTAGGGGAGCAAAAAGGGCCATTTCTCTAATGGGAACTAGCCTTCTTTGTGTGAGTGGGCTAGTTCCCATTATTATGCAGGACTTGGCCACTAGGGCCAAAAAGGGCCACTTCTCTAATGGGAAATAGCAGGACTTGGCCACTAGGGGCAAAAAGGGCCATTTCTCTAATGGGAACTAGCCTTCTCTGTGTGAGTGGGCTAGTTCCCATTATTATGCAGGACTTGGCCACTAGGGGAGCAAAAAGGGCCATTTCTCTAATGGGTACTAGCCTTCTTTGTGTGAGTGGGCTAGTTCCCATTATTATGCAGGACTTGGCCACTAGGGCCAAAAAGGGCCACTTCTCTAATGGGAAATAGCAGGACTTGGCCACTAGGGGCAAAAAGGGCCATTTCTCTTAAGGGAACTAGGCTTCTCTGTGTGAGTGGGCTAGTTCCCATTATTATGCAGGACTTGGCCACTAGGGGAGCAAAAAGGGCCATTTGTCTAATGGGAACTAGCTTTCTCTGTGTGAGTGGGCTAGTTCCCATTATTATGCAGGACTTGGCCACTAGGGACAAAAAGGGCCATTTCTCTAATGGGAACTAGCCTTCTCAGTGTGAGTAGGCTAGTTCGCATTATTATGCAGGACCTGGCCACAAGGGGAGCAAAAAGGGCCACTTCTCTAATGGGAACTAGCCTTCTCAGTTTGAGTAGGCTAGTTCCCATTATTATGCAGGACTTGGTCACTAGGGGCAAAAGGGCCATTTCTCTAATGGGAACTAGCCTTCTTTGTGTGAGTGGGCTAGTTCCCATTATTATGCAGGACTGGGCCACTAGGGGAGCAAAAAGGGCCACTTCTCTAATGGGAACTAGCCTTCTCTGTGTGAGTGGGCTAGTTCCCATTATTATGCAGGACTTAGCCACTAGGGGGCAAAAAAGGGCCATTTCTCTAATGGGAACTAGCTCACTCACACTGAAGCAGCTATTTCCCATCTGAGAAATGGCCCTAACAACCGATGGTCCGTTTCTCGGATGGGAACTAGTATCAACCCAGCTCCAACTGGAGGTAGAAGTTTCTGCCGCCATCGAAACAATCTGTAAACACGCAGCTGCGCTGCCATCACACATGAGCTGCTGTTTGGTATCACGTAGCGGAGTGTGAAGTTACGCTCAAGAGTTTAGGTACTTTCCTCAGGTAAACACAATCCGAATCAAACCAAAAACAAACAGCGACCAAAGTCGTTTAAAATAACGGATTAAAGGAGATATCGGGTCCAAAGAAATACAGCCTCATTAATAAATCAAAAAATTATAATAAACAAAACAAAGTATAAGGCAATTCAAAAGACTTATTTATGTTGTTTCTTCTTCTGATGTGCAGATTTCTGAGACATTGATGTTGCATCCATGTGCTCAGTGTCTAGATCTGTCAAGAAAGCATCTGCTTGTTTGTGGTCTGTGAATGAATGTAGCAGGCCCTCCACAATAATTCGTACGATAGCCGGGTAGACCATATAATATTTTAAATATTTGTTCTTTGCCTTTTCTTTGGCAGCATTGAAACATTTCCTCTTTTCCAAGACATCTTTACTCAAGTCAGCAAAAATCATTATTTTGTTCCCTCCCCACGCTAGGTCACCAATTTCACCGGACCTCTTGAGGATTAGCTCTCTGGTGGGGAATCTTAAGAATTTTACAATAAAGTGTCTGGGTCCCTGCCCCAAGGCTGGCTTTTGGCCGAACGCTCTCTGTGCCCTCTACATCTCTAGAGACATTTTATGATCCAGTTTCAGCATGGAAGTCAAGGCTTTTCCTAGAAAGGACATAGGCTGCCACGCTCTACATTTTCTGGGAACCCAGCAATCCTTACATTATTCCTCCTAGAGAAATGTTCTTGCTCTGAAAGTCTGAGGGACAGTCTTGTTATGTTGTGGGTTGGGGCATGAATAATCACACAGGAGCCTTGTTAGGTTTAGGTATCTTTAGTAAGTCCACAGGAACACAAGTAAGTACATTAGGTTATATTCAAGACAAGTTCATGGGATAGAAGCATCCACCGGTCCCCCTACTCTTAGGCTTCAGATCTCAACTGACTCTCTGTGGAATTAGAGCAGCTTCACACCAAAACATTCTACAGCCAACACTCTACATTCCACACTCCAAGCCCACACACACTATCAGGGGATGACCGAAATAAGTAAAACCCAACACATCTCCCCCCTTACATGACAACATACAATAATGGGGAGACTGAGAAATGATGGGCACTAAACAATTATAAACAGAAGGATGATGGACACTAAACAGTTTTGGAACTAAACATTAAATGATCAAATCTACAGACATCCTCCTAGAATATACCCATCCAACAAACTACTCCTAGCGAAAGCTAACCCCTACCAAGTCCTTAAAAAGCTACACATAGCTAAACCACTTCCAACAATCACCAGAACCATAACAGGCCTTTTATGGAACTCACTTCATGGGAGCCAGCCCACAATCTCATGCACAACCATTTCCACCTACCACACAACAATATCCCTACATCATCATTCACTTGCAACAAGTTGTGCTAACACAATCTACAGGGATAACCCCACTATCTGCCTAAAGCATAATATTTCAACTCCATTATGGGCGTCCCTCTAGAGAACCCTCTAGAGAAACAAATGCTCACAACTGAGCATATTTCAATGTCCTCCACTCCACCACTCCAGGCACCATGCCTGAGCTACTGAATGCTCACCATTTGAGCATCCCATGCTCACCATAGAACAACCAAAACTCACCTTACTCCACCACTCCAGGCACCATGCCTGAGCTAATAAATGTTCAATATATTTCCACCACTCCACCACTCCAGGCACCATGCCTGAGCTAATAAATGCTCACAATTGAACATCCCATGCTCACCATAGAGCAACCAAAACTCACCTTACTCCACCACTCCAGGCACCATACCTGAGCTACTGAATGCTCACCATTGAGCATACAACCACATTCCGCAAAACCTTTGCTCCAAAATACCGGGCATCAACGTCCCTCTAAACCATTTGCACAATTGCAAACCTTGGCACCACATACTCGGGCATCAACATCCCGCCAAGACACTTTGCCCCTAAACACCGGGCAATTGCATCCCGCAGCACTTTGCGCACTCATCTGCAATATGAATGAACATTTAGCATTGCACTTATACATCGCTTGCTACATAACAGTTGCAACCTCACACACATTTCCCAAACCATACAGTTAGAAACGTTTGGCATAAAATATGGTAATCAAATGTTAATCCTACACTTGAGTCCAATATTTAACACTTGCAACGTCTTTCAAGTCCTTTCACCTGTGGGAAAAATTGTTAGGTTAATGTAAGGCATAACATGACTGAACATTACCTAGGAATGCAGTAGGTCCAAATACACAGCAATCTTTTCCCAATTCTAGCACTCTCACACACACCATCAGAGCATATGTCGAAAAGTGCCTGTGGAGAAATGGTCACGTTAGTGCAAATCAAACATCACTGAACATTTCTTCTAAAAGCAGTAGGACCAATCAATATCCAAAACTTGTCATAAACACCTTGACACCATGAAACGCCCAAAATCACATTTGTCATCACAAAGCACCACTTAAATCGGCACCATACCAGTAAATGGCTCCAACATAATAACTTGCCCACCATAGAGCCATCACATGCCAAATAATAAGACTCTCCCTAAACTGGGAACCAACTGTCACATTATGCACTACAACTTTTCCAATATTAGTGCACATGCCCAAAAAAACACATTTTTTTGTTGTTGAAAGAAAGTTGTGAAAATACTATTAAGTCACCATTGCCAAAGGCAGTACCATACACAACTTCCTATACTTGCAATTGCGGTGTAAATACTCTCCTAAAACATTGCAGCAACACAACCTTACAATAAACAGCAAAATGTGGCAGCAATCACATTTTTTTTCCGCATTGATGATCCATTCAACAATAAAATATTTACAACAAAACAGTTGTTTCCGACTTCCAAGTCACGCCGTGGCTTCAACTCACGTCCCTGATGGTAAGATGGTGAAACTGTCCACAAGTAAATCCCAAACTTCATCTCCTTCTCACTGCAGTAATAATCTTCTTCATGTCGTGCCCACCGCATTGATTAGCCGACCGAAAGTCATCCGATCAGCATTCGTATCTTGTTTAGAAAAACAGGACGAAACAGACCACTTTACTCTTTTCTTTTCCATTCCATGACAAAAACACGGGCGTCTGTTTCTTTCATTTCCTCATTACGGCGCACGTTGCGTAGTGTCGTTGTCTCAGCCATAGGGACGTCTCAAACACGTTGAAGAGTTCTTTACTCTGCATTCTTCTTCATTACAGTGACGTACTAGCAACAGATCCTGCCATGAAGAACCTTTACTTCAGCATTCTCTCCCGCTCACAGCAACAATCGCTGATACCCCGTGTAGCCACATGACGTCACCATTGCAGAGCAGAGCCTCGGCATGAACAGAGCTCCCAGGACCAACCGTCACCTGGCCCCCAAAAGCCGTGATGTCCCCACAACAAAGCAGGCTGAACTCTAGTACGGCACAACATCACAGCTGCCAGCACGGTAATACTTTTACATATCCTTCGCTGTAGCTCCGGTCAACTTGTTGCACTTCAAAATGCTGGCATCCAAAAACACGCAATAGTTCCCCCGGCCCCTTAAACACTGTCATTCTTGGCCATGCTCCCTTCTGATATGCTAAAATCCAGTTCACCATTGCCCACAGTCATTTTCTTTTTCAGGCGCACGTAATGGCGAAGGGAAATTACTTAGTGGCCAAGTTTACAGAACCATTGAAGGTGCACAGCGCTGCCCCAAAAACCACCTCAGATGTCCCTGCTAACTCCAAACATACAGGGCACGGGGCGCGCTCACCTTGGGGCCGGGGGGGGGGTCGGTGGATGCCTCTCTGGTTCCTCCTTCTTACTAGTGGGCAACCTCCTTGCCCCCTTTGTGTCCTAGTAACAGTCCTTGTGTGTACTGCTTGGTTCCTTGTTCCTTTTCTGTTGCTGCTCCCTTCAGTTTCCATCCCATCCTCGTCGCCAATGTTATGTTGTGGGTTGGGGCATGAATAATCACACAGGAGCCTTGTTAGGTTTAGGTATCTTTAGTAAGTCCACAGGAACACAAGTAAGTACATTAGGTTATATTCAAGACAAGTTCATGGGATAGAAGCATCCACCGGTCCCCCTACTCTTAGGCTTCAGATCTCAACTGACTCTCTGTGGAATTAGAGCAGCTTCACACCAAAACATTCTACAGCCAACACTCTACATTCCACACTCCAAGCCCACACACACTATCAGGGGATGACCGAAATAAGTAAAACCCAACAAGTTTCTTATTCTCAATCTCCAAATGTCTCAGTTGATCTGCAAGATGCAAAGTCTTATCATCAACTGTATTAAGGTGTTCCTCAACAGATACCACTTTAGTAGACTTATCTAAGTACCTTTCTTCAGCAACAATTAGCTTTGCCTTAATTTCATCGATGTCTGCTGTCACCTGTGTGAGTAAGTCCAGAAGTTTATCCTCTCTCTTCTCTTTCCCTCCTTTCTGTCTTTTGACAGGTTGAATAGACGCTGCAGGGCATGAATCTTCAGCCATTATTAAGGAAGGATAATATCAACAGCAGCAGACACAGGAGCTCAGCTCTTAAGCAGCCATCCCTGGAGCTGGCAGTTCCGGAATCCCGGAACTAGCTTTGTTAATGCTATTGCTATAAGTCTCATGTTTGGTAAGTAAAATCTCTTCTTTATAGTTAGCTGAGATATTCAGCAGGTTGGTTTTGTTCTTTGTAGAAGGGAGGTGTTTCCAGAGGACTTTCAATTTTCTTTTTTCTGCTCGCATGGCTTTTAGTTGAAGTGTGAACCATGAGTTCAGGTGAGCTCTAGGTTTGCCTTTACACATTTTAAGCGGGCAATGATGTCTAGAGCTTTGGTCATCGTTGAGTTATAGACATCTACTAGTGTGTCTGGATCAGTGGTGTCCTTCAAGGAGTTAAGGATAGGGATTATATGTGGTAAGATAGTGTCTGCAGTGATGTTCCTTTTGTTCCTAGTAACAAGTGGGGGCACTGTTAGGTTAGTCTTAGTTATGCAGATGTTGGCAGAAAGAGTGAAGGACAGTACATGGTGATCTGTCCAGGATTGTGGTACAATTGACATGCTTGTAGTCTCACAATTAAGATTAGCTACCCATTCTAAGGTTCTGCCTTTGTCATGAGTGGGTTGGGTAACTCTTTGAGTGTGGCCATATTCAATGAGGGCATTAGATACTGCTAGTGCTTGCTGGTCGTAAGGGTCATTCAAGCCTAAGTTGAAATCTCCTAGCAGTAGTATTTGAGAGGCTTTGGTGTTCTCAGATAATAATGTCGTAATATCTTCCTCGAAGGTGCCAATGGGCCCTGGAGGTCTATAGATTAGGTAGACAGTTAAGGTGCGGGCGTTAGAGATATGTAATTTAGCAGTGAGTAGTTCGCCAGATGTGATAGTAGGCTTGAAGGCTATTCTCAGGTCTAAATTGGGCTTGGCAATGATAGCAATGCCACCGGCTCTAGAGTCTATTCTATCTGCTCTTATAATAGCATAGTTATCTGGTACTGCGAGTAAGAGCGAAGGGCCTTCTGCTGCATGTAGCCAGGACTCTGTTATTCCTAAGAAGTCGAGGTTTTCAGCCGTGATCAAGTCGGCTATGTCTGTGGCATGCGCCACCATTGATCTAGCATTAATTAATGCTCCTTTCATGGTTGAGATATTAGAATTCATGGAAGGGGGCTAGATTTACTCTGATTCAATCTCTTGTTGTTGTTGTCCATGGTTTTGGGCCTATGATTCCAACATGCAGCTCTTTTTTTATTTGTGACGTTAAATTTAGAACTAGGGTTATTCACCATAGGTAGTGGATTTACTTTTTCTGATGTATTGAATAATGGCTGGTAGCGTTTAGGTAATCTGGAGCCAAGTCTGTTATTTCTGAATCTGGTGGGGCAGGGTTTAGATGTAGATATCATAGGAGAGCGGTTAAGCCATTGGTTAGGGAGTAGCAGGGGAACCGGACCTCCACCACTGATGTGTTCTGTGTTAAAGGACTTGGTATCTAGTTTTAGCTTAGGTAAGAACTTGGTGGGCAGTTGTATGCTGGCAGTCATACTTAAGCGCAGGCAGGAAAGGTGTTGGTTTGATCCCGGGTATCGGTTGGATAGACTTAGACATGGTTGGATATTGATGGTTGGGATATGTGATGTGTACAGCTTTGGCTAGCAGGCTAGTAATCAGAAGGGAACAAATCAATATAAACAAGAGGGCAATGAAGGCATACATAGGACTTGTCAGTCACAGCCCCTGTAACTGACTTGGGCGTGGATCAGGTGTGTACTCACGCTAATCAGCCCAGGAGTGAATGAGGGAATGCTGCATAGGCAGAGGCAGAGCATACAATTAACATACCGCTAATGCAATCATGACAACAGAAGGTAGCAATGTACTGCACAATGGGCGTATCAGTCAACATGGGCTAATACATTGGTAATATCAGTCAACATGAATCAGTCAACATGTGCTAATACTTTTGGTAATATCAAGGTAATATCATGGGAATAGCATAGCATAGCAGGCAGTGGTAACCTTGAACATATGAGTCAGGGCCTCACGCGGCAACCTTAAACAGTGTCAACCATAACCCTATGAATCAACAGGGGGCTAATACATTGATGATAACGTAGGCATAGCAGGCAATGGCAGCCTTGAACATGTAAGGCAAGGCCATATTGGGTAGGGGGATGTAAATAGTGTGATTGCCGGCAACACTATAATGCTTATAGTGATGCTTTAGACCTTAGAGTCATAACTTCTAGTTGGGTAGATACAGACGGGCAAGTGGATAGTACTGAAGAGCGCACTGTGGCAATGCAGTATTTAACCAGAAAAAGTCAAGCCCTCAATAAGCAGATAGATATTACATAGTGGCACAGTCAACCGAGCCACTGCGGTACGCAAAGTGCAGTGGTTGTTGTCGAGGTTATGGCCTCACAAGTCAAGTGGTAGCGTTAGGTGCACTAGGCCATAGTAGCGTGCTGCATGTAGTACAGTAGTTCAACATAATACGCACAACCACCTAGGCATGCAGCCAAGGAATGCGCACTCGCTATGGTATTATAGTATAATGGCTTACAGCACACAATGTAGTATTAAGGCTTAATAGTCTCAGCCTCACTAGGCAAGATGATTTTATCCAGTGCTCCTATTGCCATGGCTCTTCAACATCTACCTGGCCCCTTTGACCCTCCTGATCGCCACCTACACCCAAACTTCCAGTGTTATGCAGACAACACACAACTCTTTTTTCGGCTGCCTTCCCCTACCTCTTCCTCTTCCTGCCTTATACCTGACTGCCTGACTGCTATTCAGGCATGGTGCTCTGCCAGTGATCGCTGCCTCAGTGCCAGCAAGACTGAGATCCTTCTCAAGCGGGCACCTACTCCCAGCTTCCTCCTGACCCTCTGGTCAGACTCCTTGGGTCCCCTCCCCTCACCCACTTGTGAGGCAAAAAACCTTGGATCATCCTTGACTCCTCTCTCTCCTCTCCACACATCACGGACCTTGCCAAGAAGTCCACATTTTCAGCTCCATCTCCTCAGCGGCATTCTACCTTTCCTCACCTTTCTCCCAGAAGCTCAATGTCTCCAGAGCCATGGTTCTCTCTAAGCTTGACTATTGCAACAGCCTCATGATCAACCTGCCTCTTTCCTCCCTTTGCCCCCTCCAACTACTCCAGAATAGGGCTGCAAGACCTATCCTTGGCCTCAAGCCCAGGAACCGCATCTCTTCAGTCCTAAAGTCTCTACACCGGCTCCCAGTGACTGCAAGGATCAAATTCAAATCCCTCTGCATCATGCACAAGGTTGTCTGTGACATTGGATCGCTCTACATCCAGCTCTCCATCCCCAAATACCATCCAGCCACAACCCTTTGGTCCACTGGCTCCAACTCTCTGGAGGTCAAACGTTTCTCCAAGCAGAGAGTGGAAGGTAAATCCCTCTCCTCGGCTGGCGCCTCCCTCTAGAACATCTTCCCTCTCCCCATCAGACTTGAGCAGGATATTCTTAAGTTCCAGAAACTTCTCAAGCCCTTCCTCTTATCCTCTGCCTTCCATCTCTCCCTCCCTTGGTAAATTCTCAACCTGCCACATTGACTGGGGCCTCGTCTCTTCTGAGTCATACAGGGACCGGACCACCCCCCCTACCAGTCCCTCCTAGCATCCTTACTAAGCTCTCCACCAGCCGCAGCAACGGGGGCCTGGTCTCTTCTGAGTCATACAGTGACCAGTCCGCCTCCTACCAGTCCCACCCAGCATCCTTCAGCAGCCCTTGCCCTTGGGCCCACTTTCCCCAGACTACCCCTACCCAATCAGCCTGCCCAGTGCACTTTGCCCCCCCCCCTCTTTCCCCTGCCACTTGCCACCTTGGCCTGTACAGCACTTGGCTTTCCCCTGCCCCCTTTTGAACTTCTCCCTAGACCCCCAACCCCTTACACTTATCTCCCTTAACCACTTGCACGGTAGGATTGTCACACGGCCAATATAACCATCTCTTTGTTTTCCTGTTGCTGTTTTTTCTGATGATATCCCATGCTCCCCACCACCCCCTTGTCTTGTGGCGCCTGGAAACATTTGTGTATAGGCGCCATACAAATATCCCAAAAAATAAAATAAATAAAGAACGAGAAACAGACTTACCAAAATTATGACAATAACTTCTCAAAACACACACACCAGTTCAAAAGGAACTACGTAGAGCTCAGAAGCATCCTTTGAGGAGCCAGGAATAAAACTCAGACACAAGAGGTTCACCGTTTTGCTCAAAGATGTTTATTAAAATAAACAGGGATGGGGAAATGCCTCTATGTCCCTGCACTGGACGTGTGTCCCTGCCTAAAACCAAAACTAATGACCTGTCAATGTCAGAATGTCTAATGCAAAACCGTCCTGTGACCAAAGTACTATTCAGGCCATCACACTCTTACAAAATAAACTTTAAGGTCAAAAAGGTAATGGGCCTCATTATGAGTTTGCTGGTCCGGATACAACGGTACTGGTAAGTTCACCGGTACCGTTGTATCCAGACCGGCAAACTCTGAGTTGTGCTTGCGGGTGCCTTTCATTCTGCCAGGTCTGACCTGGTGGAATGAAAGGCACCCATGAGCACAGCAAGCCTGCAGCACCGGCACGGTAATGAACTGTGCCATGCTACAGGCATCCCCATTCCCATTGAGCCCTACGGGGCTCAAATAGGAATGGGAATCTACTGGTTCCGGCACCCGCAAAAGGGCAATTACCGCGTCCGGCAGGGCCGGAATACCCCGGTAATTGCCCATTCGCGGGTGCAGGACCTGGATGCAAGTTTGGAGGTAGCCTTTCCAGTTTTACCGGCAAGGCTACCTCCAAACTTGTAATGAAGCCCAATGTCTTAGGCCTGTTGTTTTACAAATGTGCAAAAGAAGAATGCGTAACTCCAACACAAAAGTTCCAGAAGGACAGAGTTCCTTATTCCAGAGGGTGGTTCCCTTATCCAGGATTTCTCATTCCTATGTTGTATTTTCGAAGGTATCAGTTTCTTGAATGTCTCATAATTTACAGTGCAACTGATCCACAACAAAAATATTTTGCTTCTTTACCCTTGTCTTGTGAAAAGAGAGTTGGAATCAACTCTAAAGGTAAGCTAATGCAATTCCCAATTGAGAAAAGCACAGCAAAAAGACAGTGAGGTAAGTACCCCAAGTCTAAACAGTACCTCTGGTTTGAAGAAGAGTGGTCCAGCTGGATTCTGTCTTGCTACAGCTGTGCAGACCCCATGCTCTTGAGCCTCAGTTGTGGGGACAAGACAGAACGTGTCTGGAGGGCTCTTGCAGTGGTACTTGGGAGGTCGCCGGCAGCTACAGGCTCTTTTCGGTTCTGCGGCACTTCGCGGTTTCAGTACTTAGTAAACAGCACTGTCGTGGATCTCAGATAATAGTTGGGCTTCCTTCACTCCGTGGGTACTGCACTCTGGTGAGGGGACTCGAGCTCTGGTCATCCTGGATTCTGGAGGGTCCTTAGGAGACTCCTGGAGCTTCTGGATGGATTTCAGATGTTTCACTGGACTACGGATTTCTCGAGCAGTGGCAATCGGTTCCTGCAGCAATGTAGAAGTACAGCCTGTCGGGGAAGATGGTCCAATGGATGGTCCAGTGGAGTTCGTCCCACTAACCCAAGGGGAGAAGTCGTTCCTTCCGGGGCTTCTCTGTCATATTGAAAAAGGAGTTTCAGCACAGCAGCAGGGCTTCAACGGGCAATTCAAAGGTCGAGGAGGATGCAGCAAGCATTGTTCACGGTTTCTTCGGCGGGTCTTTCTCCCAGTGGTCAACTCTGCCTCTAGTCCCAAAACCATTGCCTTTTAAGCAGGTTTCCCCCATTCATGCACAGCATAGGCTGTCAATCACACAGCAGGGTGGCTGTCCTGAAAGGACAGCCAGTTAGCCAATCAGGACTGGTTGCATTCAGGAATTCCTAGAGACAAATGAGTGGGTCAAAACACATGAGAATTTGAAAAAAGTTCTCACTCACCCCAGGGTTTAAATGAAAAAGTCCTAAAGTCCAGCAAAAGAGCTGGGGGTCTCTAAGGTTGAAGGGAATTAGCACAGAAATGAGAATTCTCACTAACACCAGGTTCTCAATTCGTATTTCTTTGGTTTCTCACAGCCTTCGGCTGGTCCTGATATATCCTTCTCAGGTCTTCGTTTGATGATATCCTTCCTGTATACTGGTCAAACAGATGTTCCACAAAAACAACTTTGTTCTTTATCCTTTTCTCGTTAGGATACCTGGCGTCTTCATGTCTTCAAAATGAATCAATAAATAACGAATTAAATTTTAACTAATTAAAAATAACGATAACAATAACGATTCATTGGGGGAGGGTGCCCCCAAACCCCTGTTTCACCTTGCTCAAAACCCACCCTAAACCCCTCCCCACAAGATGTAACCCTTTACCCCACCCCCACAAATATTTTCTTTAAAACATTCAGTATTTTTTCATTATTTTTAATTTGTTATAATTGTGATTTGTTATTTATTTTTTGCTATATTCAATGTATAACCTGGCGTACTATTCTGCCTGGTTTTTTCACTTCTGGTTTCCTTGATTTCACGCAGCCTTTGGCAGAGCCTGATATGTCCTTCTCAGACCTCTTTTTCTGATATGCTTCTTGTATACATTTGGTTTTCCGTGACTTGTATGTGAATTTATATCGCAATAAGGCAGAAATGACAGGGGTTGGAAAAGATTTTTTTGGTAACCTTGAGCTTCCCAAGATTTCGGACGTTGAATGTCAACTTCTTGTAGCGGACCTAACGGTCAATAAGGTGAAAGCTGCAATTTCTAAATTGAATATAGGTAAATTTGCCTGTTCCTGACTGACTTCCATGTGAATTTTATAAGATGTTTCCGGAATGTGCTCTCGAATTGCTAAAGGGTATGTTCATTGCTAGTAAATCTGCTAGGGAGCTTCCTGTCAGCACCTGTCATGCCTCTGTCTCTGTGTTTTTAAAGGAGGGAAAAGACGGCAACTATCCGGCGAATTACCACCCTATCAGTCTCATCAATACTGATAATAACATTTTAGCTAAGATTTTGGCTTTACGGTTAGAAACATTTCTTCCCAAATTGATAAGTATAGAACGATCTGGTTTTATGAAGAATAGATGCACGTCCAGTAATATTAGACAACTGTTTCACACTATGGAAAGGGCTATTGAGATTGATTGTGATGTCGCTGTCTTCTCCCTCGACGCAGAGAAAGCGTTTGACAGGCTTAATTGGGAGTACTTGTTTTCAGTTTTGAGGGGGATGAACCTTGGGACAGAGTTTGTCACATGGATTGAGCTTTTATACTCCAATCCGACAGCTGATGTTAATGCAAATGGAATCAGGTCAGAAAAATCTAGATTGGAACGAGGAACTCATCAGGGATGTCCCCTATCACCACTTTTGTTCATTCTGGCGATTGAACCGTTGGCCATTTCGCTAAAGGTGGACCCTGGTTTGGACGGTGTTAGTTGCTGGGGTATTATGCAGAAAACATGGTTCTATGCAGATGATCTTTTGTTGGTTCTTAAGAATTTGGATGAATCTCTCCCCTGTTTAATGCAAATTTTGCTGAATTTTTACACATCCTCTGGTTACAAGGTGAACTGCTTGAAGTCAGAGGTTTTGCCTCTCTCATCACATTGTAATACAACTTTGGTGACTGGTCTGGGATTTAAATGGTGTGATTTGAGACTGATGTATTTAGGCATTTGGTTAACACCCTCAGTTCTAAATATTGTTGATGAGAATATGTGTGCGAATGGTCGGGAATGCAGACTAGATCTTGCCAGGTGGTCACTTCTTAATGTGTCTTTATGGGGGAAAGTCAATGCCCTTAAGATGAATTTGGCTCCCAAGTTAATTTTGTGGTGAGTATGCTACCATTAATAATCAGTAATCGATATTGGAAGGATATAGACCGTCTCATCCAGGAATTTTTGTGGGATAAGAAACCCCTGAGACTAAGCATTTGGAAACTGCAACTTCCAGTTCACGTGGGTGGACTGGGGGTCCCAAATTCTAAAGCTTATCATTTAGCCTTTTCTTCACATACTTTAATTCCCATTTTGAGTACAAGTCCGGATCGTTGGGCTTTGGCGGAGTCAAATGCCTTTGGTCTGCTCGGCTTGGAGGCTTTGTTAACCACTAATACTAAGGTCCATGGATGCAGATCATTAGTGACAACATCTTTACGCGCTGCTTGGAGTGAGTTGTTGGCTCTTCTGGGTATGGATGCTTTCAGATGCTCACAAGCTTCCATTTGGCTGAATCCTAAGATTAGGGTTTCTTGCTGGCATTAGACAAATTGGTGATCTTGGGTTTGATGGTCGATGGATGACTGCGAACGAATTGAGGAAGCGATGAGAATTCAGAAGTTTGATGGACTCATCATATAGACATATGAAGAGGTTGATGGGCGACGTGGATTGGTCTAATACCTTGGATTTTAATATTTTCCTTGCATCATCTGCACACAAGGGTCGTGGCTTGGCGAGTCGAGTGTTCAAATTGGTCGTGTCAAACTATCGTGGTAATGATGCCCTGCGGAATATTTGGAGTACGAGGATCGGTTCAGTAATTACATCAGATAGTTGGCAAAATATTTTTAGGAATGTTTCCTAATGCTCTTTGAACTTAGGTGAAAGAATGCGACAACTCACAATTCTTAATCAGGTGTATTGGTGCCCAGAAAAACTAGAATTAAGGGGGATTAATTTCTGATGGGGTTCCCAGCTTGGATTTCAAGACTATGGTATTGGGTGATGATTCTGAGCTTGATGATCTCAGCTCTTCAAACAAAAAATGTCTTTTTAGGGGTGCCATTGTTGCCAGATGTTTGATACTTCAAGGCTGGAAAAGTAGAATTTCTCCCTTATTTGAGGATTGGATAGAGGAAATGCATAAATTGTCAAGGGTTGAAAAAATGATTTATAAACTGAAATGCAAACTGTCTTTCTATGATAAAATATGGGAGAAATGTAATGATCTTTATTGAAGGTGTGTTTTATTTTTATATATATATATGCTGTTCTGGATTTGTATAGTATTCTGTTTTTTGTTGTAAATACCTGTAAATAGATAAATAAATAAAAAAATACTATGGCATTATTAACCCGTTCCCCGGGCTACACCAGCGGATAATGGCCTGGCAGCCTGAGTTAATGCCCCAAGCGACGCAAGGGCAGTTAATGAGGGCTATGTGACGGTACCCCCGGTGGAACCTGTGGAAGGGCTTAATAACGGCATTAGCACCACAAGTTACCAAAGCGGTATCCTGGGGTGCTAAAAATAGAATCTTCATTCTTTGAAAGGGAGGCCATGCGCGTCCCATTGAATTAATGAAAATAATTTGCCAAGATGGCCACCCTGTTTGTAGAAGGCAGGGATCCATACGGAGCCCCTCTTTCATTACCATTGTGGCCAGAAAAGCTAGATACAGTGAAGCTGCTGCCGATAGTTGTGGTTGAGGAGGGGGTTTCGGATTATTTTTTAAAAAGGTAAAGGGTGTGTGTCTCGATGATGACGGAGTGGGGCGGGGAGGCAGCAAATGGGTTTCATGGAATATGGGCTGAGCTCAGGAGTATCATCACGTGAACCAAGGAACCTGACTGGCTGCGCCCCCACCACCAGGTGCTAATGTTCAATTGATCTCTGCCTGGTATATTTCTCTCTCAGGGCTTTCCCATCAAAACACTCTTGCACTTGCCTGGTATACTCTCCTGCCACGTTTTTTTTTAGCACACTTACAATTGCCTGGTATACTATCCTGCTAGTGCTTTCTTTACAGTCTTGCAACTGCCTGGTATACTCTCCTGTTAGGACTTTCTTGAACACACTTGTAGTTGCCTGGCATACTATCCTGCCAGGGCTTTTCTTCCAATGTGTTCAGCACACACCTTCAATTCTGGGCCGGTGACCTCAATTTGCAATTCAAACCATTGAAAAATCTCATGGAATTGTGGGACGATCAAGATCAGGCGTGGAATATATCCCTACTCTTTATGCCTCGGTTCGCTCGCAAACCCATCGCCTGGCTATGGATGCAACACGCATCCTATTTAACATGAACTTGACCTCGGAAGGGTGAAGCACCAGGACCAACTGGCCAAGAAAACCTTTCACGGCCACAACGGTAATTCCTTGATAGATAATTTTTTAATCTCTGGGGAAGACTGGCAAGGCTTGGGGATTTAAAATTGGTGACCGGTTGGAAAGTGATCACTATCCACTAGAGTTTGAGGTTACAGGCAAACCTAGAGTAGAAGGTAATACCAGAGTTGATTTCATTGTTAAACCTCTGGAGTTTATGGGGCACTCACAAAAATCAATAAAATGGCCTAATATGCAGAACCATACAGTCAAACCAGATATTTATGAAGCATTCTAGATAATCTTTTAATTATCTGTGATGAGTTCTCAAGTGTTAGTTCCATTCTGGAAGAATACGAGAAGTTGAATAGAAATGTGTCACCATTCATCGTGGTTAATCCCAGAGACATGAAAAATAATTTTAAACCTAAACCAAAGTGTATAACAAATGTCGCCAAGCAAAAAGGGAAATCAAAACCTATCTCAAAAAACGGCCTAGCCGCTGATAAGTGTACTCTACGTTTATTAATACCCTAATATAAATCACTAATCTCTCCAAAAAAAAGAAGCTTTGTGATCAGAAAGTGGTCATTATTAGACAATGCTTTGAAGTCCAGGGATACATATCTTTTTTGGAAAATGGTGTCTGGGAAGGAGCTGTATAGGGATAGAGCCAAACATTGTTTCATAGGTGGAAATGTCTGGTGCTCTAATTTTTCAAGTCTATATAGAGCTGGGTCTAACCAAGATCTTGGCTTGGCTGCTGTTAGCCTACCCTCCTGTACACATTTTGTTTTTTCCATCAGTGAAGTAGCCTGTGCTCTCAAATCGTTAAGAAATCACAAAGCTGCTTTCCCGGATTTGATCCTGGGAGATGTGTTTAAAGATGAAGCGACTGTTTGGGCTCCCGTCCTCTGTGACAATTTTGAATGCAATCTTGACCAGAGGCAAAATTCCCACATCCTAGAAACAAGCTATAACAGTCCCCATCTATAAAAAGGGAGGCAAGGACCAACCTGCTAACTATCGCCCAATCTCACTTCTGGAGACTGCCGGCAAGCTCTTTGATAAACTCCTTCTTTTTTTTTTTTAACTTTGTTTATTTTAAATCAAGGCAGGATGGCAAATATACAAATCATGACATATCACAAGCAATGCTTATTCAGGTTCTTCGATCCCCAGTCCTCATTTCCCCCATCAGGCTTCCTCCCTCCCACCTCCCTTCGGCCTCTTCCCCCCTCAGGTTTGGAGGCGGAATTTTCCCTTCTGGGTTGTCCAGTTCGCCCCTTAGCGTCTATGTGTCTTCTCCAGGGTCCTCTTGGTGTTTCAAGATCCATCGGGCCCTGGTCGGTTTGTAGGTCTGGGCGGGGAAGCGCTGGTCGTATTCCAGCACCGGGCTCCAAACATTCTGAAAGCGGTGGAGCGTTCCCGCCTGTGCTGCCGTGACCTTCTCCGTGATCAGGATGTCCCAGAGTTTAGACCACCATTGGGCTATGTGAGGTCCTTCTGGGGATTTCCAGGCCCTGGCCAACACCGTTTTCCCCGCCAGAAGGCAGTGTGTCAATAGTTTAGACTTGGTCCCGGAGCGTGGGTAGATCGCGGGGATCGGGGCTCCCAGCAAGACTGGTTCAGGTTCCAGAGGAATCGTCGTTCCCGTAATTTGTGCAATGGTCTCTCGGCACGTCCTCCAGAACTGTCGTATCTTCGGACAGGCCCACCACATATGGAAGAAAGAGCCTGGGTGACCACATCCTCTCCAGCAGGCATGATCCACATGAGGGTTCATGTGGTGAAGTCGAACGGGCGGGTAATACCACCGGAGGGGCACATTATACGCACATTCCCTATTAGTAACGCAGGTGGAGGAGGTATGTGTTCTGGTCCAGATGTCCACCCAGGTTTGGTCCTCGACCGGATGGCCTAGGTCCGCCTCCCATTGAGCCATGCAGCGGGTCTTTGTGGACAGGAAGTCCCTTAAGAAGCACCTATATAGGGTGGATACCCTGCCCCGGGTTGGAAGGTCCCCCAGTGTCAGCTCCAGGGCGTTGGGCGGGCGAGTTGCTGCCTGCAGAGTCTGGGGGTGCGAGCACCAGTGGCGTAGCTGGATATAGGTGAATCTGTCCCTTTCCTGGAGTTGGAACTTCTCCTTGCATTGGGCGAAGGTGAGGGGTGTCCCTCCCATATATAGCTGGTCTATGGTCTCCAGCCTGCCCTTTATCCAGTTCCGGAAATTGCGGGGGTCTGCTCCGGGTGAGAAGGATGGGTTATGGAAGACCGGGGAGCGTGGGCTCAGTCCTCTGGGCACTCCCTTCTGCTTTAGAGCACAGTCCCAGGAGCTAAGGGTGTGTTTAGTTGATAGGAGGAGGTCTCGCCAGGGTGTTCTAAGGGGGGGCGGAATGTGTGGCAGAAATCGCAAGGGTAAAGGTGTTTGTGATTGTTCCAGCTCTACCCACCTGGGGCGGTTTGTTATGGTTTGCCATGCCTGAAACTGTGCTAGTTGTGCTGCCACACTATAGGCCCTCAAGTCCGGGACCCCCAGACCTCCAAGCTTGGAGCCCCCCAGCATCGTTTTGAGAGGGATTCTCGCTCTCTTACCTTTCCAGATGAATTTCAGCATTTTCCTTTGGATGTCCTTGAGGGTTGGTGTGGGGATCACTACTGGGAGGGAGGCGCAGGCGTATAGGAACCTCGGCAGTAGGTTCATCTTGCATGCTGTGATGCGCCCCAGCAGTGAGATCTCTTGGGTTTCCCATCGTTTCAAATCGCCTTCCAGTTCTTTCAGTAGCCGGGGGAAGTTGGCTTTGTATGTGTCTCTTGGGTTAGCCGGGATGTGGACCCCTAGGTAGGGGATGGCCTTCGTCACCCATGTCATCGGGCACATCGTCGTCAGTGGCTCCCGTTCTGCTGGGGTGAGCCCGATGCCCATGGCCGAGGATTTGTCAAAGTTTATAGTGAAGCCTGAGACCTCACCATAGGTGGTAAGTTCTTGTATTGCCTGTTTCAATGATGATTGGGCTTCTGAGATCGTGAGTAGGACATCGTCCGCGTATAGGGCGATTTTATGTTGGTTGGGGCCGTCCTGCAGCCCTTTAATTTGATCGTTTCCCCTAATCCTTTGGGCCAAAGGCTCCATGGTGAGAGCGAAGAGTAAGGGCGATAGCGGGCATCCCTGCCGGGTTCCGCATGATAGGGGGATCGGAGCTGAGCTGTGTCCATTAATTCTTAGACTCGTACTTGGGCTCTTATAATTGGCCAGCACCATTGTCTGAAAAGTTGACCCGAAGCCGAAGGCCTCTAGGGTAAGTTTCATAAAGGGCCAATCTACTCGATCAAATGCCTTGACTGCGTCCAGAGCCACTAAGACCAGTTTTTGGGAGTTCCGGGAGGCGAGGTCCACCAGGTTCAGGGTTCTCCATATGTTGGCTCCCGCTGATCGATGGAGGATGAAGCCTGCTTGGTCGGGATGAATGATCTTCGGGAGAACGCGATTCAGGCGGTTTGCCAGGATTTTTGAATATATATTTGCATCAATGTTTAAGAGTGCTATCGGTCTGTAGGAGGCAAGACTCCTTGAGTCCTTTCCTGGTTTGGGCAGGAGGATGGTGGTTGATTCCTGCATCGATGGGGTGACCGCGCCTGTGTCTCTGAAGGAGTTGAACAGGGTCACCAGATGGGGGGTCAGTTGTGGCCTGAATAGTTTATTGAATCTGGTCGAAAAGCCGTCCGGGCCTGGGGCTCGTGTTTTAAGCGACTTGATGGCCTCCTCGACCTCCTCCCCGTGATGGGATCCTCCAATTCGTCTCTCGTTGTGTTGGCGAGACGGGGAACTGCTGCCCTCTGTAGATATTCCACCTGTTGTGGTCGGTTCCGAGGGGTTGCCTTCATGATTTGGGTCAGGTAGTCTGTCGCGAGTTGTTGTTTTTCGGGCTCCGAGTATCGGGTGACCCCCCTCAGGATCACGCAGGCCTGCAATCGTGTTGACGCGTCTCCGTTTGGCCAGTTTGGCTACCAGGAACCTGTTCGCCTTGTTGCCCTTCGCGTAATATGATTGTTTGGCTTTTGCCATCATTAGGGCGGTTTGTTCCGCGTAGTGGGCTTCAAGCTTTTTCCTCGCTGTTCGCATGATCCGTTGCGTCTTAGGGGACCAGCCTTTTTCTTTGTGGATTGCCTCAGCCTCTCTTAGCTCGTCCTCTAAAGCTATTCGGGTCTGGCGTCTGTTCCGGTGGTAGGCCGCTCCCTGAGCGATGAGGGAGCCCCTGATTACTGCCTTCATGGCGTCCCAGTTATTTGCCAGTGAGGTGTCCGAGGCTGGGTTTTCGTCAAAGAAGTTTTTAATTCCTGTCGCGATCTTGTCTCTCGTAGCCATGTACTTGAGAATCGGGTCATATAGGGACCATTTGCGTGGGTTATTGAGATTGGGGTCCTGAACCCGGAGTTCCAGGAACACTGGAGCATGGTCGGACATGGCTCTCGTGCCGATGGAGACCTCTTTGACTGAGGGGAAGGTGTGCGGGGAGATCAGGAATAAGTCGATCCTTGAGAAAGTGCGGTGTACGAACGAGTAGAAGGAGTAGTCTCTTTCGTCGGGGTGAAACACCCGCCACGAGTCTATTATCTACAGAGACCTGAACAGCCGGAGGAGGCTGAGTGCTTGGGCGAAATCGCTTGGAGTCGGGGGGTGTGACCGGTCTTTAGTGGGGTCGGGAACCCCATTGAAGTCCCCTCCGACAATTGTTTGGCCCTCCACAAAACTAGCGAGAGTCGTGCCCAAGGAGTCGTAGAAGAGTGATTGTCCCGTGTTAGGGGCATATACCGAGATGAGGGTGTATAGGTCTCCCAACAGGAGGCATTTGACTGCTGTGTATCGGCCTTCCGGGCATGTTTTTGTTTCCAGGATTTGAGGGTTCAAGTCTTTTCTAAAGAGAATCGCCGTGCCCCCCTTTTTGGTTGGGCCGGAGGCAAAAAATTGAAGCGGGAATGATCGAGAACGAAGCCGGGTCACGTCCGCCGGCAGCAAGTGGGTCTCTTGGAGCATAGCTATCGCAGCGTTTTCGTCCTGGAGCTTTAATAAAATTGCCTTTCGTTTGTTAGGGGAGTTCAGTCCGTTAACATTTAGGGAGAGGATTCGCAGAACTTGGTGGTCCAGAGGTGTCCCATTCTCTATCTCTTGAGTTTGGTGGGGAGTTTGGGTCGATGGTTCAGCTGCCATGTTTGTCATGAGATCTAGTAGTACCATCCTGCACTTGAGGTTTTAACGCGGGACCCCAACGGGGGGCCGCAACTTTAACTGGTGGGTAGACCGACATTGTAGGTACGGCCCTTGGCCAACGGGGCCGGTTGTCCCATCGTGTATCAAGTACTGTGGGTTTCCAAGGAACGAAAGTTGGAAAGTGTCCTTGGAGTGGGTATGAACCGTGGGTATGGTCCGCCGTCTCTGCCCTCGAGGCTCGTCAGACTAGGCGTTATGTGGCGGATCCGAATTCAGGCCGGGTCAGAGGAGACCAGGGAGAGATGCAGTTGGAACCTGGAGGTGCGGGGGGCGCCATTGTTCATCTCTTTTTGTTGATCCGCTGGGTTGATGACCATGGCGTACGTTTAGGTTTCGGGGAGGAAAGCGGCCCGGAGTCCTCAGCTCCCTCCGGGGTTGGTGTGGAGAGTTCCTGGGGCGAAGTTGGATGCATAATCCTCTCCGCATCCTCCAAGTGACTGATCCGGCATAGGGTGCCTTTATATGTGAATTGTAGAGTCGCTGGAAACAGCCATCTGTAGCGGATTTGCTGCTCCTGAAGGAACAGTGCCAGGGGTCGGAGTGCTCTTCTTTTCTGGAGGGTGAGTGGTGAGAGGTCCTGATATATTTGGAGTGGCGTGCTCTGAAATGTAATTTCTTCCCCTTGGCGGCTGATCGCCGAAATCGCTTCCTTGGTTGTAAAGAACTGGACCCTCGTAATGACATCTGGGGGGGGGGTCAGAGACTGCCCCACGACGCGGGCGAAGTCTGTGGGTGCGATCTAGCAAGAGCTGAGATTTATCCAGGTCTGGGAGGAGGGCCTCAAAGAAGCGTCCCACGTAGTCCGCTAGCTTGTTGTCGGGAACGGAGGTTGGGACCCCCCGAATGCGGAGAATATTGCGGCACGCCCTATTTTCAAGGTCCTCATGTTTAAACTCCAGGATCTCGCATTTCTGATGCAGGGAGTCAATGGCTCTTCGCATTTCCCCTAGAGTGGTGGCGTGGTCGCGCGAGTGGTCTTCGATTTCTCCTAGCCTCTGTTCGGCCTCCGTAACCCTTTGGTCTGTCTGTCCGATTTTGGTGGTGAGCTCTGATAGGCATGAGCGGAACTCCGACTTGATGTCCGCCATGAAGACTATCAGGTCCCCTTTGGTAGCGAGGGCTCCCCCGTCGTCTTGTTGTTTCTATGGAGTGAGTTTGGGAGGCTCTTGCTTCTTGCTTTTATCTAGCGTAGTGAGCATGGTGGAGATATCTGCGCCCTTGCCAACCTTCGTTTGCCTAGACATAATGATCGTGTTTGGCGGTCTTGGCTGGAAGAGTTGCGGCGGGGCCAAAGCTGTGCGCCAGCCGCCTAGGAGAGTTCAAGCATGGGAGTGCGAGTGAGACGTCGGGGTAGCTGTGATTCCGCAGTAGACTGGGTCGCTAGCTGGATGGGTGGGTCGGGGCGCCCCAGGAAGCACTGAGAGGTGCGTGAAGGAAGGGCCCGCAAGGTCGAGCTTCTCTGGGTGGCTCTCGGGGCTTATCTCGTGGCCTCCGTGTTTCCCCTGTCGACCTGGCCGAGTGCAGCCCCCGATGAAGTTCTCACATGTTCTCCGGGTAACCCCGACACGATCTGGCTGGATCTGTGTTGGCGGGTCCGTCTGCTACTCCTCTTCGGTCCCCCTGAAGCCCGTCACCATCAGATTCGCAGTATGTTGTTGAGTTCCGGCGCGGCCGCCATCTTGGTTTCTTCGAATGCCGATGGGGGAGAGGTCCGGTCGCTAAGTTCTAGGAGAACGCTCCAGCGTTCGGAGGTCATTGTAAGCCAGGTTGTGCCTCATCGGTTCCGATCGCCGTGGATGGCATTGGCGACTTGGATACTCGGTCAGAACCGCTTGAATTTGGCGGCGACGGTGGACATCCCACGGGCGGCCTCAAGGGAGCGACCACATCGATGCCGCTCTAAGCCACGCCCCGATAAACTCCTTCTTAATCGTTTACAGGATTGGGCAGAGCATGGTAATGTGATTAGCCAACTCCAGGCTGGATTCCGCCCGAATAGAGGTACTCTGGATCATTGCTTTTTATCATACACGCTTATCCAGAAATATACAGTATTAATCAAAATGTACCTCTTTGCAGCTTTCCTTGATATAAGGACTGCATTTGACGCTGTTTCGAGAGATGCTGTGTGGCAAATGATGCTAGCATACCATTCTCCCATTGATCTAGTATCGATCATCTCCGCTCTCTATTCTGATAATAAAGCTAGAGTCGGTTATGGACTGGGGGGAGATGTTGTTTCATAGGTGGAAATGTCTGGTGCTCTCATTTTAAGTCTATATAAGGCTTGGCCTAACCAAGATCTTGGCTTGGCTGCTGTTAGCCTACCCTCCTGTACACATTTCGTTTTTTCCATTAGTGAAGTAGCCTGTGTTCTCAAATTGTTAAGAAATCACAAAGCTGCTGGCCCGGATTTGATCCCGGGAGATTTGTTTAAAGATGAAGCAACTGTTTGGGCTCCCTTCCTCTGTAAAATATTTAATGCAATCTTGACCAGAGGCAAAATCCCCACATCCTAGAAACAAGCTATAACAGTTCCCAGCTATAAAAAGGGAGGCAAGGACCAACCTGCTAACTATCGCCCAATCTCACTTCTGGACACTGCCGGTAAGCTCTTTGATAAACTCCTTCTTAATCGTTTACAGGATTGGGCAGAGCATGGCAATGTGATTAGCCACCTCCAGGCTGGATTCCGTCCGAATAGAGGTACTCTGGATCATTGCTTTTTATTATACACGCTTATCCAGAAATATACAGTGTTAATCAAAATGTACCTCCATGCAGCCTTCCTTGATTTAAGGACTACATTTGACTGTTTCGACAGATGCTGTGTGGCAAATGATGCTAGCATACCATTATCCCATTGATCTAGTATCAATCATCTCCGCTCTCTATTCTGATAATAAAGCTAGAGTCGGTTATGGACTGGGGAGAGATGTTGTTTCATAGGTGGAAATGTCTGGTGCTCTCTTTTTTCAAGTCTATATAAAGCTGGGCCTAACCAAGATCTTGGCTTGGCTGCTGTTAGCCTACCCTCCTGTACACATTTCGTTTTTTCCATTAGTGAAGTAGCCTGTGCTCTCAAATCGTTAAGAAATCATAAAGCTGCTGGCCTGGATTTGATCCCGGGAGATTTGTTTAAAGATGAAGCAACTGTTTGGGCTCCCGTCCTCTGTAAAATATTTAATGCAATCTTGACCAGAGGCAAAATCCCCACATCCTAGAAACAAGCTATAACAGTCCCCATCTATAAAAAGGGAGGCAAAGACCTATCTGCTAACTATCGCCCAATCTCACTTCTGGAGACTGCCGGCAAGCTCTTTGATAAACTCCTTCTTAATCCTTTACAGGATTGGGCAGAGCAAGGTAACGTGATTAACCACCTCCAGGCAAGATTCCTCCCGAATAGAGGTACTCTGGATCATTGCTTTTTATTATACACGCTTATCCAGAAATATACAGTGTTTGTATTTGTATTTGTATTTATTAATCTTATATAGCGCTTTATACCAAAGCGCTGTATAGTTACAACAACAGGGTACAGTTAACATAACAAAAATTGTAACAACAGAAGCAATTTACGAACATGAATCAGTCACCAAAAACAGAATGTAGAGCAATTATTCAGAGGGGGAAGGGGAAAGGAGGGGGAGGGCTAGGAAGAAGAGGGAGGAAGGTAGGAGGAGGATGGAAGGAAGGGGTTGGGAGAGGATAAGGGGGAGGAGGGGAAAGGAGGTAGGAGAGGAGAGTGAGAGGAGGGGGGGTGTCATGGCGGGGAATGGAGAAGGATAGGTTTGAGAGAGGTGCGGAAAGAGGAAAGAGTAGGAGAAGAGCGGATAGAGAGAGGCAAGGAGTTCCAGTGGAGGGGGGCCAGGAGTTGGAAGGAGCGGAAATGGGAGGAGGCACAGGGGGAGGGAGGAACAGTGAGGAGGAAGTGGTCAGCGGAATAAAGGGGACGAGAGGGCGTGTAGAATGAGAGAAGGGAAGAGAGATAAGGGGGAGCAAGATCGTGGAGAGATTTGAAGACCAGACAGAGGAAGTGAAATTTAAGTTGAGAAGTTAAGTGTTAATCAAAATGTACCTCTATGCAGCCTTCCTTCATTTAAGGACTGCATTTGACTCTGTTTCCAGAGATGCCGTGTGGCAAATGATGCTAGCATACCGTTCTCCCATTGATCTAGTATCGATCATCTCCGCTCTCTATTCTGATAATAAAGCTAGAATCTGTTATGGACTGGGGGTGAGATGAGAACAGAGTTTGATGTCAATTCGGGAGTTCGGCAGGGCTATGTCCTGGCACCCCTTTTATTTAATATCTATGTACAAAAAATTATTGATGCACTGACCGAAGGGTGCCAGGACCCCCCCGAGATTGGCATGCAATAAATACCCGCACCTTTCTATGTGGATGATGTCATGCTACTTGCTATTACCCGCAATGGTCTTAAGACATCTCTATCTCTCTTCCAGAGCAGGTGAAAGTCCCTTTGTTTAAATTTAAATTCTGAAAAATGAAAAGTGATGGTGTTTAGGCCTCCTGTTTCCAAAAATAGATCTATAGCTTTAGTTGCTAGCCACACTGTTATCAAACAAGTGGACCAATTTGATTACCTTGGCTTGTGTTTCCAAGACAATGGTGGGTGTACAGCACAATCTTCCAAATCAGTGGCCACATTGGAGAAGTTTAGTAGTGGTAACATGCCCTTTTTTTACAAACATGGTAGTGGGGCCATTTTTCCAGCCCTGGATTTGCTTTGCAAACAAGCCTTGCCAGGCATACTATACAGTGCCGAACTCTGAGGTTTTGTAAACTCCAATAAGCTAAAATCTTGTGAAAATATATTTTTGGGAAAAAAATCCTTTTCCAGCTAATGCTCCCTCACCACTGCTACACTTAGAACTCAGACATATATCAGCAGCAACCCAAGTAGCCTTTAAACCTGTGTTATATTGGCTAGAGCATGGAGTACAAAGGGTCTGGAAAAGTATTGTGAAGGGTAAGCTCATATCCTGGATTCAAATGGAGGAAATAACATGAATTTGTTTGCCAATGTTAAAGCAATCCTCCTGAATTTACATAGACCTGACCTTTGGAAAAATCCTCTGGCTCTGACCACTCAGAAAATTAAGCAGCTAAAGTCATTATGGATCAGAGAGCCCATGAGAATCTATTAGTGGATGCTGCAAATCTAAAACTGGTTCCAGACTATCTTGAGTTTAGAATGAAGTATGGTTTCAAGGCTTATTTGGGCATTG
Organism: Ambystoma mexicanum; assembly: GCF_040938575.1. Lineage (NCBI taxonomy): Eukaryota > Metazoa > Chordata > Amphibia > Caudata > Ambystomatidae > Ambystoma > Ambystoma mexicanum. The sequence continues at coordinate 972,059,879 of NC_090939.1, forward strand.
TGACTACGCCCTTGGAGCGATCATTGTATATATGTTTTAGATGTGGAATATTTCCTGTGGCAGCTTTTACTTCATCTTGGTAAGTCAATACCCCTGCAAGACAGACATGCAAAAAAACTAAAAGACAGAGACGAATCCAAATGCGACCAATATTTTTAGAGTATCCTATTTGTCATGTAGTTTCTGCACTGTTTTTTATAAGTCAGTGGTTATCTGGAAATAGACCAAACCCTGTTAATGTTAGACCAGCTCAATTAAGAACTGAACACCATTGTTTTAAAGTTGTTGAAGCTGTTATACCTGCAGAGTCCTCTGATACAAGGGTCGCAAGTGTGAGAAACCTGAAGATGTCTCACCCGATAGTCCCTGGTGATTTGTCATGCAGGTGGCCAGGACACCGCCATCTCTTTTGGATCCAGTTCCTGGGGGTGGACCAGCGCGGGAGGATCACCTGGGTGAGGGGTCTTCGGGGAGTGGGGTTGGGACACCGGATGGTGAGACGCAGTACCCCCTTAACTGTAACACATTTACCCCATCCTACCAGGTAGGATACTTAGGAACCAATCCCACCACCTCCTTTGCCAACACAAACACATTCTCACGGACAGCTCACTGTGAGAGAAAATGAACTTACACCCAAGCTGTATACCTGACATGTCCCAATACAATGATCAGACAGGGTCAGGCAATTACTGACTGTTTCACACACCTGACTTCCATCACACTTACCCACATGGATAAAAGGCGGACAACAAGAGCACACTCTGAGCAAGATAAAATACACTAAGGAGCAGCCATTCCAAGATGACAGATTAATACAAGGCAAAAGACGGCAAGACCGAATAGGATCGCAATGAGGGAAGTGCCCTTGACCTTTTCAATGAAAGACTGTTACTTTCATGAACCTTTGAGAAAAGGAAACGTAAGACCAGGAATCAAGGCTGAAGAATGACTGTATTGTGTGTCGGAGCGTGAAGAAAGTTGATGACAAAATAGATGAAGTTGGTCCGAGCCCAGTGGAGGGAGATCAGCTGAGACCTTTTGCTTAAAGCAATTTATGTTAAGAAGTTAATTGATCTGAGCCCAGTGGAGGCAGACTAATTGAACAGGTGTTAAAGAGGATCTGATCCTGGTAGAGGAGGATCCGAGATCAATCGTGAATATCATGCAAGCATTGTGTTAAGAGGATCTGAGCCTGACTGAGGGGGATCCAAGGTGAATAGTGAATCGCCTGAGAAATAGAGTATTTGTGAAACCCTAAGAGGAAAATAACTTATTGTTTGCTTGTCTCATCAGTATTGCCCAATTTGACCAAATATTTTGGACCGTATGGCCCATTTGGCTGAATTGTTGCTGTACGAAATGATCGTAAAACCAAAGATTCAGTCAAATGGCCCATACGGTTCCATTATAGTGTACAAGGGGAACAGGGTTTGCGGGGGTGTCCCCGCTCCCTTTGTTCGCTATAATGGGAATGGTGGTTGCTTCTGGGATTTAAAAAAAAATAACAGAGTAAGGGACTCTGCGGCATCAGTTCCGACCCACGTTGCAGGGACGGAACTGACGCTGCAGGGTCAGACGTAAAGTGGACGGTGAACGGTAAGTAGGGGGTGGGGATGTATTGGGGGATGTGTGGGGAGGAAGGTGAGGATGCATTGGGGGGACGGAGGGTAGAATGGATTGGTAAGATTTTGCCCACTGAAAAATTGGTTTCGAGGTGAAATTGACTACAGTCAAATCAACCGCGGAAAATTATGCCACGGTCAAATCATGCCAATCCGTTGCATCAGGCCCTCTGAAAGAACAGACTTTGAAGGCAAAGAGACTTGGGCACAGAAGACACGGATGCTAATAATTGAACTGTATCCTTGTGCTATAGAAACCAGAGGCTGTGCTAAGCTCGAGTGTACCGCCTTGTCCCGTGATATAAACGTGGGGAAGCGAGGCCAACGGCCTGAACATCCTGACATATCATTTTGTGAGCACTTCTTTCTTGTTCGTCACACAGTTTCCCACACTTTTTGTATTTAGAGGTCAAGTTTGGCAATAGGTTTATTAGTATAGGCCCTTTTATTTTGATAAGAAACCACTAGGACTGCGTTATAATTATTTGATGGTCGTTGCTTGCTCCCATCTATAGATTTAGGATTAGATAGGCATTTTTCCAACCCTTTTTGAAGTTCATTAAACACCCTTGAACTGTGGTCACTTATGTGTGTCTTACTGTTGATACCATGCCTTCCTTACACAAGGTTATACACAGCTAGGATAATGGCAATACAGCTTTGGGGTAACTACTGGAGACAAAGAGGGTTATATGAAGCTGGGAAAGGGAGCTGGGTACCTGTTAGAAAGAACACATTAACATATGTAGAACTAAGACTGTTCAAATCAAGAAGAAACAGTCGGGGAGCTAAAGACAGATATTGTGGTAGCTGCAAGACAGAAAGGAAAGGCAACGAGACTGCCCTGTCTTGCCATACACGAGAGAAGAGTGCCTTGCCAACCTGCAGAGGTCGAAGAGTCTTGTTGAAGTTACTTAAAATACTAAGTCACAGTAGCAGCAGTAGAACTGTGGTTGTCGACACTTTTGTCAGAATTATTATTTGAATGTAGTAGGAGCAAAAGCAAACTGTGGGGCAAGGGAGCCTGTTCGCACAGTATTACTAGCAGAAGGGAGCTGCTAGAGAAAGAGCAACCCCCAAGAAGAAACATCCTGAAAACTGTATTCAAAGACCCAACAGAAGTTACATGAAGAACAGTTGTTGTTGTTAAGCAGAGGTGGTACTTTTGTCTTAATTTTACCCATTCTTTCCTGGAAGGAGGTTATCCAAGGATACCATTGGTGTTGTTGTTTTCTTTGGGGAACCTGGAAAAGGAATCTTTTCATCAAGCAAAGAAGGAACTGTTACCAGTGGATTTTTGTTTGTGTGAACTTTTATTTCTTAGGAACTATTCAAGACTTGATTCAAGTCTTTCTTTTCCTTGTAAGAAAAGTGACTTTGGGAAATTCCTGGGGGAGCAAGATCAGCCCCGGACCAACAGAAGTCATCCAAGACTCTGGTTATTTGGTAAGCTTTTTATTTATGTTGCTTATATGTTATTTTATATGTTTCTGTTGTTTAGTGGGAGGATCTGTTTTGTGTGTGCTAGGAGGTTTTTCCTTAGATCCCAGATTAGGTAGGGAATCCTGTGGGGATCCATCTAATAATGTTGCGGTGAAAAGGTAATTAGGTTCTGGTGACTTTTTCCTGGCTACCAAAATTCTTTCCCCAAATATTCTAGGTGTGGTATAGCTATATATTATTACCTCCAGTACTAGAATATTTGGGGATAGTGCTTAATAGCCTGGAGTGTGCAGCATTAATGCATTTTTTTCTAAAAGTCGCCAAACTGATTACTTTTTCACTGCAACATTATTACCTGATACCATCCCCTGGTAGAGTAGGTTTAGTTAGGGTTTATTTTCTAATTTTGTTTAAAATAAAATGTCAAACCTTGAGAAAACTAAATATAGTTGTGAGTCTCACATTACTGACCCTCACAAATGAAAATGAGCCCACCTTGACCGTTGGCTTTAGCACCACTCAAATAATCGAAAATTCGGATGATCAGTTCAAATCTCCACAGAAAAACAGGTTTCCAGCAATAGGTGTCTCCATTCGTTGCAGGCAGTCTTTATGGTTAACAATTCTTTTTCCAGAACAGAGCAGTTGTATTTACTTTCTTTTATGGCTTTCGATTGATAAGTGGAAGGGTGTTCATCTTTGTCTTCTTGTATCTGTTTTAATACAGCTCCAATGGCTTTGTGAGGGGAGTCTGCTTCAGTGATGAAAGGAATGGCAGTATTAGACTGGAGCTTGCGTGACAATTAATTAGTTCAGAGAGGAAAACACCTCTTTGGCATCTGAGGTTGATTTAAATGTTGAATATGAGTTTCTTGAACCAGACTGAGGCCAATCTAAAATTTCTGAAACTTTATTTGGGTCCATAATGAATCTTTGGCCCTCATTCCGAGATTGGGGGTAGTCATGGCGCTATTAGTGACATGGCTGCATCCAATACTGGGTCCGGGTCAGCTCTGGGTGAATGGGAACTTACCGGGTCATTCTGACCCTGGAGGACCCGGTAAGTCCCCATTCACCAAACCATTCCCCATGCCCATTTGAGCCCCCATAGGGCTCAATGGGAATGGGGAAGGCGCTAATTACGGGCCCGCAAATAGCGGGCCCGTAACTAGCGCACTGGTCCCTTAGCGGGAACGCAAAGGACGTGTGGTCAGACCACACGTCCTTTACGGTTCCCACTAAGGGACCACGGAATTGGGCGGTAAGGGTTTTCCCGCACCGGTCTCCTTACCGGTGATCGTTAACCCTTACCGCCCAACTCAGAATGAGGGCCTCTGTCTGAAATAAATTAATCCCAGGTATAAAATGGTGTCAAAATCAAAAGTACATTTTTGAGGTTTAGCTTGTTACTAATGTTGTTGGAGTCAGAGAAAGGCGTCTGTGACATAACGAGTGTGTTCATCAGGAGAGGAAGAATGAATCATATTATCATCTATGTAAAAAATCATAGAATGCTGAAGAAAATTGATCTCATAAACCGCTGGAAAACTGCCCGAGCATTAGCAAGGCTAAAGTGCATCATCCGATATTCCTCAGATCCAAAGAGTGTATGGTACACGGCTTTCCATGTGTCATTTGAACGGATACAAATTAGATGACCACCCTGAGTAGGTACAGCTTTGTGAAAATATAACCACCTCTTACTGCTCCTTGAATATCAGATGATCAATGGCAGTGGATATTTATCCTTTACTATAACCTGGCTCAGTCCCCAGAATTGAGACACCTAAGGAGTTCTGTGGTGTTCCTTTTGGGTACAAACAAGAGCAAAGCACCACCTGGACAAAGAGATTCCATAATTAGCCCCCTCTGCAGGGGAATACCTACAGTTAGCTGTAAGGTATTCCCGTAAGGCAGCCTTTCCGTGTTCCAAACGAATATACATGTGCCAAAGAGCAGAGTTGAGATGGGAAGTATGTTGCTAATGCAAAAAAGGATCTATGTGATATTTATTTTTAGTGTTTTGCTGGGAGTATTTCCAGAAAACTGTGGTACTTTGGAGAGTGTCTTGTTTTTGTTAGCCATTAGTGAAGTCATGGCAGACACTGTTATTCCTTGTGCTTTCTCTTACAGTAGCAAAACATCACCCGGTATGCCAAACAAATAATTCCAAGAAGAGTAATATTGTGCAAGCATCCAAATTTATGTGGGGGCTGCGTGGCTGGAGCCATGGAAGTTCTATTAGAAAAGAAAAGAGCAGCTCTCGTGAGGTTGAAAAACACCTTTTCTGAATGGTCAAGGTGGTCTGGAGTAAACTCCACCATGTTGGCCATCTGGTTGTGACAATGCTTGACCAAAGCCTGACCTGCTTTCAGGTTTTCTGAAGCTTTTGTCATCATTAGTGCTATCCTCTTCCTGAGGCCTAGCACATAGTCAGTGAGCATCATTATAAGGTTGCCAGTCCGGTAACAACGATACCGGTAAGCTTGCCGGTACTGTTGTTAACGGACCGACAAACTACGAGGTCTGGTCACGGGTGCCTTTTTGCCCACCATGTCTGACCTGGCTGGTGAACCGGCACCCGCGAGCAGACCATGTCGGATGCACCGGCACCATTCACGAATGGTGCCGGTGCATCCGACCTCCCCATTCCCATTGAGCCCTATGGAGCCCTATTGGCCCTATGGGGCTCAATGGGAATGGGGACAAAGAATTACCGGCACCTGCCAATGGGCAATTACCAGGTCTGGCGGGGCCGTAATTCCCCGGTAATTGCACATTGCCGGGTGCCAGTAAATTCATAACTCCAGCCGCAGCCATGCCAGCATTTACCGGCATGGCTACCGCCAGACTCATAATGAGGCCAAATGACTCTCACTGGCCATAGGGAAGGAGCACTCTCCAACCCGTCCTTGATCAGGGCCAAAGTGCCTCTGACTGGATGACTATAAAGAAGTTCAAAGGGGCTACAACCAACCCCTGCTTGAGGGACTTCTCTAAAAGCAAAGAGAAGGCATGAATTCTGAATTCTTTGTCTGTACACGTGTCCATGTTTCTGCGCCCCAAGGCTTGCGAGCTACTGGCGCAATATAAATAAATAAATAAATAAAATAAATGGCAGTAGAAGGTCCCACTTTCTTCTAAGGGGTTCCTCTAAAGCACCTATCATGCTGTTCATTTGTGCTTTTCCCTCAGGGATGAAGGCTAAGGAGGGAGTGTGGACCCCTGAAGGTTTACCCTTACATCTGGGATCCCCTTTCACATGATCTACAGACCCACATACAAAGCATTTCCCGAATGTTCTCTTGAATGGAGGTTTCTGTTGACCTCCTCCTCTGGTTTGGCACCAGAGGGTTCACTAGACATACCAGGTTTCCCGTGGAATTTTCCCTTGTTATGTTTGTACCCTCTTTTGGATGGTTAGAATTAGAATTCTCTTTACCCTCTTTCTTGTGCTGCTTCCCCTCTTCCTTCGCGTGAGTTGCCCCAGAGTCTGTATGTGTGGCCCTGTTGGATACCAATAAGTCAGCAGCTTGTGCTAGCTTTTTAGGATCAATTTCCTTTGAGTCAGCCAAGTGCTGTCTCAGGTGAGGAGAGCCGGCATCAAAAGTAGATAGATTCAGGCAAAAAGAGATTTCTTATTCCTTCAAAGGTGTGCACTCTATAACCCTTAACCCAATCATCTAAGTTTTTCAAACATTCACATACCCAGGTAGCCAAAGGGGTACCATCAGTCTTTTTGAGGGTCCTAAACGTCTTAAGGTACTGGGAAGAAGTTTTCCCGAAGCTAGCTATTAATGTCAGCTTAACTGACTCATAATCCATTCTATCTCTGGTACCCAATTCGATCACAACATCACAGTCATTCAGGGGGAGCCTAGACATGAGCCATGGAATAAAATCTTTTTCACTTATTCCTTGAAGACCATTGGTGTATTCAAACGTACCCACCCAATCCAATGCATCAAGTTTAAATTCATACATACTCTCTGCTTCTTTAGGCCAGCAAGGCCTCTTGGGACTAGTGCACCTAGAAGACTCTGAAAGGGAAGCAGAATCTAGGAACATCTTTCACATTTCCATTTCATGCTGCATTTCTCTTTCTCTTGATGTTTGGTTTCAGCTTGTACATCCAGTTTCTTGAACTCCAACTCTAATCTTAGTCTCTCAAGTGAAATATAATCTGGGTTTAGATTTGACCCTTGTGGGGTCACAATGGGAACTGACAGAGCTACAGGGACAGGCTGTGGAAGAGGGTGGCTCCCTTCAGGAGACTACTCTCCCTCCTCTCACTCCTCTTGCTGATTGGATTTGGACTCTAAACTAGCATCCTCATCATTATCTTCCACATTATTTGGGTGAGTAGGTGTTACAGGCCTACTACCCAAGCTTTGGTGATTTAACAACCTTACAATCAATTCATATTGTTTTCCTTTCAGAGTCAGATCCCTAGTTTTACACATATCTTTCAGTTGTTCTACTGTCAGCCAAGTCAGGGCTGACTCATTAAAGTTATCCATATTTGGCAAGTTACAATTGCTTAACTTTTGATATTGCTTAGCCTTGTGGCTGGTTTAGTTGGGCACAAGTAAAACAAATAGTCAATGTAACCACTCTACGCCAATCCCACCACTGTGTCACCAGTGTTAGGTAAGAATTGGTGCAGTCACACTGTGTGTGACTACACAAGACTCATCTGCTTGGTATTAGGTAATCTACCTTTTGGTATAGGTCTGTACTACACACGTTGGTAGTGTGACTGAGCAGCGAGAGGGTTACATGTGAGCTGTAGAGCAGTACAATGGAAATCCGTAAATACAAGTAGCCAAGTAACACACTCAAGGTTTCTGTTATAAATAGTTATTTATTTAATTAACAACAATTTTTAAATAAGCGTTCTTTAAAAAGGCAATGCATGCAACAGTGTAAATAAACTTTAAAATTACTTTTTAGAATCAGAACAAGTTAGTGGATAATCTTTCGATATGCTTCTTACACAATTCCTACACCCTGAGGTGACTTCAATCACAAGGACAGTAATTGCATTTATACATCACACTAGTTATACTTTTCAGATTTTGAGGTGCAGAAAGGAAAGGTTTAGGGAAGGAAAAGGTTAAACAGGTTCTCAGTAAATGTGAGGACAACTAAATGTAGACAAGCATTTCCCAGCAGTAACAGTCTAAAACAAATTACCACCTTTGAGGGACAAACAATACAAGTGAATGCACTGGAACACTCTTCAGGGAATCAGGACAGCCAAAGTCAATTTGAAAGATTCTATGGAGCTGAGGCACTTCTTAGAATCAAAGTCTTGCACATAGTTAGAGAGTTTGTTAGAAAATCACTTGTAGGGTCACAAGCTGTTAAGCCTGTGAAAAGAGAGTTAGAATCAACTCTGAAGGTAAGCTAATGCAATTCCCAATTGAGAAAAGTACAGCTAAAAGACAGTGAGGTAAGTTCCCCAAGTCTAAACAGTACCTCTGGTATCAAGAAGTGTGGTCCAGCTGGATTCTGTCTTGCTACAGTGGTGCAGGCGCCATGAACCTGAGCCTCAGTCATGAGGACAAGAGGGAGGATGTCTGGAGGGCTCCTGTGGCGGTACTTGGGAGGTCGCCGGCAGCTACAGGCTCTTTTCTGTTCAGCAGCACTTCACGGTTTCAGCGCTTAGTAAACAGAACCGTTCCGGATAACGGATACCGGTTGGTCTTCCTTCACTCCTTGGGTCCTGCACTCTGGTGAGGGGACCCAAGATCGGGTCATCCTGCTTCTGGATGGCCCTTAAGAGACTCCTGGAGCTTCTTGCTGGATTTCAGATGTTTCACTTGAGTACAGATTTCTCGACCCCTGGCACTCAGTTCCTGCAGCAATGAAGAAGTACAGCCAGTCGGGGAAGATGGTCCAGTGGACTGTGTCTCGGGGTTAGATGTCCCCACTCACCCAATGGGAGAAGTCGTCCCTTCCGGAGCTTCTCGGTCGAATTGAAAATGGAGTTTCAGCACAGCAGCAGGGCTTCAACGGGCAATTCAAAGGTCGAGGAGAATGCAGCAAGCATTGTTCATGGTTTCTTCGTCGGGTCTTTCTCCCAGTGGTCAACTCTGCCTCTAGTCCCAAAACCATTGCCTTTTAAGCAGGATTCTCCCATTCATGCACAGCATAGGCTGTCAATCAAACAGCAGGGTGGCTGTCCTAAAAGGACAGCCAGTCAGCCAATCAGGATTGGTTGCACTCAGGAATTTCTAGAGAGAAAGGAGAGGGGGGTTTTGGGAAACTCCCTCACATCCTGCCTTTCCAGACACACCGGAGCCAGAGGCGGGCTCCAGGACTGAAGCCTATCAAAGACAAAATGAACAAAGGGCTCAAATATGCCTCGACACATAGAGTAAAACCCAAGAAAGACCTCACAAACAGAAAATGGTGGGAAAAAAGACCGGGCCATTTTGAAGAAATGATCACCCATGGGTGCTGATCTGCAGCTCAGGGTTCAGCCCTCAGTAGAAAAGCACAATGTTAGGAAAATTACACCACTGCCACCAGCCATTTCAAGTAGGGATGGTAACATAAAATGTTTTACATGAGAATTTAGGATAAAAGGCTACTAGGTAACCCCCCAGCACTCCACATAAAATGGGGTATGCGGGACCAACCAAGACAAAAGGTAAGTAAATTCAATATTTTCGGGAACAGTAGTTCACACAAGAAAAGGTATTTAAACCTTATTAGAAATCTAATAGATGTCTCTGAGACACTGCACTGAAGGTGCTGTATGTCACCATACAAAAGGTATAGAAGAATAAGAACTGGGGGTCTGTAAGGTTGAAGGGAATTAGCCCAGAAATGAGAATTCTCACTAACACCAGGTTCTCAATTCTTCTTTCTTTGGTTTCTCACCGCCTTCGGCTGGTCCTGATATATCCTTCTCAGGACTTCTTTTGATGATATCCTTCCTTTATACTGGTCAAACAGATGTTCCACAAAAACAACTTGGTTCTTTATCCTTTTCTCGTTAGGATACCTGGCGTACGGTTCCATGTCTTAAAAATGAATCATTAAATAACAAATAAAATTTTAACTAATTAAAAATAACAATAAAAATAAATAACGATTCATTGGGGGAGGGTGCCCCCAAACCCCTATTTCCCCTTGTTCAAAACCCACCCCAAACCCCTGCCCACAAGATTTAACCCTTTATCCCACCCCCACATATATTTTCTTTAAAACATTCAGTATTTCTTCATTATTTTTAATTCATTATAATTGTCATTATTAATTTTTTGTTATATTCAATGTATGCCCTGGTGTACTATCCTGCCTGGTTTTCACTTCTGGTTTACTTGGTTTCACACAGCCTTTGGCAGATCCTGATATGTCCTTCTCAGACCCCTTTTGCTGATATGCTTCTTGTATACTATGGCGTTATTAACCCGTTCCAAGGGCTGCACTGGCGGATAATGCCGCAAGCAACGCAAGGGCAGTTAACAAGGGCTCTGGGATGCTACCCCCAGTGGAACCTGTGGAAGGGCTTAATAACGGCATTAGCACCACGAATTACCAATGCGGTATCCTGGGGTGCTAAAAAAAAGATGTTTCATTCTTTGAAAGGAATGGCGTGTGTGTCCCGTTGAATGAATGAAAATAATTTGCCAAGATGGCCACCCTGTTTGTAGAAGGCAGGGATCCATACGGAGCTCCTCTTTCATTACCATTATGGCCAGAAAAGCTAGATGCAGTGAAGCTGCTGCGGGTAATTGTGGTGGGGAGGGGGCTTGGGATTCTTTTTTAAAAAGATAAAGGGTGTGTGTCTAGCTGATGACGGAGTGGGGCGAGGAGGCAGCAAATGGGTTCCATGGAATGCGGGCTGAGCTCAGGAGTATAAGCCCGTGAACCAAGGAAACTGATTGGCTGCTCCCCCGCCGCCAGGTGCTAATGTTCAATTGATCTCTGCCTGGTGTATTTCTCTCTCAGGGCTTTCCCATCAAAACACTCTTGCACTTGCCTGCTATACTCCTGCCAGTGCTTTCTTTACAGTCTTGCAACTGCCTGGTATACTCTTCTGTCAGGACTTTCTTTAACACACGTGCAGTTGCCTGGCATACTATCCTGCCAGGGCTTTTCTTCCCATGTGTTCAGCACACACCTCCAGTTGTGGGCCGGGGACCTCAATTTGCAATTCAAACCATTGAAAGATCTCATAGAATTGTGGGAGGATCAAGATCAGGCGTGGAATATCCCTACTCTTTATGCCTCGGTTCCCTCGCAAACTCATCCCCTGGCGATGGATGCAACACACATCCTATTTAACATGAACTTGAGGGCCTGTGATGGGTGAAGCCAATGGACCAACCGGCCAAGAAAACCTTTCACGGCCACAACGGTAATTCCTTGATAGATTATTTTTTAATCTCTGGGGAAGACTGGCAAGGCTTGGGGATTTAAAATTGGTGACCGGTTGGAAAGTGATCACTATCCACTAGAGTTTGAGGTTACAGGCAAATCTAGAGTAGAGGGCAATACCAGAGTTGATTTCATTGTTCAACCCCTGGAGTTTATGGGGCACTCACGAAAATCAACAAAATGGCCTAACATGCGGAACCATATAGTCAAATCAGATATTTATGCAGCATTCTAGATAATCTTTTAATTATCTGTGATGAGTTCTCAAGTGTTAGTTCCATTCTGGAAGAATACGAGAAGATAAATAGAAATGTGTCACCATTCATCGTGGTTAATCCCAGAGACATGAAAAATAATGTTAAACTTAAACCAAAGTGTATAACAAATGTCGCTTAGCAAAAAGGGAAATTGAAACCTATCTAAAAAACCTCCTGCGTCGCTGATAAGTGTACTCTACGTTTATCAAGACCCTAATATAAAGTGTTAATCTCTCCAAAAAAATGAAGCTTTGTGATCAGAAAGTGGTCATTATTAGACAATGCTTTGAAGTCCGGGGATACATGTCTTTTTTGGAAAATGGTGTCTGGGAAGGAGCAGTATGGGCATAGGGCCAAGCATAGTTTTATAGGTGGAAATGTCTGGTGCTCTAATTTTTCAAGTCAATATAGAGCTGGGCCTAGCTAAGATCTTGGCTTGGCTGCTGTTAGCCTACCCTCCTGTACACATTTTGTTTTTTCCATTAGTGAAGTAGCCTCTGCGCTGAAATCGTTAAGAAATCAAAAAGCTGCTGGCCTGTAAAGATGAAGCACTGTTTGGGCTCCCGTCCTTTGTAAAATATTTAATGCAATCTTGACCAGAGGCAAAATCCCCACATCCTAGAAACAAGATATAACAGTCCTCAGCTATAAAAAGGGAGGCAAGGACCAACCTGCTAACTATCGCCCAATCTCACTTCTGGACACAGCTCTTTGATAAACTCCTTCTTAATCGTTTACAGGAATGGGCAGAGCAAGCTAATGTGATTAGCCACCTCCAGGCTGGATTCCGCCCGAATAGAGGTACTCTGGATCATTGCTTTTTACAGCCTTCCTTGATTTAAGGACTGCATTTTACTCTGTTTCGAGAGATGCCATGTGGCAAATGATGTTAACATACCATTCTCGCATTGATCTAGTATCGATCATCTCCGCTCTCTATTGTGATAATAAAGCTAGAGTCCATCACACTTCCCCACATGGATAAAAGGCGGCGCACGAGAGCATACTCTGAGCAAGATAAAACACACTTGGAAGCAGCTCTTATAACAAAGCAGCGCCAGTGAAGTCAGCAGAGCCAGTGAATTGGGGAGACTGACACCAAACTGGTCTGTGTTGAAGCCAAGGTTGCAAGCGGCAACACTGTATAGAGAAAACTGAAGTGAACAGTGTATGAAGCGTATGTGGTAATTGACGTGTGCAAAATGGAACAAAAGATGAGTAATTAAACTTTGAAGTCAAGATACAATACATCATACAGAGTGGTCTGGCACCGCGTGTGTGATCATTTAAAAGTCTCTGTAAGGTATCCAACTGAAAGGTGGCAAAAGCGAAAGAGTGAAAAGGAATTGTGAAATCGAAGTGGTCCTGCAATGCGTCAAGCAAAACCCTGGGCACATTCGAAAGTCTTCGGTGTTAATAGCGTATAGAAAGTTGATGCCAAAATAGATGAAGTTGGTCCGAGCCCGGTGGAGGGAGATCAGCTGAGGCCTTTTGGTTAAAGCAATTTGTGTTAAGAAGTTAATTGATCCGAGCCCGGTGAAGGGAGACTAATTGAACTTGTGTTAAAGTGGATCTGATCCTGGTAGAGGAGGATCCGAGATGAATCGTGAATATCATACGAGCATTGTGTTAAGAGGATCTGAGCCTGACTGAGGGGGATCCGAGGTGAATAGTGAATTGCCTGAGATATAGAGTATTTGTGAAACTCTAAGAGGAAAAGAACTTATTGTTTGCTTGTCTCATCAGTATTGCCCAATTTGACCGAATATTTTTGACCATATGGCCCATTTGACTGATTTGTGGCTGTACGAAATGATCGTAAAATCAAAGATTCAGCCATAAAGTTCCATTATAGTGTACAAGGGGAACGGGGGTGTCATGATGCCTACCCCCAGGCATCTGGACCAAGCCCATCAGCCCCGGGAGCAGGCATCTAGACATTTAGTAAAACCTCAGCAGCCCCGGCTAGGGGCTATCTGGGTTCAGTCCTGGCGCCTTTGGCGCCAGGCTCATAGTAGAAATCAGTCCTGGCGCCTAAGGCGCCAGGCTCATAGTCATTACTTACCTCAGACAGACCATGCTGCAAATGACTCCAATCCAACGTGAAGCCTGAAAGGGACTATTTTACCACAGGGACTATTTTTTACTCGGGTGTGGTTCTAGGGACTTCTTACTTGGGACTACTTTTGAGGCTATTTAAACCACGCCCGACCAGCAACACACGCTTTGCGTTATTCTGCATCCAGCAGCGTAACGCTCACCGTGCCTGCAAGTCAGCTTCTAGACCTCTGCCACGCCCGTCCTGAATCCGGAGCTCCTAGAGAAGAAGGAAAGTAGAGGCAAGGTTAGAAAACGAACTTTATTCCAGCTTCTCACCTGATTCCGGAACCATCACGTCTCAGCACCTGGAAAGGACATTCTTTCTATACGCGTTGCATCGCCAGCTGCAGCGCCACGCCATACTCACCAGTCCTCACAGCACCTTTCGATCCAGCGCTGCCTCCATCATTTCTTCGCCGGGCTCCGGCATTTGGGGACAAAAGAAATAACCAGGTGAGCCGGGAGAGCCAACAAAACAATCTCTCTTACCACCATAGACTTACCTGATTTACCACCGGAGGCATTATTCTTTAACTCTTCACATCTTCAAACACGGCATCTGAAAACGGAGAGAAAACACTACGTTAAATACATGCATCATTTACCAGACAGCATCGGGTAATACAGACTCTTACCTGAACACCATCTACCGCCACGAGACCATCTTTTCTCAAACTCCACTGCAAGATAAGAAAGGAATGGGACAAGAGTGAACATCGGACATATTGAACTCTATGGACTCTATACTTACTGGTCTTCGCCAGGAACATCAGAGTCAACTCTCGTCCGGAACTCCCCAACGCCTTCTAACCAGTGAAGCAACTGGTATCTACGTGCCCCTGCAATCCACGCAGGATGGAGAGCTCATCTTTCAAGAATATAAGGTGAGAGTACTGGAAGGAGATTTTGGAGGTGATTCGTGCCATCACTAGAATCCACGGGTGGCTAAATTCCTCTCTCCACTTGCAGGAGAATCCTTCGACGGGTCAAGCAGACGAGATTAGGAGGGCCAGTCCAGTCTGTCATCTCTGCACTACGCATCACGTTGGTGGAGGCCGCAGCAGTCCGGGTCCGACCGACGCCCCTGTGGGAGTCAGGTGAGCGTAACAGGGGGTTTCAGAGGTGTCTCCCACTCCCCTTGCTCGCTATAATGGGAATGGGGGTTGCTTTTGGGATTATGGAACAAAATAACAGAGTAAGGGACCCTGCAGCATCAGTTCTGACCCGCGTTGCAGGGACAGAACTGACACTGCAGGGTCAGATGTAAATCAGACGGTGAACGGTAAGTGGGGGGTGGGGATGTATTGGGGAGGTGGGGGGAGGGAGGTGGGAATGCATTGAGGGAGGGAGGGAGGAATGGATTGGTATGATTTTGCCTACTGCAAAATTGGTTTCGAGGCGAAATAGACTATGGTCAAATAGACCTCGAACAATTATGCCACGGTCAAATCATACCAATCCGTCGCATACAGCCCTCTGGAAGAAGAGACTTTGAAGGTAAAGAGACTTGTACAAAGCAGACCGGGATGCTAATGATTGAACTGTATCATCCTGCTATAGAAACCAGAGGCTGTGCTAAGCTCGAGTGTACCGCCTTGTCCCGTGCTATAAACGTGGGGAAGCGAGGCCAACGGCCTGAACATCCTGACATATCATTTTGTGAGCACTTCTTTCTTTTTCGTAAAACTGTTTCCCACACTATTTGTATTTAGAGGTAAGGATTGGCAATAGGTTTATTAATATAGGCCCTTTTATTTTGACAAGACACCACTAGGACTGCATTATTATTATTTGATGGTCGTTGCTTGCTCCCATCTATAGATTTAGGATTAGATAGGCATTTTTCCAACCCTTTTTGAATTTCATTAAACACCCTTGAACTGTGGTCACTTGTGTCTGTCTTACTGTTGATACCATGCCTTCCTTACACAAGGTTATACACAGCGGGGATAGTGGCAATACAGCTTTGGGTTAAGTACTGGAGACAAGGAAGGTTATATGAAGCTGGGAAAGGGAGCCGGGTACCTGTTAGAAAGAACACATTAACATATGTAGAACTATGACTGTTCAAATCAAGAAGAAACAGTCGGGGAGCTAAAGACAGATATTGTGGTAGCTGCAAGACAGAAAGGCAAGGCAAAGAGACTGCCCTGTCTTGCCATACAAGAGAGAAGAGTGCCTTGCCAAGCTGCAGAGGTCGAAGAGTCTTGTTGAAGTTACTTAAAATACTTTGTCACAGTGGCAGCAGTAGAACTGTGGTTGTCAATACTTTTGTCAGAACATTATTATTTGAATGTAGTAGGAGCAGAAGCAAACTGTGGGGCAAGGGAGCCTGTTCACACAGTATAACTGGGAGAAGGGAGTTGCTAGAGAAAGAGCAACCCCCAAGAATAAACATCCTGAAAACTGTATTCAAAGACGCGACAGAAGTTACAGGAAGAACAGTTGTTGTTGTTAAGCAGAAGTGGTACTTTTGTCTTAAATTTTACCCATTCTTTCCTGGAAGGAGGTTATCCAGGAAAACCATTGGTGTTGTTGTTTTCTTCGGGGAATTTGGAAAAGGAATCTTTTCATCAAGCAAAGAAGGAATTGTTACCAGTGGATATTTGTTTGTGTGAACTTTAATTTCTTAGGAACTTTTCAAGACTTGATTTAAGGCTTTCTTTTCCTTGTAAGGAAAGTGACTTTGGGACATTCCTGGGGGAGCAAGATCAGCCCAGGACCAACAGAAGTCATCCAAGACACTGGTTATTTGGTAACCTTTTATTCATGTTGCTTATATGTTATTTAAAATGTTTCTGGTGTTTAGTGTGAGGGTTTGTTTTGTGTGTGCTAGGAGGTTTTCCCTTAGATCCTAGATTAGGTAGGGAATCCCGTGGGGATCCATGCAATAATGTTGCCGTGAAAAAGTCGTTAGGTTCTGGTGAGAATTTCCTGGCTAGAAAAATTCTATCCCCAAATATTCTAGGTGTGGAATAATTATATATTATTACCTCCAGTCCTATCTGTTTGGGGATAGTGTCATAGCCTGGAGGGTGCAGCATTAATGCATTTATTTTAGAAAGTGCCAACTTGACGACTTCTTTCACAGCGACATTATTACCTGATACCATCCCCTGATACCATCCCCTGGTAGAGTAGGTTTAGTTAGGGTTTATTTTCTAATTTTGTTTAAAATAAAATGTCGAACATTGAGAAAACTAAATATAGTTGTGAGTCTCTCATTACTGACCCTCACAAATGAAAACAGCCCACCTTGACCATCGGCTTTTGCAGCACTCAAATAATCGAAGATTTGGATGATCAGTTCAAATCTCCACAGAAAAACAGCTTTCCAGCAATAGTTGTCTCCATCCCTTGCAGGCAATCTTTATGGTTAACAATTCTTTTTCCAGAACAGAGCAGTTGTATTTACTTTCTGTTAAGGCTTTCGATTGATAAGTGGAAGGGTGTTCTTCTTTGTCTTCTTGTATCTGTTTTAACACAGCTCCAATGGTTTTGTGAGGGTAGTCTGCTTCAGTAATGAAAGGAATGGCATTAGCAAGGCTAAAGGGTATCATCTGATATTCCTCAGGTCCAAAGAGTGTATGCAATACGGCTTTCCATGTGTCATTCGAACGGATACAAATTAGATGACCACCCTGAGTAGGTACAGCTTTGTGAACATATAACCACCTCTTGAATATCAGATGATCAATGACAGTGGATATTTATCCTTTAGTATAACCTGCTCAGTCCCCAGAATTGAGACACCTAAGAAGTTCTGTGGTGTTCCTTTTGGGTAAAACAAGAGCAAAGCACCCCCTGGACAGAGAGATTCCATAATTAGCCCATTCTGCAGGTGAATACCTACAGTTAGCTGTTAGGTATTCCCGTAAGGCAGCCTTTCCGTGTTCCAACCGAATATACATTTGCGCCAAAGGGCAGAGTTGAGATGGGAAGTATGTTGCTAATGCAAAAAACCATCTGTGTGATGGTAGTTATTTCTAGTGTTTTTATGGGAGTATTTCCAGGAAACTGTGGTACTTTGTAGAGTGTCTTGTTTTTGTTAGCCATCAGTGAAGTCATGACAGACACTGTTATTCCTTTCTCTTGCAGTAGCAAAGCATCACCGGGTATGCCAAACAAATAATTCCAAGAAGAGTAATATTGTGCAAGCATCCCAATTTATGTGGGCGCAGCATGGCTGGAGCCATGGAAGTTCTATTAGAAAAAAAAAGAGCAGCTCTAGTGAGGTTGAAAAACACCTTTTCTGAATGAGGCAGGATCAGCGTCTTTAACTAACATATGTTTTCCCTGATTGACCCTGACACAAAGAGTTGTCCATCACTGCCCCCCACAGGCTTAGCTGCCTTCTTCTCAGCGCGATCAATCTTTTTTATTTCTTTTTGTATTCACATTTTTACTGAAACATGTATTACAACAGTAGAGACAGCTCTGCCAGACAATCTTAAAGTTATATGCAATTATGTCAGATCCACAAATCTGCCCCAGATCATCTCATACAAATTGCCCCTCTTCTGAAGACTCACTCTAGTAGCAACATTTTCTGCAGGTCCTCAACGCATGCTGACATCGATGCAAAGATAGTACCCTTCCAATCCTGCAAAACAACGTCCTTTGCAGAAAGAGAGACCCTAAAGAAACAGCATTTTTGCCGGTAAAACAAATCCTCCAAGCGCTCATTCTCCCCTAAAACAATGGTCACAAAATAATAATCCAGTTCAATTCTCAAAACCCAGTTCATTGTCTCTGCAACTTCATACCAGAATGATCTCACTTTACAACATTCCCGCACCATGTGCGCAAAAGAGCCCGACCTATGATTGCAACACCAACAAGCGTCTGAGTCAACCATACCCCTCGCACTCAACCTGGTTGGCGTCCAGTAAACATTGTTACGAATCGTTATCTGCTACACTCTGTAACCCAGATTAAATGAAGTCAGGGACACATTTCTGCACTTTTTTTCCCACCTTCCCTCTCTCATGTCTTTGCCAATTGTATCAGACCACATCCTGAGTAGTTGCTCATACGACTTCTTCCTGCTCATCAGAAGTCTGTACATTTATGAAGCAAAATGTTCCTTTCATTTAAAGTGCAATATTTGTTCTTTGAAAACATCTTGTCCGTTCAGTTCCACATTTCCTACTGCTGCCCGCAATCTTCTGTATTCCCCATAGGTGCAGTCATGAAGGTCCATCATCCTTGTGAGCTTGCTAAATGGGATCCAGGTACTTTTCATGAACAAGTCTCCAATCCATTGTACATCATTCAGAAACTAGTGCAGCCAGTGCACTCTCCTATTTAGCCAGATCGATGTTCTAGGGGACAAAGCAGGTTCCTCCTCAGTCATTCACTCAAGTGTGTGCCAGATCCATCTCAGGAAATCCGTTGCAGGAGAAGGGACACTGCCACTGACACTCCCACTTGTCAAAAGAGCTTCAGGGCAGCGGTGGGTGTATTCATACTTGATTCCGCCCATGCCCAAACACCAGGATCCTCCTCCAGAAATGGTATCAAGTCGAGCCGCCGAAAAAGCATGATGGTACAATTCAAAGTTGGGCACTCCCAAGCCCCTTCATTCACAGGGCAGATTGATCAATCTTAAGTTTCTATGCCCACGCATCATCCATGAAGACTGCAGCGGGTCCCCAACCAATCATGGCAGATACTTGTTTTCTGTGCTGCTTAGTGACATAAAGGGTAACCTGGATGATAAATAAAATGTTCTTTCGCCTTCCTGTTGGAGAAAAGAAATGATCTTTTGACTGAGTTGGACTTTACACATTCTCCTGGCCTCTCATCACTTTTAGGACAGGGAGCTGGTGTTTCCTAATTTTTGAGACCGGACACTTCTTGAAAAGATGATCGTGTGGTGAACAATCTGTACGGGGCCCCTGGATTGTTCTGCTAGGTCTCTTTTCTTTGGACAACAGACGGCAAGCACTGAGCTGCATATGTTCTTCCTTGCCATGCTTCTCAGAAGGTAACCACTGCCTGGGGTATAATGAGGATCTGGGATGTATGTCTTTGGTTTATCTTCACTCTGTTCTGTGCTCTTGAAGATAGAACATCTGCTGAGGCAAATACAAGGTAATCACGACCAAAAGGTAGCAAGTTATGGTACCCAAGCTAGTTTGTCCTTGATTTCATTGTAAAGCCATCTCAGATATAATGTGAAACAGGCTTCCTTAGGCCACCTGGTTTATTTGGCAATTTCTTAAATTTTATAGGATATTGTGACACATCTGGACTATTCATCCCTTCTCTCTAGATGGGATTCACCCCCTTTGAGGCTAGGGAGGTGAGCCTGCTAAGCAAAACCCTACCTAGGGGTCTGGACAAGTGGGACATCACTGGGAATGACTCCCCTCTCTGGGACAAGGACTTCCATTCATTTGAGGAACTCCCAGACCGGAACACCCTTTTGCTGTCTACATGGGAATCAGAAAAGATGTTAACTCCGGTTTTGACTCACTGTATATTGAAATCTGTTCAATCTCTTTGGCTTCAGGTAATGCTGGATCTCACATGAACTCAACACTCAATGAAGAAGTGAACACCCATTTTGTTTGAATGTACGTGCATAAAACCACTAGGAACTTTGCATCAGAGAGAAACTTGTTGGGGTGCAAGTCCAACACCCCAAACCTGAGAGAAAGTACAAACTAAGGAAGTTGCGATAGCACGGAAAGATAGCCTTTTAGTGCCAGCATTCTTGTTATCATGTGCATCCTTCGCGCCATGTGTAAACTGTACTTAGTCCAGATACACTGTAGAATGCAGTTTAGGGTGTGGGGCCGGGTGGTATAAGGGGCATTTGCTAGTGAACATTAGGTGATTTGGATGGGGAGACATGTGCAGTTAAACAGAGGTTGCGACAGGCACCCTTTTATATTGGAGAAAGCTTTATTTAGTTAGTAGGAATCAGACAGTGCAAGCATTAAGGAAAATGCATGCAGGGTTTTACAGACCCTTCGGTATATTAGCTAGAATTTAGCTGGTTTGAATTAGGCCATATTCGAAGTTGTATCTTTTGGTTGCACCAGATGACTAGGCAGTGGTTTTGACTTAGTTTTTTTTTTTAGTGAGTTAGATTTAATTGCTGCTCCACTAGCAAGTGCACAGATTGTGGCACCACGGTTGGAGGTGGTTTGAAATGCTGCACAGTGAATGGTTGATGGCGTTGGGTCTAGCAGTATCGCAGGCTTCGAAACAAAGAACATTATAACAGTTTGTGTTCCAGACATTGGCTTAGCCCTTTAGTGGAGAAGAACATATCTCGGTGGGAACAGGGTAGTGTTGACTTGCGGCCAGAGGGACTCGATCAGGTAGTGGCTGTACTTCCCCCAGTGAAGAAGGGCCACTCAATTGGAACTGCAGTTAGCAGGGTAAATGATGCCCATCATTAATTTCCAAAGAGTGTTGTCCTAGCAGTATTTCTTTTATAAGGTCACATTTTCTCAGAGGAGTAAGGGAAGGCTGTGTCCAAGAAATACAACAGGTTTCCAAATGAGTATTGCAGCAGGAGCTGCCCATTGGCCACCCAAACAGGTGAGAGCCATTAGGGGGCGCTAAACTTTCTGGTCGTAAAAGAATGGGATGAGGTATCTAACAATTTTGGTTGTCTACAGCTCACAGGGGATTGGTCGGCTCTGAGGGGTGAGCACACAATAAGCTGCCAGCCAATGGGGATTGCGATGTCTGGTGGAGTCAGACATGAGATCTTTTACAGAGGGCTCGGCCCGTTTGGTCCCAAGGGTAGATTTGGCCCAATAGAGCCAAGGGGCCCCATCACAAGTTTGGCGGTAACCCTTAAATCCGGGGGTCGCGCTATTACCGCCGGATTTAAGGGTCTGCCAAATCAGGACTTCGGCGGATTTCTCCCCAGCTCTGAGCTGGGGGAAATCCGCCAAAAATGTGTGCTATTACCGCCGGCGGGAAATCCGCCAGCGGTAAGAGCGTGAAAATTCCCCATTGAGCCCAATGGGGAATGGGGCATTCCCGAATGGGCTCATTGGGGAATGGGGAATTCCATTACCGCCAAACCCGTGATCCGGCGCTAATAGCGCCAGGGGGGTTTGGCGGTAGAACTAATACCGCCGGCAGTGATATCGCCGGCGTTACCGCCCAACTCGTGATGAGGCCCAATGTATGGTTTTCTTTAGGGGACTTAGGATGTTAGCCAATGGGATTGTAGAGATTTACATGTTTCCCATAACTGTTTCAACTTCATGCTTGTGGTTTTCTCCTTTATATAGAACCATTTAATGTAGGTGTGTTGAATGAAGCCTTCTTTTTCCCAGGCTGAAGTTGCATTTAATTAAACTTGTTTTTCTTGCAATTCGTGCTTTCTTCATTGCCTTTGGATATTTTTCACTAGTTTGGGTTTTCACTCTAGCCTACAAACTCATATGCAGAGGCTAGCCTACGACGAGCAGATGTCCTGTAGGGGCAGAGCCGAGCCAGCGATGGCATGGAGAGTGAGAAAATCGCTACCTAGATACCAGATGGCTGGCAACCTGACCGACTATGAAGCCCAGGCCGGGAAAGAGTCAGAGACAGGAAAGCAACAATCTCATTTGGTTGCACAACCACAAGCAATCCATGGTAGGCCTGGGGCCCAGTAACCGATGCCGAGACCAGATTGCAGGAAGGAGCCTTGATCTCCGAGCTCAGCACAAGAGGTACAATAGATGCTGAGATGAGTAGCAGAAGGGAAGTGAACGCTCCTGAGTAGATCAAGCCATTGAAAACTACCTACAGTAGTAATCAAAGTTGGAAAATCCGCCAAGGTTACAGGAGCCTGAATAACCCAAACAGAAATACAGCAGGCCTATAGAAGGGCCATAGGGCTTTGAGAACCCAGAGAACCTGAACGATTTTCCATGCTGGGATAGCGATCAGGATTGCAGGAACCAAGAAAACCCAAATGGGCTGAGGCCCCAATGAGACTGAGAGAAGGTAAGCCTGTCGGAGGGCCAGGGGACTTCGGAGAGTCTGAGAATTACTAAACTCGATAAATAGAACAGTAAAGAAAGAGAACCTGGAGGGTTTCAAGCCCCTAGATGAATTTGGGGAAACTGCATAAAACAAACTTAATTTTCCTGAGGAAGAGGAAACTGAATGAGAGACATTAGGCCTCATTATGGGTTTGCTGGTATGGGAAAGTTGCCTGTAGAATTGCTGGTATTTCAGGCACTGGCACATTTCCTGCACCAGCAAAACACAAGCCAAGAGCTGGAGGTAAATCAGGCCCCCACTGCCAAATAAATTCCAGATTTACCAGCACGGTTATTACTGTCAAATAAATGCCCGAATTACTGGTGCCGGTAATTCCGGTAATCCCCTCCATGGAGTTATATGAGACTCCATGGAATGGGGATTTATCGCCCTTTCCACCACCTGGAATATCCCAGCAATATTGGGGTATCAGGCACCGGAAATGGTAGAGAAGACATCAACTTTTAATAAATTGAACCTGCAGAGAGGCTGTGAACTGTTTTTATCAAACATTGATGAACTTTGAAGACGAAAACAGACGTCGTTGCTCCGACATCCTCCTTTTTGTTGCATTTTTCTTAAGTGGTAGGACCAGGTAGTTGAATAGGAGTTGGACAATCGTTTTGGGAAATTGACCCTTAGTTTAAGTTTTATTAGGTAGCAAACTTCCCTCACAGCAGTAGGGGTGGATAGGCATTTTATTTTATTTTAAATAAAAACCCTGAACATGCCACACAGCAGTCAGAGTCCTTCTTCTGGTTTGCCACAATATGTAAGGATGTTTTGGGACCCCTACATCAAATCCACAAGAAACTCTTGGGCAGACCAAATCAATTACTGTCTATCAAACATGGTTTTCTGGGCTCAGAGAAAGTCCTCATAAATGTCCAGAGGTAGGTCTGATGCAATAACTAATGAGGTTGCCCAAGCCAGGGCATTACCTTTCAGGTGAGATATGAAGAAACCTACCTTGTATCGGTCCGTTTTAAAGAAAAAAGCGTTAGACTGAATCTTCTTGGGACTGCCATCAAAACTGCAAATGAACAAATCATTCAAATGGTGATCCATTGCTAGGTCTTCTCGGGCTGCAAAGGGCTGTCAATAGGTAGCATTTTCCAACGTCAATACCTGTACTTCTGAGGTCACCATTCACTCCACTGCTACTATATGTGGAGCCAGGTCCATTCTATCTTGTTGGAGGTAGTGTCGCAATCTGTCAGCAAATGACCTTAACTGGGAATGCAGTTTAGTTTGGGGGACCCATGGATATGGTCTGTTTCTTCCAATTGCCACCCTGCCAACATTTGAGGTGACAGCTACTTGGGTAAAAAAACCTCTGTAGGTGAACAATTTGTAATGAAAGGCATTGACTCAAAATATGCAAGGTATGGAACTATTTTAATTTCTAAATCCAATTAGTGACTTCAACATTTGCAACATTTTTGGCCCTGGAATTAATCTCTTATACCAAATAGTTAAAACATCTTTCAAACATGCATGTATTCAATAGTCTCCCATTGGTCACCCTGGTTTGGAATGCAGAGAAGGATTCTGCTTGATAGATGAGAGAGGTGGTGGAGAAGATTCTTGTTTCGTGATTGGCAGGTCATGCAAAAATATGGGTAGTGTGTAACTTTGTTGCTAAGTAAAGTCAAGACACTATAGCATTGCTCAGAAGAACTGACTCCAAGCAACATAGTTGCCCTCCTTGTCTAACGGTCCTTCAGTTTCCTACTGATGAAGCAGATAGGGTGTTCCATGCCTTTCTCATTCAGTTGGCTCAAAACTGCATCTATCCCTGTATTAGAAGCATCTGCCTGTACAATGAAGGATTGGTTGTAATCAGGAGCTCTGAAGACTGGTGATTGACAAAGGGCTTCAAAGGCTTTAGTGCACTCCACATTCAACCTGACCTTCTTGGGGAATTTGGGTGAGGATATCACATTTAAGGGAGAGGCTATGGTCCCACGGTTCTCTATGAAATTCCTGTAATATCCAGTGAGACCTAGGAAGGCTCTCCCTTGATTCTGAGTAGTAGGGGTGTCCCAGTCTTGTACAGCTTGTACTTTGCTAGGTAATGGCCTCATTTCACCTCCTCATACCTCATGTCCACGGTCGACCACTTTACTCTAACCAATTGTACATTTACTAGCCTTTATGGTAAGATGGGCCTGTTGCAGAGCCTGCAAAACATATCCTAGGCGATGAAGATGCTCTTCCCAAGTGGGGCTGAATACTGCTATGTCATCCAAGTATGCCATGCAGAAGTCCTCTAACTAATTCAGAACTTGATTCACCATCCTCTGGAATGTAGCAGGTGCATTCTTAAGTCCAAAAGGCATAACCTTGAACTGGTATAAGCCTTGTGGGGTGGAGGATGCAGTTTTCTCCTTGGCATGGTCTGTCAGAGCTGTTTGCCAATAGCCTGAGGTCAGGTCAAATGTATTGAAGAACTTGGCTGAACCAGGTTTGTCCACCAGCTCATCTCTCCTGGGTAAAGGATGGGATCAATCACGGTAAATGCATTAAGAGCTCTATAGTCCACACAGAGTCTCAATTCCTTGGTACTAATACAACTGGACTAGCACATGGACTTGTAGCTGGCTCAATACCCCCAAGATCAAGCATCTTCTTGACCTTTTCCTTTATGTGAGTTCTGACAGGATCTGACATTCTGTAACCCCTGATTTTGACAGGGAGACAGTCACCAGTGAGAATATCATGCTGGCCCAAGGGGTCAAGTCTGGTGTCAATGAAAACAGGAAGGCAAACTGATTAAACAAAGCCTTGCACTCCTTCTGTTGTTGCAGAGCGAAATCTGAAGAGAGTGTCACTCCTTTAGTTGTCTCATCTGAAGGTTGTCCCCTGAGGAGATCAGTGAGAGGCTCACTCTCCTCCTCTTCTTGATCAGAGGCTAGAAGCAAAGCTCCTAGTTCTGGTCTGGAAACATAAGACTTCAGATGGTTAGTGTGATAGACCCCAGGGGCCTCCTTGGGGTTGCCTAAGTCCACTAAATAGTTGAAATCTGAAGGGTCCAATCCACTTGTCCTGTAAGGCCCTCTGCCTTGTAGGTTCCATAACGAATAAAATCTGGTCTGGAGTAAACTCCACCATGTTGGCCATCTGGTTGTTCCAATGCTTGACCAGAGCCTGACCTGCTTTCAGGTTTTCTGAAGCTTTTGTCATCATCAGTGCCATAATCTACCGGAGGCCTAGCACATAGTCAATGACTCTAACTGGCTGTAGTGAAGGAGCACTCTCCAGCCGTCCTTAATCAGGGCCAAAATGCCTCTGACTGGATGACCATAAAGACGTTCAAAGGGGCTACAACCAACCTCTGCTTGAGGACCTTCTCTATAAGCAAAGAGAAGGCATTGCAGTAGAAGGTCCCACTTTCTTCTAAGGGGTTCCTCTAAAGCACCTATCATGCTGTTCATGGTAATGTTAAACCTTTCCACCAACTGTCATGACCCTTGCCCCTAGCCCTCACTGGCAAGTCAGCCTTCCAGTTAGGGCCAGGTCAAAGACCTTAAAAACTCATCCAAGACTCTCTTGGAGTCAGTCCTGGCGCCTTGGGGCCAGGCTCATAACTATCATGAAGACCAACATTAGAATGGGACTATTTACTTGGGACTATTTAACTTGGGGGAGGGTTCAGCCAACATGGAGGCACACACATAGGTCAGTTACAAGGACCTGAGCTATGCGATCTAGTCTTTTGGGTGTGGCAGGCCTGGGACTACTTTACCTGGACTACTTTACCTGAGACTATTTAAACTGCACCCAAACAGCAGAACATGCTTTGCGTTATTCCACTGTGGGCAGCGTAACGCTCACCGTGTCCAGTTCTTTGATGCCAGCTTACCTGAAACCAAGGACCTGCAGAGAGAGAAAGAACACTACGAAACTTAGCTGGAACAGTATCCTGTCTTCAATCCATCGTCGACTTCAGTTCCACTCACCTGAAGGTACGAACTCCATCATCCGGCACCGCATGCATCCTGGAATACCATAACCTGGAAAGAGGTGAAATAAAGACAGCATTAGTAAGCGTTTACTCACGTCCTCCCGAATTAAGAAATCCACACAATTCTTACCTGGGTAGTCATCTCCTGGTCAATATCCTTGCTGGAACATTACAGCGCTTGGCGAGGAACATCGCAACCTGCAAGGAGAGAAAAGACACAGGTTAGCAATATAAAAGGCGAAACAGCGCCGCGCATCGCGCATTACTCACCGGACAGCAATGCGCACACCGCGCTTTTGCCTACCGCCCCATGCTCATCTTCAAACTGCATGACAACACCAAAATACCTTTCCACATCTAAAAGGAAAGAAGCAAGACATTATTATTCGAACTAAGAGGAACATAAGAACTGCATATAAAGACTGTAAAGCAGCAAACCTACAGAATCGCAGCAGGCCTGGATTCCCACAGGGGGGCTTGCACCAGTGAAGTAACTTAGTCGCTGCTCGCCCCCCCACATCTAAGTGCCCCTGCCACGAGGAGCAGGACAGAGAATCCACCTTTTACAATATTAAGGTGAGGAGAGGGCCCAAGGTGGAGGAAGGAGTTGAGGCCAAGGGAGGTGGGAAAACAAAGACAATCTGGTATTGAATCCAGCTCTCCTATATTGCAGACCCATCTCTAACCAGAGGCCTTACCAAAGGACCGGGAGAGGGTTCGAGAATGCAAATCATCCAACCAGGGCTGGGTGGCGTCCCCGTGGATACCAGGTGAGCGTAACACCAACCCATTGGTTTGGGAATGGTAGGCTGTTTCGAACTTGTAAGTCACTCCACAGTTTGTCCACATGGTCTGTATGTAGTGGGACATAAAGTTTGATCCCCTGTCAGAGATGACTTTCTTAGGAAACCCAACCCTGGTAAAAATACCAAGGAGGGCCTTAGCTACTGCCTGAGCACTAACAGCTCTCATAGGTTGGCCTCAGGATACCTGGTAGCATGGTCTACCACAACCAATATGAAGCGGTTGCCTGAGGAATTTGGAGGATCTAGGAGACCAACAATATCAATACACACCCTCTCAAAAGGGACTCCCCCCACCGCGAAGGGGCACTAAATGTGCCACATTCTTGGACCCACTCTTGCTAGAAGTCTGACAAGTGTGTCAGCTCTAACAGAATTTATCTATATCAGTCCCCATCTTGGACCAGTAGAAGTACAGATATAGCCTCACTTTGGTCCTCTTGAAACTGAAGTTACCGGCCAAGGGGATCTCATGTACCAACTGTAGGAACATTTGTCTCACCTCCTGAGGCACTACCAGTCTCCTGTAGTCCCCTGGAGCAAAATCAGTAGGTTCACTGTAGAGGAGGCCATCCTCCCAGTAAAGCCTATGCTTCCCTGGCTCTTGCCCTTCCAGCTGAGAAGCTGTCTGCTGGCGCAGACCTTCTCAAGAGAGGCACTCTCTTAGTCGTCTGCTGAAGTCTTCCCTAGAGGTTCCACCTTCTGCAAGTAAAGTCTGCAGCTCCGGATGGTCTCTGGGATCCAGATATCCAACTCAGGGAAGGTTTTCTTCCAGCTCTGTGTCACCAGTAGCTGATTCCATAGAATTTGGTTGGTCCTCCCACTCAGCATCAGCTGGGGAAGGTTTCACTGGAGTGACCTGGGACAGTCCTCTCAGGGATGTTCTTGTCCTATGAACAGGTTTAGGTTTTAAAACTTTCTTTCAGAGATCTTGGATTTCTCCTTTGTCTCTTTCCTCATCTTGGAAGTAGAAGGTTGGCCTTCCTATGGACTGGAGGTATTGGAAATCTCCTTAACCTCAAATTGAGCATCTCTCAATGTTGCCTCTCTGGCCAATCTTGTTTGCTCCTGCTTTTTTTTAATGGGATGCCATACTAGACACTGCTCCAAGAGTTTTCAAGTAATTTCCCAACAGCACTCTCCCTGGCACGTCATTCTGAACACTAACAGGAATTCTAAAGTCATATTATTGCACTGGATGAGAGCTGACAGAATAGGAACCTTTTGGATAGGGCCTACTGCAAGTTTAGTGGGACCTTTGGTTGCCTTAGCTACATCCTCAGGTTTGAAAAAGCTTTCATTAACCACTCTAATGCCTGCCCCAGTTTCTCTGATGCCAGGGGTTTCCTGACTATTTACAAGAACACTGCCCTTATAATATTCTTTGGTGTTGTCTGGAATGGAGTTATAAACATCCACAATCTGTTGTTCCCACAGACCGAGGGATGCTAAAGATACACTGGCTTGAACTCCAATGGAGTCTTCAGCCAGTAGTTAAAAGTGTGCACTTTCCAGGTGTGCTTCTCTCTCAGGGATGAAGGCTAAGGAGGCATTGTGGACCCCTGAAGGTTTACCCTTACATCTGGGATCCCCTTTTACATGATCTACAGACCCACATACACAACATTTCCCGAATGTTCTCTTGAATGGGGGTTTCTGTTGGCCCCCTCTGATTTAGAACCAGATGGTTCACTAGACATACCAGCTTTCTCATGGAATTTACCCTTGTTATGTTTGTGGCCGTCTTTTGGATGGTTAGAATCAGAATTTTCTTTACCCTCTTTCTTGTGCTGCTTCCCCTCTTCCTTCTTGTGAGTTGCCCCAGATTCTTTATGCGTGGTCCTGTTGGCTAGCTTTTTAGGATCAATTTCCTTTGAGTCAGGCAAGTGCTGTCTCAGCTCAGGAGAGCAGGCATCAAAAATAGATTCAGGCAAAAAGAGATTTCTCATTCCTACAAAGGTGTACACTCCGTACCCGTTAACCCAATCATCTACGTTTTTCAAACATTCACATACCCAGGTAGCCCCAGGGGTACCATCAGTCTTTTTGAGGGTCCTAAACCTCTTAAGGTACTGGGAAGGAGTTTTCCCGAAGCTGGCTAGTAATGACAGCTTAACTGACTCATAATCCTTTCTATCACTGGTACCTAATTCCATCACAACATCACAGCCATTCAGGGGGAGCCTAGACATGAGCCATGGAATAAAATCTTTCCCAATTATTCCTTGAAGACCATAGGTGTATTCAAACCTACCCAGCCAACGCATCAAGTTTAGGTTTATACATACTCTCTGCTTCTTTAGGCAGGCAAGGCCTCTTGGGACTAGTAGACATAGAAGACCCTGAAAGGGACGCAGAACCAAGGGACATCTTTCTCATTTCCATTTCATGCTGCATTTTTCTTTGTCTTAGTTTCACTTCTTGATGTTTGGTTTCAGCTTGTACATCTAGTTTCTTGAACTCCAATTCTGATCTTAGTCTCTCAAGTTAAGTATAATCTGTTTTTAGATTTGAACCTTGTGGGGTCACAATGGGAAGTGACTGAGGTACAGGGACAGGCTGTAGAAGAGGCTGGTTCCTTTCAGGAGACTCCTCTCCCTCCTCTTACTTCTCTTGCTGATTGGAGTTGGACTCTAAACTAGCATCCTCATCATTATCGTCCACATTATTTGGGTGAGTATCTGTTACAGGTCTACTACCCAAGCTTTGGTGATTTAACAACCTTACAATCATTTCATATTGTTTTCCTTTCAGAGTCGGACCCCTAGTTTTACACATATCTTTCAGTTGTTCTACTGTCAGGCAAGTCAGGGCTAACTCATTAAAGTTATCCAATTTTGGCATGTTACAATTGCTTAACTTTTGATGTCGCTTAGCCTTGTGGCTGGTTTAGTTGGGCACAAGTAAAACAAATAGTCAATGTAATCACTCTACACCAATCTCGCCGCTGTGTCACCAGTATTGGGTAAGAATTGGTGCAGTCGCATTGTGTGAGACTACACAAGACTTATCTGCTTGGCATTAGGTAACCCACCTTTTGATATAGGTCTGTACTAAACAAGTTGGTAGTGGGACTGAGCATCCACGCCTATCTCAAGAGGGGTAAATGTGAGCTCTAGAGCTGTATAATGGAAATCCGTAAAAATACAAGTAGCCAAGTAACACGCTCACGGTCTCTGTTATAAATAGTTATTTATTTAATTAACATCAATTTTTAAATAAGCGTTCTTTAAAAATTCAATTAATGTAACACTGTAAATATACTTTAAAATTACTTTTCAAAATCAGAACAAGTTAGTGGATAATCTTTCGATATGCTTCTTAAACAATTCCTACACCGTGAGGTGACTTCAATCTCAAGGACAGTAATGGAATGTATATATCACACTGGTTATACTTTGCAGATTTTGAGGTTGCAGAAAGGAAAGGTTTAGGGAAGGAAAAGGTTAAACAGGTTCTCAGTAAATGTGAGTACAACTAAATCTTCAAGTGAAATCTAGACAAGCCTTTCCCAGCAGTAACAGTCTAAAACAAATTACCACCCATGAGGGACATACAATATAAGTCAATGGGCTAGAAGAGCCTTCAGGGAACCATGACAGCCAAAGCCAATTTGAAACAGTCTATGGAGCTGAGGCACTTCTTAGAATCAAAGTCTTTCACAAAGTCTTGCTCAAAGTCTTGAAAAGAGAGTTGGAATCAACTCTGAAGGTAAGGTAATGCAATTCCCAATTGAGAAAGGTACAGCTAAAAGACAGTGAGGTAAGTACCCCAAGTCTAAACAGTACCTCTGGTATGAAGAAGAGTGGTGCAGCTGGATTCTCTCTTGCTACAGCGGTGCAGACGCTGTGTCCCTGAGCCTCAGTCGTGGAGACAAGAAGGAGGATGTCTGGAGGGCTCCTGCAGCGATACTTGGGAGGTCGTCGGCAGCTATGGGCTCCTTCCGGTTCAGCAGCACTTTGCCGTTTCAGTGCTTAGTAAACAGAACCGTTCTGGTTCTCGGATACCGGTTGGGCTTCCTTCACTCCTTGGGTCCTGCACTCGGGTGAGGGGACTTGAGCTCTGGTCATCCTGCTTCTGGAGGTTCCTTAAGAGATTCCTGGTGCTTCTTGCCAGATTTCAGACATTTCACTCGACTACAGATTTCTCGACCCCTAGCACTCTGTTCCTGCAGCAATTAAGAAGAACAGCCAGTCGGGGAAGATGGTCCAGTGGAGTTTGTCTCAGGGTTAGTTGGCCCCACTAACCCAATGGGAGAAGTCGTCTCTTCCGGAGCTTCTCTGTCGAATTGAAAAATGAGTTTCAGAACATCATCAGGGCTTCACCAGGCGATTCAAAGGTCGAGGAGGATGCAGCAACCTTCTTTCACAGTTTCTCCGCCAGGTCTTTTTCCCAGTTGTCCACTCTGCCTCCAGTCCCAAAATACTTGCCTTTTAAGCAGGTTTCTCCCATTCATGCACAGCATAGGCTGTCAATCACACAGCAGGGTGGCTGTCCCGAAAGGACAGCCAGCCACCCAATCAGGACTGGTTGCATTCAGGCAAAGGAGAGGGGGGTTTCGGTAACCTCCCTCACATCCTGACTTTCCAGACACACTGGAGCCGGAGCCGGGCTCCAGGGCTGAAGTCTGCCAAAGACAAAATGAAACAAAGGGCTCAAATCCGCCTCGACACACAGAGTAAAACCCAACAAATACTTCAGAAACAGAAACAAAGGGCGGGCCGTTTTAATGAAATGGTCACCCATTGGTGCTGATCTGCAGCTGAGGGTTCAGCCTGCACAATGGTAGGACAATTAAACCACTGCAACCAGCCATTTAAAGTAGGGAGGGTAACGTAAAATGTTTTATATGATAATGTAGGATAAGAGGCTACTAGCTAACCCCCCAGCACTCCACATAAAATGAGGTGTGCTGGACTAGCAAGGGGAAAAGGTAAATAAAGTCAATTTCACTTTACTTTTCTTGGGAACAGTATTTCACACAAGAAAAGGTATTTAAACCTTATGAGAAATCTAAAGGATTTCTCTGTGATACTGCACTGAAGGTGCTGTTTGTCACCATACAAAAAGTAGATGCCCATGGAGTTTGTCAGAATCCAAAAACAGTAGAAACACATCATTCAATTCAGGTCAAAACACATGAGAAACTGAAAGAAAGGTCTCGCTCACTCCAGGGTTAAAATTAAAAAGTCCTAAAGTCCAGTAAAAGAGCTGGGGGTCTCTAAGGATAAAGGGAATTAGCACAGAAATTAGAATTCTCCCTAACACCAGGTTCTCACTTCTTTGGTTTCTCACAGCCTTTGGCTGGTCCCGATATATCCTTATCAGGACTTCTTTTGATGATAGCCTTCCTGTGTATGATATGATAGGTTATTTATAACGCGCTTAATACCCAGAGGTTTCTAAGCGCAGACTCCAGTATCAAACCTGTGTTGCTCCGTGTCATCTTGCTTCCAAGGAGAGCACGTTGCCCCTGAGCTATCCTCCAGAGACAGAGGTCAAACACTGGTCAAACAGATGTTCCACAAAAGCAACTTGGTTCTTTATCCTTTACTCATTAGGATACATGGCGTACGGTTCCATGTCTTAAAAGTGAATCAATAAAAAATTAATTTAATTTGAACTAATTAAAAATAACAATAAAAAGAATGATTCTTTGGGGGAGGGTGCCCCCAAACCCTTGTTTCCCCTTGCTCAAAACCCAACCCAAACCCCTCCCCACAAGATTGAACCCTTTACCCCAACCCCACATATATTTTCTTTAAGAAATTGAGTACTTTTTCATTATTTTTAATTCGTTATATTTGTCATTTGTTATTTATTTTTCATTATATTCAATGTATACCCATGCGACCTATCCTGCCTGGTTTTCACTTCTGGTTTTCTTGATTTCACACAGTCTTTGGCAGATCCTGATAAGTCCTTCTCAGACCCCTTTTGCTGATATGCTTCTTGTATACTATGGCGTTATTAACCCGTTCCACGGGCTACACCAGCGGATAACGTCCCGGCAGCCTGAGTTAATGCCTCAAGTGTACTCTATGTTTATTAAGACCCTAATATAAAGCGCTAATCTCACCAAAAAAAAAGAAACTTTGTGATCAGAAAGTTGTCATTATTAGACAATGCTTTGAAGTCTGGGGATACATGTCTTTTTTTTAAAAAGATGTCTGTGAAGGAGCTGTATGGGGATAGGGCGATACATTGTTTCATAGGTGGAAATGTCTTGTGGTTTTATTTTTTAAGTCTATATAGAGCTGGGCCTAACCACGATCTTGGCTTGGCTGCTGTTAGCCTACCCTCCTGTACACATTAAAGTGTTTTTCATTAGTGAAGTAGCCTGTGCTCTCAAATCGTTAAAAAGAAATCACAAAGCTGCCGGCCCGGATTTGATACCGGGAGATTTGTTCAAAGATGAATCAACTGTTTGGGCTCCGGTCCTCTGTAAAATATTTAATGCAATCTTGACGAGAGGCAAAATCCCCACTTCCTAGAAACAAGCTATAACAGTCCCCATATATAAAAACGAAGGCAAGGACCAACCTGCTAACTATCGCCCAATCTCACTTCTGGACACTGCCGGTAAGCTCTTTGATAAACTCCATCTTAATCGTTTACAGGATTGGGCAGAGCAAGCTTACAGAAATATACAGTCTTAATCAAAATGTACCTCTATGCTGCCTTCCTTGATTTAAGGACTGCATTTGACTCTGTTTCGAGAGATGATGTGTGGCAAATGATGCTACCATGCCATGCTCCCATTGATCTAGTATCGATCATCTCCGCTCTCTATTCTGATAATAAAGCTAGAGTCTGTTACTGACTAGGGGGTGAGATGAAAAAAGAGTTTGAAGTCAAACGGGGAGTCCGGCAGGGCTGTAGCCTGGCACCCCTTTTATTGAATATCTATGTAAAAAAATGATTGCTGCACTGACGGAAGGGTGCAGGGACCCCCTACCCCCGAGATTGGCATGCAATCAATATCCTGCACCGTTCTATGTGGATGATGTCGTGCTACTTGCTACTACCCCCAACAGCCTCAAGACATTTTTATCTATCTTCCAGAGCAAGTGTAAGTCCCTTGGTTTACATTTTAATTATGACAAATCAAAAGTAATGGTGTTTAGGCCTCCTCTTTCAAAAAATAGATCTATAGCTTTAGTTGCTAGTGACGCTGTTATTGAACAAGTGGACCACTTTCATTACCTTGGAGTGCGTGTTCAAGACAATGGTGGATGGACAGCAAAATCTTCCAAGTCAGAGGCCACATTGGAGAAGTATAGTGGTGGCAACCAGCCTTTTTTTTTTACAAACATGGTAGTGCTGGCATTTTTCCAGCC
The DNA here is from genome assembly GCF_040938575.1 of Ambystoma mexicanum. Classification (NCBI taxonomy): domain Eukaryota; kingdom Metazoa; phylum Chordata; class Amphibia; order Caudata; family Ambystomatidae; genus Ambystoma; species Ambystoma mexicanum. The sequence goes on from NC_090939.1 coordinate 972,094,814, forward strand.
CTGGATTTGCTTCGCAAACAAGCCTTGCCAGCCGCACTATACAGTGCCAGACTCGGGGGTTTGTAAACTCTGATAAGGTAAATCATTGCGAAAATATATTTTTTGGAAACTACTGCTTCTTCCAGCTAGTGCTTCCTCACCATTGCTCCACTTAGAACTCTGTGTTATATTGGCTTAGAGCATGGAGTACAAAGGGTCTGGAAAAGTATTGTGAAGGGTAAGCTCATATCCAGGGTTCAAATGGAGGAAATAACTTGAAATTGTTTGCCTATGTTAAAGCAATCCTGAATTTAGCTAGACCTGACCTTTGGAAACATCCTACGGCTCTGACCACTCAGAAAATTAAGCAGCTAAAGTAGGTATGAATCAGAGAGCCCACTAGAATCTATTAGTGGATGCTGCAAATCAAAAATTGGGTCCAGACTATCTTGAGTTTAGAATGGAGTATGGTTTTTTCAAGGCTTATTTGGGCATTGTGACTCCGCCCTTGGAGGGATCATTGTATATACGTTTTAGACTTGGAATATTACTCGTGGCAGCTTTTACTTCCCTGTGGTGAGTCAATGCCACTGCAAGACATACATGCGAAAAAATATATAAAACAGAGACTAATCCATATGCGACAAATATTTTTAGAGACGGCTATTCATCATGTAGTTTCTGCACTGTTGTTTTTAAGTCAGTGTTTATCTGGAAATGTTATTTACGCAACAGCACGTTACATATCTAGAGCATGGCGACAGAGGAGCAAAGTGTTGAAATGGGATAGTGCCACTGTTGGGGTCAATAGCTGTGCACGATTTATATGGCTTGCATTTTATGCTTTTTGACTATATTTGGTGTTTTAAATATCTATTCACATGTTTTTTCTTCTTAGTAATTTGTATTTGTTGTTGTGAAGCTTGATGGTTTTATTCCGAATAAAAGCTTATGAAGATGATGTAACATACTGAACACTTATGTAGCAGCTGCAGAAGTTGAAGTCAAACGAAGAACAAGTATAACCCAAGCCAGTAGATCAAACCCTGTTAAAGTTAAATCAGCTCAATTAAGACCTGAACACCATTGTTTTAAAGTTGTTGAAGCTGTTGCACCCCCAGAGTCCTCTGATACAAGGGTTGCAAGTGTGAGAAACCTGAAGGTATCTCACCGCTAGTTCCTGGGGATCTGTCATCCAGGTGGCCAGGACACGGCCATCGCTGTTGGATCCAGTTCCTGGGGGTGGACCAGTGTGGTAGGATCACCTGGGTTAAGGGTCTTTGAGGAGTGGGAGACCGAATGGTGAGATGCGGTATCCCCTTCCCCGTAACACCTTTACCGCATCCTACTTCTCACAGGCAGCTCACTGTGAGAGACAATGAAATTATACCCAAGCCGTATACCTGACATGTCTCAATACAATGGTCAGGCAGTGTCAGGCAATTAATGGCCATTTCAAACACCTGACTTCCATCACACTTTCCCACATGGATAAAAGGCACAGCACGAGAGCACACTCTGAGCAAGTCAAAGCACGCTAGGAAGCAGCAGTTCCAAGATGGCAGTTTAATACAAGGAAAAAGACGGCAAGAACGAAGAGGATCGAAAGGAGGGAAGTGCCCTTGATCTTTTCAATGAAAGATTGTTACTTTCATGAACCTTCGAGAATAGGAAACGTAAGACCTGCATTCAAGGCTGAAGAATGCTGTATTGTGTGTCAGAGGTATCCAGGGCTCTCCTGCGTCGTTAGTTAAAAGGAGGGAAGAATCACTTGCCATGGTGGTGCTGTCCTTGGCTCCTATAGAAAATAGCGCCATTGAAGTCAGCAGAGCCACTAAATTGGGGAGAGTTGGGGAGCCAGTGAGTTGGGGAGAACAAACCGGTCTATGTTGAAGCCAAGGTACAAGCGGCAACATTGTACAGTGAAAACTGAAGCAAACAGTGCATGAAGCGTATGTGTTAATCGACGTGTACAAAATGGAACAACAGATGAGTGATTGAACTTTGAAGTCAAGATATGATACCTCAGACAGAGTGGTCCAGCACCGTGCATGTGATCATTCAAAAGTCTCTGTAAGGTATCCAACTGAAAGGTCGCAAAAGCGAAAGAGTGAAAAGGAATTGTGAAATCGAAGTGGTTCTGCAACGGGTCAAGCAAAACCCTGTGCACATTCGAAAGTCTTTGATGTTAATAGCGTGAAGAAAGTTGATGACAAAATAGATGAAGTTGGTCCGAGCCCAGTGGAGGAAGATCAGCTGAGAGATTTTGGTTAAAGCACTTTGTGTTAAAAAGTTAATTGATCCGAGCCCGGTGGAGGGAGATTAATTGAACATGTGTTAAAGTGGATCTGAGCCTGGCAGAGGGGGATCTGAGGTGAATCGTAAATATCATCCAAGCATTGTGTTAAGAGGATCTGAGCCTGACTGAGAGGGTTCCGAGGTGAATAGTGAATCGCCTGAGAAACAGAGTGTTTGTGAAACGCTAAGAGGAAAAGAACTTATTGTTTGCTTGGCATATCAGTGTTGGCCAATTTGACTGAATATTTTTGACCGTATGGCCCATTTGACTGAATTTAGGCTGTACGTAATGATCGTAAAACCAAAGATTCAGTCAAATGGGCCCTATGGTTCCATTATAGTGAACAAGGAGAACATGGGTTGCAGGGGTGTCCCCCGCTCCCCTTGCTCGCTATAATGGGAACAGGGGTTGCAGGGGTGTACCCCACTTCTGGGATTTTGCAAGCGGGGGACATTAAAAAAACAAAACAACAGAGTAAGGGATCCTGCGGCATCAGTTCTGACCAGCGTTGCAGGGACGGAACTGACGACGCAGGGTCAGATGTAAAGCGGGAGGTGAACGGTAATTGGGGGGAGGAGGGGATGTTTTGGAAAGGTGGGGGAGGGGTGGGAGGAGGGGGTGGGAATGGATTGATATGATTTTGCCTACTGCAAAATTGGGTTTGAGGCTAAATTGACTACGCTCAAATCCATGTGAACAATTATGCCAAGGTCAAATCATACCAATCCGTCGCATCAGGCCCTCTGAAAGAAGAGACTTTGAAAGCAAAGAGACTTGGGCACAGAAGGCCCTGATGCTAATGATTGAAATGTATCCTCGTGCTATAGAAAGCAGAGGCTGTGCTAAATTCGAGTGTACCGCCTTGTCCCGTGCTATAAACCTATGGAAGGGAGGCCAACGGCCTGAACATCCTGACATATAATTTTGTGAACACTTCTTTCTTTTTCATAACACTGTTTCCCACACTATTTGTATTTAGAGGTAAGGATTGGCAATAGGTTTATTAGTATAGGCCCATTTATTCTGACAATACCACTAGGACTGTGTTTTTATTCGTCGTAGCTTGCTCCCATCTATAGATTTAGGATTTAGGATTAGAGAGCCGTTTTTTCCAACCCTTTTTGAAGTTCATTAAACTGTGGTCACTTGTGTCTGACTTCCTTACACAAGGTTATGCGAGGCAGGAATAGTGGCAATACGGCTTTGGGGTAACTACTGGAGACAAAGAGGGTTATGTGAAGCTGGGGAAGGGAGCTGGGTTCCTGTTAGAAATACCTCATTAACATATGTAGAGCTAAGACTGTTCAAATCAAGAAGAAACAGCCTGGGAGCTAAAAACAGATTTTGTGGTAGCTGCAAGACAGAAAGGAAAGGCAAAGAGATTGCCCTGTCTTGCCATACAAGAGAGAAGAGTGCCTTGCCAACCTGCAGAGGTTCGAAGAGTCTTGTTGAAATTACCTAAAATACTAAGTCACAGTAGCAGCTGTAGAACTGTGTTTGTCGATACTTTTGTCAGAACATTATTATTTGAATATTGTAGGAGCAGAAGCAAACTGTGGGGCAAGTGAGCCTGCGCACACAGTATAATTGGCAGAAGGGAGTTGCTAGAGAAAGAGCAATCTCTAAGAAGAAGCATCCTGACAAACTGTATTTAAAGACACGATGGAAGTTACAGGAAGAACATTTGTTGTTAAGCAGAAGCAGTACTTTTGACATAAATGTTACCCATTCTTTCCTGTAAGGAGGTTATCCAGGAATACCATTGTTGTTGTTGTTTTCTTTGGGGAACTTGGAAAATAAATATTTTCATCAAGCAAAGAAGGAACTGTTACCAGTGGATTTTTGTTTGTGTGAACCTTTATTTCTTATGAACTTTTCAAGACTTGATTTAAGGCTTTCTTTTCCTTGTAAGAAAAGTGACTTTGTGACATTCCTGGTTGAGCAAGATCTGCCCAGGACCAACAGAAGTCATCCAAGACACTGGTTATTTGGTAATCTTTTATTTGTGTTGCTTATATGTTATTTAAAATGTTTCTGTTGTTTAGTGTGAGGGTTTGTTTTGTTTATGCTAGGAGGTTTTCCCTTAGATCCCAGATTAGGTAGGGAATCCCCTGGTAGAGTAGGTTTAGTTAAGTTTTATTTTCTAATTTTGTTTAAAATAAAATTCAAACCTTGGGAAAACTAAACATAGTTGTGAGTCTCACATTACTGACCCTCACAAATGAAAATAAACCCACTTTGACCGTCGGCCTTTGCAGCACTCAAATAATCAAAGATTCTCATGATCAGTTCAAATCCCCACGGAAAAACAGGCTTCCAGCAATAGGTGTCTCCAATCGTTGCAGGCAATCTTTATGGTTAACAACAGTCTTTTCAGAAAGGAGCAGTTGTATTTACTTTCTGTTAAGGCTTTCGATTGATATGTGGCAGGGTGTTCTTCTTTGTCTTCTTGTATCTGTTTTAACACAGCTCCAAATTTATTTTATTTCATTTGAAACTTTTAAAGCGCACCAGAACCCTGAGGTATAAAGGCGCTATAGTTTAAGAGTACAGTCCCGGTACAATGGCTTTGTGAGTGGAGTCGGCTTCAGTAATGAAAGGAATGGCAGTATTAGACTGGAGCTTGCGTGACAATTAATTATTTCAGAGAGGAAAACACCTCTTTGGCGCCTGAGGAGGGACGTCATTTAGGGGTCGCCAGAGGTCACAACTGTGACCTCTAAGGTCTCCCTTGCGACCTCTGTGGTCTCCCTTGTGGCCAGAACCATGTGGCTCTTTACTTCTGGAGTGGCTGGCTTTCTTGTTCAGGCCCCTTAAAAAAAAGAAGAAAAATAAGAACAGGAGTGCCACAAGTCTAACACATTCAGCACTGACTCTAAATAAGAAAGAATCGGAATACCAAATAATGTGTCTTTCTGGTATTCTATACAACAATTGCTAGACTCATTAAAGGTTTATTTCAGGCACACTTTGGGCCTATACACACTGATCTTAACCATACATATGGCGATCCATTCTTGTATGAAATGTACATCACATTATAGTGTTATCGTAACCATATTTTTCATAGTGTACAATGCTATGTGATGCCACTTCCTGTTTTGTCAACAGGTGAAAGGTTGTGTTCCATCGCTTTCCGTGATATCACTTCGGGGTGGGTTCAAATGACATCACTTCCTGTGATGTCATCAGGGGGTCAAGGGTCGTGTAATGTCACTTCTGCTACCCCTGGCATTTTGGTGAAATGATGTCCCTGTGTCTGAGGTTGATTTAAACCTACGAGGCCAATCTAACATTTCAGAAACTGTATTTGGGTCCATAATGAATCTTGTGTCTGAAAAAAATTTATCACAGGCATAAAATGGTGTCAAAATCTAAGTACATTTTTGAGGTTTAGCTTGTTACTTATGGGGTTGGAGTCAGAGAAAGGCGTCTGTGACATGACGATTGTATTCGTCAGGAGAGGAAGAATGAATCATAATATCATCTATGTAGACATTCATAGAATGCTGAAGAAAACTGACCGCTGGACAACTGCCCGAGCATTAGCAAGGCTAAAGGGTATCATCTGATATTCCTCAGGTCCAAAGAGTGTATGGAACACGGCTTTCCATGTGTCATTTGAATGGATACAAATTAGATGACAGGCCCTGAGTAGGTACATCTTTGTGAAAGTATGACTGTGATGCTGGAAATGCATCAGAGGGTCAGGGCCTCTGAATCCTTGTCCTTTATTGCTTTATCATGTATGTTCTGACTTGTTGTTCGCGAGGGAGTTCACGTGCGACTCCTGGCGAAGCAGCTCTTCCTGTATTTGGTTTGGTGAACAGACCCTTGGGATACCCTTATTGCACCCATGAGTGGGAGTACGACCCTGTACTCCTAGTGTATGTTTTTGGGCAACTGTTTGTAGCCGACAGAGCAGGGTACAGGCTGGTGGCAGCTCCATGCTGAATTGACAGGTGCCCTGCGCATCCTCCATTTTGGGATGCCCCGGCCTTGTCATTGCAATCAGTAGATTTCTGTTCGAGACAAGATGGGACCTGTGGCCTCTGCCGTCCATCGCATGTTACCTTAGTTTTCCCGAAGTCCCGGGAAGCCCTGATCCTGTCCCTTTCCCCTGACTGGATGTTGGGTGGAAGTTCCATATATGGTAGTGTGGGGAAGTGCCGACCAGACTGGCTAGAGCCTTCCCAACAACCGTATGTTGTGGGTACACCCGTGGGGTGGGACCTGGGTGAATGGAGTGTGTGACGAATCTACACTTCTTGTCGTGGATGTCTGGTTTCTGGTGTTTGACACAATGACTGAGACAGCCCTGCCCGAAACTGGTATGAATGCAGTGTGTAGTGTTGAATGGCATGGTACTTGTCCGAATCCACATTCCATGTTGTAAGTGTCTGGATGGAGAAAAGAGGCCTGAATGCACTGTGCGCCTGATTGGCTGACAGACTGCTGATAAGGCACCCTCTTCCCGAGCTATGAGGGACCATCGTGCACCAGCTGATCCTTGCCAAAGCTCCGTTGTAGGCAGACCTATGAAAGGCTGCTGACCGGAGAAGGGGACCACCAAGGAGAATGAAGAGAAGCACCGGACAGCCGTCCACCGTCGATGACCGCTGTTGCCTAAGAACAGTTGACCAGCTTTTGCCTAAGAACATTTGATCCAAGGACTCCCTTGTTCATCATCATCGACCGCTTTCATTCTGCCAGAGAAAGTCAAGGCCGCTGATGACCGAGGAGAATCCGCTGGTGGGTTTCCCCCCACTCAAAGACCTCAGAGACGCTGACGGAGCTACTGAAGCCAGACGTGGTCACATCCCATTTGCCGACGCCAGACGCCGACGACTCAACGCCCTTGCTGGGCCAAAGTTCTTCATGGACTCTGCGGCAACTAACCATCATCACCGAGGTGCACCGCACACCTCCCCTGTTGCAGGATGTTTTCGATCCCTCGTCTACGAGCACCGCAAGGACCGAAGCTGCTGCCTCAATGACAACGTTCACCCTTTCTTCATCTCGGGAGTACGACGACCCGCGGCTCCTGCTTGAAAGGTAGTGCACTCAAGAAGAGCCCATCGATTCCCCGACAAAGAACTCTACAACGCAAGGAACATTTGGGTTGCAGAACTATAGAAGAAGATAAGAGTCTAATCGACAATATACGGACTGGGCTTGTATGATATATCTTTATTTACATGTTGCCCAGGTGGGGGGATCCTCATACAGAACTGTGCCTGACGGTAGGGGCTCTGTATTTTGCCAGTTGTCTAACCAACTTATCTTCCTTCAAATCTATGGTTGAAATCGTTTCACTTTGTTGATTCATATGCTATTTGAACTGAGTACATTTGATGCATTTTAATGGGATCAGAGTAATCGTGGTAGCACCTAGAACTGTATATATTTGCCATTTTAGAATTGTCAGAGCACAAAGTGTATTATTGTGATAGTGTATATAACCTTGAACCTTATTTATATAAAGACTGTGTTTGAACTAATACAGTGTGTGGACATTCCATTGTGGGTGCTTGGGGACTACACTGTACTTAAGAACCAGCCTGCATCACCTCGTGAGAAGCTAGGCCTTCATTGCTTGACTACGTTACCATAATAGAGAATCTTGGCTGGGGTCCTCTGAGCCTCTCCTCTACCATATCGAGAGCAGGAGTACAGACACCCCCCCAGTGAACGTTTCTTTACAATGACCACCTCTTACTGCTCCTTGAATATCAGTGATCAATGGCAGTGGATATTTATCCTTTACTATAACCTGGCTTAGTTCCCAGAATTGAGACACCTAAGAAGTTCTGTGGTGTTCCTTTTAGGTACAAACAAGAGCAAAGCACCCCCTGGACAGAGAGATTCTTTAATTACCCCATTCTGCAGGAGAATACCTACTGTTGTATTTACATTTTTACTGAAACATGTATTACAACAGTACAGACAGGTATGCCAGACAATCTTAAAGTTATATGAGATTATGTCAGATCCACAAATCTGCCCCAGATCATCTCATACAAATTGCCCTTCTACTGCTTGCGCAGCATGACTCACTCAAGTAGCAACATTTTCCGCAGGTCCTCAACCCATGCTAACATCGATGAAAGGGTAGTACCCTTCCAATCCTGCAAAACAACCTTCTTTGCAGAAAGGGAGACCCTAAAGAAACAGCATTTTTGTGGGTAAGTCCAATCCTTCAAGAGCTAATTCTCCCCCAAGACAACGGTCACAAAATCAAAGTCCAGTTAAGTTCTCAAAACCCAGTTCATTGTCTCTGCAACATCACACCAGAATGATCTCACTTTACAACATTCCCACACCATGTGCGCAAAAGAGCCCGACCTATGATCGCAACCCCCAACAAGCGTCTGGATCAATCATACCCCGCAAACTCAACCTGGTTGGCGTCCAGTAAACATTGTTACGAATCTTTATCTACTGCACTCTGTCACCCAGATTGAATGAGGTCAGGGACACATTTCTGCACAGTTTCTCCCACCTTCCCTCTGTCATGTATTTGCCAATTGTATCAGACCATGTCCTGAGTAGTTGCTCATTCGACTTCTTCCTGCTCATCAGTAGTCTGTACATGTTTGAAGCAAAATGTTCCTTTCCTTTAAAGTACAATATTTGTTATTTGAAAACATTTTGTCCATTCACTTCCTAATTTCCTACTATTTCCCGCAATCTTCTGTATTACCCATAGGTGCAGTCATGAAGGTCCATCATCCTTGTAAGCTTGCTAAAGGGGATGCAGGTACTTTTCACGAACAAGTCTTCAATCTATTGTACATCATTCAGAAACCAGTGCAGTCAGCGCACTCTCTTATTTAGCCAGATCGGCGTTCTAGGGGACAAAGCGGGTTCCTCCTAAGTCATTCACTCATGTGTGTGCCAGATCCATCTCAGGAAATCTATTGCAGGAGAAGGGACACTGCCACTGACACTCCCAGTTGTCAAAAGGGCCTCAGGGACCAGTGGTGTATTCATACTTGATTCCACCGATGCTCAAACAATAGGCGCCTCCTCCAGAAATGGTATCAAGTGGAGCCGCCGAAAAAGCATGATGGTACAATTCAAAGTTGGGCACTCCCAAGCCCCTTCATTCACAGGGCAGATTGATCAATCTTAAGTTTCTATGCCCACGCATCATCCATGAAGACTGCAGGGGGTCCCCAACCAATCATGGCAGTTACTTGTTTTCAGTGCTGCTTAGTGACACAAAGGGTAACCTGGATAACAAATAAAATGTATTGTGGCCTTCGTGTTGTAGAAAAGAAATGATCTTCTGACTGAGTGGGATTTTACACATTCTCCTGGCCTCTCACTACTTTTAGGAATGGGAGCTGGTGTTTCCTAATTTTTGAAAATGGGCAGTTGGACACTTCCTGAAGTGATGAGCATGTGGTGTACAATACATACAGAGACACTGGATTCTTCTGCAATGTCTTTTCTTTGGACAACAGACTGCAAGTACTGAGCTGCATAGGTTCTTCCTTGCCATGCTTCTCAGAAGGTAACCACTGCCTGGGGTATAATGGTGGTCTGGGATGTATGTCTTTGGTTTATCTTCACACTGTTCTGTGCTCTTGAGGATAGAACACCTGCTGCAAATACAAGGTAATCATGGCCAAAAAGGTTGCAAGTTATGGTACCCAAGCTAGTTTGTCCTCGATTTCATTGTAAAGCCATCTCAGATATAATGTAAAACAGGCCTCCTTAGGCCATCTGGTTTATTTGGTAATTTCTTAAATTGTATAGAATATTGTGACACATGTGGACTATTTGTCCCTTCGCCCTAGATGGGAGTCACACCCTTTGAGGCTTAGGGAGGTGAGCCTGCTAACCAAAACCCTGCCTCCGGGTAGTGACAAGTGCAACCTCACTGGGAATGACTCCCCTCTTGGGGACAAGGACTCCCATTCAGTTGAGGAACTCCGAGACCGGAACACCTTATCTGTCTACATGGGAATCAGAAAAGCTGTTAAATCTGGTTAATTTGATCCGTCCATCGCCTGTTACCTTAGTTTTCCCGAAGTCCCGGGAAGCCCTGACTCTGTCCCTTCCCCCTGACTGGAGGTTGGGTGGAAGTTCCATATATGGTAGTGTGGGGAAGTGCCGACCAGACTGGCTAGAGCCTTCCCAACAACCGTATGTTGTGGGTACACCCATGGGGTGGGACCTGGGTGAATGGAGTGCGTGACGAATCTACACTTCTTGTCGTGGATGTCTGGTTTCTGGTGTTTGACACAATGACTGAGACAGCCTGCCCGAAACTGGTATGAATGCAGTGTATAGTGTTGAATGGCTTGGTACTTGTCCAAATCCACATTCCATGTTGTAAGTGTCTGGATGGAGAAGAGAGGCCTGAATGCACTGTGCGCCTGATTGGCTGACAGACTGCTGATAAGGCACCCACTTCCCGAGCTATGAGGGGCCATCGTGCACCAGCTGATCCTTGTCAAAGCTCTGTGGTAGGCAGACCTACGAAAGGCTGCTGACCGGAGAAGGGGACCACCGAGGAGAATGAAGAGAAGCACCGGACAGCCGTCCACCGTCGACGACCGCTGTTGCCTAAGAACATTTGACCCGCTGTTGCATAAGAACATTTGATCCAAGCACTCCCTTGTTCATCATCATCGACCGCTTTCATCCTGCCGGAGAAAGTCAAGGCCGCTGATGACCGAGGAGAATCCGCTGGTGGGTTTCCCCCCACTCAAAGACCTCAGAGACGCTGACGGAGCTACTGAAGCCAGACGTGGTCACATCCCATTTGCCGACGCCAAACCCCGACGACCCAACGCCCTTGCTGGGCCAAAGTTCTTCATGGACTCTGCGGTAACTAACCATCATCACCGAGGTGCACCGCACACCTCCCCTGTTGCAGGATGTTTTCGATCCCTCGTCTACGAGCACCGCAAGGACCGAAGCTGCTCCCTCAATGACAACGTTCACCCTTTCTTCATCTCGGGAGTACGACGACCCGCGGCTCCTGCTTGAAAGGTAGTGCACTCAAGAAGAGCCCATCGATTCCCTGACAGAGAACTCTACAACGCAAGGAACATTTGGGTTGCAGAACTATAGAAGAAGATAAGTGTCTAATAGACAATATATGGACTGGGCTTGTATGATATATCTTTATTTACAGGTTGCCCAGGTGGGGGGATCCTCATACAGAACTGTTCCTGACGGTAGGGGCACTGTATTTTGCCAGTTGTCTAACCAACTTATCTTCCTTCAAATCTATGGTTGAAATCGTTTCACTTTGTTGATTCGTATGCTATTTGAACTGAGTACAGTTGATGCATTTTAATGGGATCAGAGTAATCGTGGTAGCACCTAGAACTGTATATATTTACCATTTTCGAATTGTCAGAGCACAAAGTGTATTATTGTGATAGTGTATATAACCTTGAACCTTATTTATATAAAGACTGTGTTTGAACTAATACAGTGTGTGGACATTCCATTGTGGGTGCTTGGGGACTACACTGTACTTAAGAACCAGTCTGCATCACCTAGTGAGAAGCTAGGCCTTCATTGCTTGACTACGTTACCAATAATAGAGAATCTTGGCTGGGGTCCTCTGAGCCTCTCCTCTACCATATCGAGAGCAGGATTACAGATACCCCCCCAGTGAACGTTTCTTTACAATGACCACCTCTTACTGCTCCTTTAATATCAGTGATCAATGGCAGTGGATATTTATCCTTTACTATAACCTGGCTTAGTCCCCAGAATTGAGACACCTAAGAAGTTCTGTGGTGTTCCTTTTAGGTACAAACAAGAGCAAAGCACCCCCTGGACAGAGAGATTCTTTAATTACCCCATTCTGCAGGAGAATACCTACTGTTGTATTTACATTTTTACTGAAACATGTATTACAACAGTACAGACAGGTATGCCAGACAATCTTAAAGTTATATGCGATTATGTCAGATCCACAAATCTGCCCCAGATCATCTCATACAAATTGCCCTTCTTCTGCTTGCGCAGCATGACTCACTCAAGTAGCAACATTTTCCGCAGGTCCTCAACCCATGCTGACATTGATGAAAGGGTAGTACCCTTCCAATCCTGCAAAACAACCTTCTTTGCAGAAAGGGAGACCCTAAAGAAACAGCATTTTTGTGGGTAAATCCAATCCTTCAAGAGCTAATTCTCCCCCAAGACAACGGTCACAAAATCAAAGTCCAGTTAAGTTCTCAAAACCCAGTTCATTGCCTCTGAAACATCACACCAGAATGATCTCACTTTACAACATTCCCACACCATGTGCGCAAAAGAGCCCGACCTATGACCGCAACCCCCAACAAGCGTCTGGATCAATCATACCCCGCAAACTCAACCTGGTTGACGTCCAGTAAACATTGTTACGAATCTTTATCTACTGCACTCTGTCACCCAGATTGAATGAGGTCAGGGACACATTTCTGCACAGTTTCTCCCACCTTCCCTCTGTCATGTATTTGCCAATTGTATCAGACCACGTCCTGAGTAGTTGCTCATTCGACTTATTCCTGCTCATCAGAAGTCTGTACATGTTTGAAGCAAAATGTTCCTTTCCTTTAAAGTGCAATATTTGTTATTTGAAAACATCTTGTCCATTCACTTCCTAATTTCCTACTATTTCCCGCAATCTTCTGTATTCCCCATAGGTGCAGTCATGAAGTTCCATCATCCTTGTAATCTTGCTAAAGGGGATGCAGGTACTTTTCATGAACAAGTCTTCAATCTATTGTACATCATTCAGAAACCAGTGCAGTCAGTGCACTCTCTTATTTAGCCAGATCGGCGTTCTAGGGGACCAAGCGGGTTCCTCCTAAGTCATTCACTCATGTGTGTGCCAGATCCATCTCAGGAAATCTATTGCAGGAGAAAGGACACTGACACTGACACTCCCAGTTGTCAAAAAGGCCTCAGGGACCAGTGGTGTATTCATACTTGATTCCACCGATGCTCAAACAATAGGCGCCTCCTCCAGAAATGATATCAAGTGGAGCCGCCGAAAAACCATGATGGTACAATTCAAAGTTGGGCACTCCCAAGCCCCTTCATTCACAGGGCAGATTGATCAATCTTAAGTTTCTATGCCCACGCATCATCCATGAAGACTGCAGGGGGTCCCCAACCAATCATGGCAGTTACTTGTTTTCAGTGCTGTTTAGTGACACAAAGGGTAACCTGGATAACAAACAAAATATATTGTGGCCTTCGTGTTGTAGAAAAGAAATGATCTTCTGACTGAGTGGGATTTTACACATTCTCCTGGCCTCTCACTACTTTTAGGAATGGGAGCTGGTGTTTCCTAATTTTTGAAAATGGGCAGTTGGACACTTCCTGAAGTGATGAGCATGTGGTGTACAATACATACAGAGACACTGGATTCTTCTGGAATGTCTTTTCTTTGGACAACAGACTGCAAGTACTGAGCTGCATAGGTTCTTCCTTGCCATGCTTCTCAGAAGGTAACCACTGCCTGGGGTATAATGGTGGTCTGGGATGTATGTCTTTGGTTTATCTTCACACTGTTCTGTGCTCTTGAAGATAGAACACCTGCTGCAAATACAAGGTAATCATGGCCAAAAAGGTAGCAAGTTATGGTACCCAAGCTAGTTTGTCCTCGATTTCATTGTAAAGCCATCTCAGATATAATGTAAAACAGACCTCCTTAGGCCATCTGGTTTATTTGGTAATTTCTTAAATTGTATAGATTATTGTGACACATGTGGACTATTTGTCCCTTCGCCCTAGATGGGAGTCACGCCCTTTGAGGCTTAGGGAGGTGAGCCTGCAACCTCACTGGGAATGACTCCCCTCTTGGGGACAAGGACTCCCATTCAGTTGAGGAACTCTGAGACCGGAACACCTTATCTGTCTACATGTGAATCAGAAAAGCTGTTAACTCTGGTTTTGACTCACTGTATATTGACATTTTTCATTCTCTTTGGCTTCAGGTAATGCTGGATCTCACATGAACTCGACACTCAATGAAGAAGTGAACACCCATTCTGTTTGAAATTGCGTGCAAAAAAACAATAGGATCTTTGCATCAGAGAGAAACTTGTTGAGGTGCAAGTCCAACACCCCAAACGTGAGAGAAAGTACACACTAAAGAAGTTCTGATAGCACGGAAAGACAGCCTTTTAGTGCCAGAATTCTTGTTATAATGTGCGTCCTGCCCAACGTGCATACTGTACTTAGTCCAGATACACTGTAGAACGCAGCTTAGGGTATGGGCCCGGGTTGTATAAGGGGCATTTGCTAGTGAACATTAGGTGATTTGGATGGGGAGACGTGCAGTTAGACAGAGATTGCGACCGGCACCCTTTTATATTGGAGAAAGCTTTATTTAGTTAGTAGGAATCAGACAATGCAAGTATTAAGGAAAATGCATTAAGGGTTTACAGGCCCTTGGTTATATTAACTAGAATTTTGCTGCTTTGAATTAGACCACATTAGAAGTTGTATCTTTTCGTTGCACCAGATGGCTAGGCCGTGGTTTTGACTTAGGTTTTCTTTTAGTGAGTTAGATTTAATTCCTGCTCCACTAGCCAGTGCACAGACGTTGGCAGCACACTTGGAGGTGGTTTCAAATGCTGCACAGTGATTGGTTGATGGCGTAGGGCCTAGCAGTATCTGAGGCTTCGAACAAAGAACATTATAACAGTTTGTGTTCCAGACATTGGCTTAGCCCTTTAGTGGAAAAGAACATATCTCGTGGGAACAGCGTAGTGTTGACCTGTGGCCAGAGGGACTTGATTAGGTAGTGGCTGTACTGCCCCCAGTGAAGAATGGCCACTCAGTTAGAACTGCAGTTAGAAGGGTAAATGATGCCCATAATTAATTTCCAAAGAGTGTTGGCCTAGTAGTATTCTTTTTATAAGGTCACATATTCTCATAGGAGTGAGGGATGGCTGTGTCCTAGAAACACAACAGGTTTCCAAATGAGTATTGCATCAGGAGCTCAGCCATGGGGAGGCTCGGAGCGGGGATTGCCCCGTTTCGAGCCTCCTCATTGGCCAAGGAGCTGCCACGCCCCTCGCCGGGAACAAAGTACCCGGCACGCACTAACATACACGGGAATACCGTTTGGTCTGGCTTGGAAAAGAGCCGATCCACACGTATTCCCGGTGCGCAGCGCGTGCCGGGTACTAATGTAAAATAAATGCGGAAATTACTGGTGCCGGTAATACCGGCAATCCCCTCTATGGAGTCCTATAAGACTCCATGGAATGGGGATTTATCGCCCTTTCCACCACCTGGAATATCCCAGTAATAGCGAGATATCATGCAGCGGAAATGGGAGGGAAGACCATTCACTTTTCATAAATTGAACCTGCAGAGAGGTTGTCAACTGTCTTATCAAACATTGATGAGCTTTGTATATAAACCAAAAGAGGTCGAAGTGATTCGGCTAAGCAGAAGACGAAAACGGAGGTCATTGCTCCGGCATCCTCCTTTTTGTTGCATTTTTCTTAAGTGGTACGACCATGTAGTTGAATATGATTTGGACTATTTAATAATAATAAATAATAATAATTATTATTTTTGGAAATTGACGGGCAATCTTAGTTTTAGTTTTTATTAGGTAGCAAACTTCCCTCACAGCAGTAGGGGTGGATAGGCATTTTATTTTATTTTAAATAAAAACCCTGAACATGCCACACAGCAGTCAGAGTCCTTCTTCTGGTTTGCCACAATATGTAAGGATGTTTTGGGACCCCTGCATCAAATCCACGAGAAACTCTTGGGCAGACCAAGTTAATTAGTCTATCAAACATGGTTTTCAGGGCTCAGAGAAAGTCCTCATAAATGTCCAGAGGTAGGTCTGATGCAATAACTAATGAGCTTCCCCACGCCAGAGCATTACTTTTCAGGTGAGATATGAGGAAACCTGTATCCGTCAGTTTGAAAGAAAAAAAGCTTTAGACAGAATCTTCTTGGGACTGCCATCAAAACTGTAAATGAACAAATCCTTCAAATGGTGATCCATTGCTAGGTTTTCTCGGGCTGCGAAGGGCTGTCAATAGGTAGCATTTTCCAACATCAATACCTGTACTTCTGAGGTCACGATCCACACCTTCTATATGTGGAGCCAGGTCCATTCTCTCTTGTTGTAGCTAGTGTCGCAATCTGTCAGCGACTGACCTTACCTGGGAATGCAGTTTAGTTTGGGGGACCCATGGATATGGTCTGTTTCTTTCAATTGCAACCCTGCCAACAGTTGAGGTGACAGTTGAAACAGAAAAACAAATAGTCAGCTAAGCAGAGGAAAAACCCCTGCTGGGCTGAAAAAAACTCTGTAAGTGAACAATTTGTAATGAAAGCCCTTGACTTAAAATATGGAACTATTTTAATTGGTTTCGGCCAAAATGACTGCACCGAAAGTTCTGACCCATACCAAAAGTCAGAAAAAGCATCCCACCAAATGTTTGAACACCAAAAGTTTGAACCTTTGGTGGTATGCATTTTAGGTAGGTAAAAAAAAAAAGACTGCGGGGGCTAAGGGGGTATCCCCCGCAACACCCCGCTCACCGTACTCTACAGTATGGTGAGCGGGACTTGCAGGGGGGACAACCCTGTAGCTCACTGACAAAAAGTAAAAAAAAAAAAAGAAAAGGACCCTGCAGCGCCGGTTCCCGATCACGGAAGTGAAAGGGAACCGGCTCTGCAGGGACACAGAGCGAAGGAAAGAAAGGTAAGTAGGGTGGTGGCGGTATGGTGGGGGTGTGGGTGGGGGTGTGTTGTGGGTGGGTGTGTCTGTATGTAACGTTTTCTATTGTATGTTTGCATGGGAAATGTACGAACATTTGTAGTGTGTACATTTCCCACGCAAAGATTTCCGTCGCAGACTTTTCCGCAACAGAAAAATCACGCAGATCCTTTTAATTCCTAAATCCAATTAGTGACTTCAACATTTGCAACATTTATGTCCCTGGATTACTCTCTTATACCAAATAGTTGACAAAATCTTTGGTACATGAATATATTCAATAGTCTCCCATTGGTCACCGTGGTTTGGAATTCAGAGAAGGATTCTGCTTGATAGATGATAGATGAGAGAGGTAGTGGAGGAGATCCTTGTTTCGTGATTGGCAGGTCATACAAAAATATGGGTGGAGTGCAACTTTGTTGCTAAATAAAGTCAAGACGCTATAGCATTGCTCATAAGAATTGACTCCAAGCAACATGTGAATTATTATGAGGAAAGATGACTTTTTATGAGGAATGTGTGGTAGTGGGATTGCCAAGTCTATGACTAAGTGTGTGTGCAAACACATTTGTGATCAACCTTTCACATTCTGGCTGCTTGTGAACATATAATAGTTGCATGGGTAGCAGTCAGGACTTGAAGTAAAAGCTATATGAATGAGATGAGGGGATGGTGACCTTTATATCTCTGAGGTGTCATTTGTATACTACGTCTGAATCAGACAGCACACTTTACATTATGTAAAAGCTACCAGTATCCTGGGAAAGATATTTCAAGTTGGGCTTGGAAGGTGTTGAGTGATAAAGAGCAATGCTCTAGAGGTGACATTAAACCGACTGGTTAATGTTGCTTCAGACTGGGTGAAAGGGGCAAGTTTGGTCTCTTTTTTCGTTGATTGTATGGCATGTTTGAGCTGTGATACTGTATAGTCTACATAGAGGCTAGCAACAGGTATTTTTTGGAAGACGCTAGTTTTCACAATTTGCAGAACGTAAGTATTCTATTTATGTGCAGATCTGGTTGGAAAGATTACCATATTCTTTATGTCCCGCCTTACAAATATTGAACTAGGGTTTTATGCTGCTACCGGAGTAGTAGTCCCTGTAGGTTTGCATTTTTTTATTTTTTAGTTATACCATGGTGCCAGTAATACAACCTTGCATACCATCATATACAATTCATATAACACAATTACAAAAGAAATAAGACTAGGTCATATTTTAATTTAATTATATATTTATAATCATTCTATTTTGGGTACAAGCCTAAAACTCAAGCACAGAAAGTGACAGTAAAATCTCAGATCCTTCCAGGCAGCAAAGCCAAAATGTTTCCTTTTTGTTCAGTTTCAATGAGTCCCAAAATCTACAAAAAAGAAGTCTTTTAACGGACAACACATGTCATACAATTAAAAAGTTTTCGCCAATTTTCAATTTTTTCCCCTCTCTAGACACAATCTACACATTTTCTTTTAAACCTGGGATTGTCTTTCTTACCTCTAAAAAGATTACAAGAGTCCAACATATTTAAACAAAATATCAACAATTTCCTATGGAGCCCCAGAATGAGCAAAAAACACATATGTGGCTGATGCTCTAATTCTCTGCAGAGGGCCATCCGATATTCTGACGCAAACCTGTGATGAATCAACTTCCAGGGTACCAGTGGTCCAAGGGTGAATATTGGTTTCAAAAACATCACTCAGCCCCAAACCTATAATACACCAGAAGGGATCCAAACAGATTGGATTAACAAGCAAATTATAAACCTCCTTGTCCAATTTTGGTAACGTGGACAGACGGCAGGCTTATCTCTGAAAGGTCATGGATCATTGGTTAGTTGTAACACAGCTACAAAACAATTATTACCCAATGATAAAAGTAGTGTCCAGTTAAGGTTGTATTAAGAATATAGCTACTTTATTAATCCCAACAGACAGTCTAACACTATGAAATATAACCTACCCTTTAAAGGAATGCAGAGGACATACAGTTTCAAAGAAGGAAAAGGGAGGCACTCTGGATACTGACAGGAGGGTAGTCGGTGTGGCTAATAACCACAACAGTTTGTTAGGATTTCTTGGCTTCAGCACAAAGGGGAAAAAGGGTCTTAAAATGTATCTAGGGGGACAGACTACAATGTACCTTTGGCTGCAGATGTTCTTGGTTCTCAATACAGTAGATGCTCATCAAGGTACTTCTCCCAGCTTCTTCAATCGGCTTGTGTTGTCATTTATGGA
The DNA here is from genome assembly GCF_040938575.1 of Ambystoma mexicanum. Classification (NCBI taxonomy): domain Eukaryota; kingdom Metazoa; phylum Chordata; class Amphibia; order Caudata; family Ambystomatidae; genus Ambystoma; species Ambystoma mexicanum. The sequence continues at coordinate 972,114,050 of NC_090939.1, forward strand.
GGACAGCCCAAAGCTGTGGAGTATGTTGCAGGCAGGTTTAGAGACCTTCTGGCACTTCCTGTCCAGGAAGCGTGCTACAGAGCCTAGCAGGAAATGCAGTGTGCTTGCTGGGTACTGGTTCTGGAGCAGCTGGAGGGTCCTCTGAGTTCTATATCTCCCTCTGTTCACTGGGAGATGTTTACGGGAGGGATCTTGCTTGCTTCTTTGGATATCCTTGACTTCCTTCACTGGCGGAAGATGTAAGGCAGACTGTACCTTCAGCGAGGGCCCAAGGTTGAGTTCTCCTTTATTACTTCTTGCGAAGTCTTCAGATGATCTGCCAAAAGAGGGGCTCTGCCCTCTTTTAAAGCCAGGTGGGCCACAGGGATTGGTGTAGGCTAAGCCTACCTTAATGAACCAATCCTGTGGTCCCTGCCAACTATCTCCTGTATGCGTGAGGTCATAACCAGAGTGCTTTGCAACAGGAAAGTTAAAGGGGTGAAAACAGGAACAAGATTCACCTAAGAACTAAGATGGTGAAACTTCTCTCAACAGAAAGAGCTCTGGGATCACTCCTTTGTGCTACTAAGTCCCACCCATCTTCCTGTCTGTTGTGTTCAAAGAGTCTCTCTGGTTAATGGTTCTTCATGTGTGGTCCCTGTTAAAGCGGCAGGACTCCCTTGAAGCTGCAGCGAGACCAAACTCTTTGGTTCCTGCAAACGATATTCTTGTACCTTATAAATGGGATCCCCCTAGTGGGGTGGCCTACTGTAAACAACAGACCCAGACATGACAGTTCACTGTCATTGAAACTGAAGGCGCAAGCTGGCTTCAGGTTGACACAGTTACATTTGTAAGGTTGTTGGGTTTCCTGTCTCCTTTGTTAATATCTGCAGTCAGGACCCATGTGGGCCTGTTTAAATTACCCTTTATTGGTATGGTAATCACTGCCACCAGCTGCAGGGCCTAACAAAAGAGCAGGGCGGTTCCATGGAGCCTTTGTCAGATAAGCAGGATGACCCCTTCCTGGTGATGACAGCATGTACTCCTGGCTGTCACATAGCAACTAAATATGACAGGGGTGGACTGCGCCTGTAGGCTGTGCCCACATCAGAGTTTGCAGGTCTATACTTTTGTCATGGTGTCAGCATAGGAAAATGTAGGCGGATTAGCCCCACACATTTTCCTGCGGTTGGTCTACCATCATTCCATTTAAGTAAAAAAGCCCAGGAGAGCGCACACCCTCCATGTGGATGGTCTAATTCCTCACAAAACCTTTTCCATTGTGAATATGCATAATTGGAATTCCTATGCCAGTCCGGTCCCTTATTTATACCCTTTAAAAATAATATTAGAAACATGTTTATAAGAGATTGTAGTCAGAACTTCTTGCAATTTGTAACATAATCCATAACATGGACATTGTTACCCACCTCCATAACGTCACTTATCTTCCCCAGCAAAGAAGAATTCCCAGAATGTTGGATTCTTAAATACTGACCCACTGCTCTTGTTTGTGCCTGGGTAAAATAAAGAATAGATACCTGGGATGGCATTCTTCTTGTTCGTCTCCTAGATAAATGCTCTATCATTTAGTTGCAACTTTTCTTTCCTCTATCGTTCCCTAAAGACAGCCCAAATACATGTCCTGTTCATTTGAAAATGATTTGTTCTGAAAAATCCTCTTTGCAGTTTTAAGCACTTACTAAATACACCTTTGAATATGAAATTAGATAGGTATATTTATAAAATTCAAATTTCAATCAGCCCCCAATCATGATCCCACTGGTCAGCTTACATTGTAGAGCAGTAAATTCAGGGTACTGACAAATGTACCATTGTTGTCCCTCACTGAAATCGCAGCCGAAGACCTTTAAAATAAAAATACAAAAAAACAGTAAGAATATTTTTCTTCATCCTTCATTAATTTTAACAAATCAATCTTTTAATAACTTTATTATAATGACATCTTTCACAAGCTATACAAACACCACCAATATTTTTAGTGGTTAGGAGACTGTTTTGCTCTCCCAAAATAAGCGCACGGGCATATTACTTAGATTTCTCCCCAATACACTAAATAGGAAAGAATTGTACACTTGAAATGCAAGATTTCACTCAGACTCTCAGCTGCATTGTAAAACTGGCTCTTTACGGGCCTTTATTAATGAATAATACAACAATAAATAAAAGCAAATTAGATGGCATACTTCATCGTTGGCACAGTTGCAAGCTACTTCATCTCGCCAAAGAACTACACTGTAGAGCTTCCAGACCAGGTTGGCAGAGAGAGTCTTCACAACGGGACCCAGGAAAGATGTGTCCACCTTTCTCCCAGCAAAGAAGCTTTCTCTGACAGCCTAATCTGGTGCTCTCCAATTTAAACATTACACAAATGCGTAATGGCATTTTAAAGAAAGTTCACCTGTTGCTGGCATTCACGGGCATTCGGCCGAAATGTCACATGGAACACGGCAAGGGATAAACACATTATTTTTCTCAGGGGAGCGTGAAAGAGCTTGTTTTCAGCTCTTGCAACGTTATCAGGCAGCAATTCAAAACAGTCTTTCAACAGGGAAAAGTAGCATAGGGAAAAACAAGATGTTTTTCTAGTGATTCAAAGAATGCAGACAGTATTCAGAGCTCACATTAAAATGAAGCCTTTGCTGAGGCATGAGGAAAATGTACACCCAGAATGCATTTCACATAGACTCCATGTTTCTTAGTCAACTATATTACACTTTTTTAAAGCATTACAGTGACATTTTCCATAAACAATGAAAGCACTTCACGAGAAAAGCTGTTTGGTTTCTACATTACATAATATGTTGTAAAATGGACATCAACCACATCATTTATGTTTCATCCAAATACTATTACCATTGTCACAGTGCCAAAAACAACCTCTGATTATTATTTTTCAAACTTTGTCTAAATGAATCATGGGTCTTTTTACCTACACTATATACATCATTTTTCAATGCAACTCTTTCACAGTTGACTTTTATTTGTCCAGATTTGTCCTTCAAGAAACTCGCCTAGATTAGAATGATAATGTTGAAATGAATATATATTCTAGTTTAATGTTTTCAGATCCATTATAATCAAGACCCTCATTTGTGTGTGGACATTAAAAACGAATTTAATTCTAGAACTGGCGGTTGAAGTGATGGCTGCTTGAGGACTTGAAAATCCTGCTAATATATATTTGCACATAATGGGGAGTTTAGCTCACATGGTAGACCCCCCATCTTCAGGAAGACCTAGGCTGGGGGGAAATGAGACTGCTTAGATTTTGGAAGGGATTCCCAGCCATCTAAAAGGGTCAGGGAAGATGGATTGGTTGCCTCGCGCGATGAAGGTCAATTATTTCACAGAGATCAAGGATGGAGTTGTACTATGCATTGGAAAGATCTAGCAGACAGCTTTTTGAGATGAAAGAAGATCAGGCAAAGGTCAAAAGGCAGACCCAGGAGCTGTAATCTAGGGTCCCTGGCTTAAATGATCAGCTGCAACCCCTGGAGGATAAAGTGTCACATCTCTCTATATTGCTGGATGCTGCCCATAAAACAATCTCTAAACAGGAAAATTACTCAAGGCATTCTACTATCAGGATAACTGGATTTCCAGAGGGAATTGAAAATGGTCGCCCTATGAATTTTTGCAAAATGTTTTACTAGAGCTACTGGATTTGCCCCCAGGTAAACTGCTGGAGATTGAGAGAGCTATGTGAGGGGTCAGAAATGGAGGTAGAAAACTTGATAAAGGTTTTTCACAAGAAGCCATTGTATTAATTTAAAATAGTGTGATAAATGCCTCGCTTTCCCTAACCTAACATGGGCTTCCCTGCCTATGAAACTATTCACTAAAGGAAAACACTGTAACATAAAAAGTTATACGTCCCTCGCACCTATACATACAACAAAGATATGCAGGTATGTATATAGCTGTATAGATTTAAAAATAACTAACAATTAGAACCAAATATTCCGGATCCCCTACCCCAGGATCAAAGTACAATTTCCAAATAAAATTCCAAGGGAAGGTATGGTATTGTTTATTTATATAACGCCTATACACAGGCACGTTTCAAAGCGCTCAAGGAGGGTGGTAACATGGGGGGAAAACAGTCACTCAGAGCCATTGAAATTCGGAGGTGATAATAATCTACACAGGCATTGTTAGTACGTGAATGTACATTTAAGAGTTTGGGAGATTGCAAATAGGCCTGACAGTGATTCTGCAGATTTAAAGTGGTGAAGCCATGGGAGACAGACAGACTATATTCAAGCACAGTGTGTACAGATCGAACAAGTGCACAGAGGGTTACAGGGAGGGGGAGGATTAAGTGCACCTGGTCAGTTGAGACTGGGGTAAGTGCAGAGAGAGCCACTCTCCAGGTTTAATTTCTCAAGTGCATTGAGTGAGGATGGAGAGTAGGGCACAGAAGCAAATGTGACAGAGGACTGGCGGCAGTGCCAGGGACCAGTGAGACTCTGTAGTACACCCGGTGGCCAGTCAGCATGCTGAAAGGAAGAGGAGGGAGGGAGGGAAAAAACAGAACTGGGTTAGCAGGGTAGAGGGAGAGAGAAAGAGGAGGAGAAGAGGAAATTATTGAAGGGTTCCTGGAATTTAAGGAGATCCGGCTCAAGGCAGAGGGCAGCAGGGAGGTTATTCCAGAGGGAGGCACCTGCTGAGGATAAGGATCTCCCTCCAAATCTCTGCTTGGAGAACCGGCTCACTCGCAGAAGGTTGGAGGTAGATGAGCGGAGGGCTTGTGAGCGACAGTATTTAGCTCGGCAGTGTTGCAGGTAGGTAGGTCCCAGGCACCAGAAAGTCTTGTGGAAAATGCAAAGGGTCTTGCATGTTATTCTTGCAGCCACAGGGAGCCAGTGAAGGGATTTCAGCGCCGGAGAGATGCATTCCCTGGGCTTGAGGCCAAGGATAAGTCTTGCAGTTCTGTTGTGGATGAGTTGCAGAGGGCGCAGGGCAGAGGAAGGGAGGTTGAGGAAGAGGCTGTTGCAATAGTCCAGCCTGGAGAGAACCAGGGCTCTGGAGAGAGTGAGCCTCTTGGGGAAAGTGAGGAAAGGTAGAGTACCTTTGAGGAGGTAAAGCTGATAGTTAGACTTTTTAGAGATGTCTGCAATATGGGACGAGAAGGAGAGAGTGGAGTCAAAGATGACCCCAAGGTTTTTAGCTTCGCAGAAGGGTGCGGGCGCAGGGCCAAGGGAGGCCGGCCAGAGCAAAAGTGGGAAAGCGGGAGCAGGGGTCCGAATGGGAACAATATCAGTCTTAGTGGTGCTGAGGCAGAGGTAGTTTGCAGCACATCAGGACTGAATAGCGGACAGACAGTCAGGTATGAGCGAGGAGGAGGAGGCGGCTAAGGGTAGCCTGAAAGCTAGTTGCGTGTCATCCAGTTAGCAGTGGAAGTTAGAGGTGAAAGTGGCAATCACACGTGCCAGGGCAGCCATATAGATGTTGAAGAACCAGAGGGGTAGATTAGATCCCTGGGGAACGCCACATGTTGAGAAAATGATAGTCGAGTGAAAGGCTTTGAGTTCCACGTGGGATGGGCGGTCAGAGCGGAAGGAGGTTAACCATGCCAGAGCCTGATCTGTGATTCAGAGACATGCAATCAGGATGTCGTGGTTAACCACGTCAAAGGTAGAGGAGAGGTCAAGGAGAATGAGGATAGAGGGGGTGTAGTGTCAAGATTTGAGAGCAGTTCTTCACGGGTGTTCAGAAGAACAGTTTCCGTGCCTCTGGATGCTCTAAAGCCAGATTGATGGTTGTGGAAGGAACCAATGGATTCAGTGTGGATGGTCAGCTGAGAGATAGCCAGTTTCTCCAGGAGGTTGCCCAGGAAAGGAGTGATAGAGATAGGGTGGTAGTTTGGCGGAATGGAGGGGCCGGCAGAGGGTTTTTTGAGCAGAAGGTGCACATGGGAGTGCTTCAGGGTAGTTGGGAAAGAGCCAGTGGAAAAGGAGAGATTGCAAAGATCAGCCAAGGCTGGCACGAGGGAGTCGATATTGTCTTTAATGGAGGGGCAGGGGTCTACCTGTTTGGATGAAGCCTTCATAGATGGGACTTGTCTGGTGACCTCTTTCGGTGTGATAGGCGAAAAAGAAGAGAGGGTAAGAGGGGGGGGCTAAGGGAGGCTCCGGTGTTGGTGTATGCAGTGGTGTGGAAGGTAGGGAGGAAAGGATGTCTTGGATTTTTGAGATGAAGTGTGCAGCCAAGTCCAGGCAAAGTTCCTGGGTGGGTGTGACAGAGGAAGAGGCTGCTGCAGGATTGGCCAGTTCCTTGCAGACTTTGAAAAACGTGGCCGTGTTGTTTGATGCCACAGAGATGCAGGCTTGAATAAAGACTCTTTCCTTGGTGTGGATGCAGAGTCGATAATGCCTTTGAAGGAGGCGGCAGGCCAGTTTGTCTGATGGCTCACCCTACGCATTCCATTTCCGCTCAGCTGCCCTACACTTGCGGAGTCGAACCAAGAGTTGCACTTTTTGGAAGGCTTCAGTCGGACCCTCATGACAGGGGCAAGAATGTCAAGAGTGTTGGAGATAGAGAGATTGAGGTTAATGAGGGCTGTGTCAGGGTGGGAGTTAGCCGAAGGAGTGGGGGACGAGAGTTGGGGGAGGCAACTGCAGCCACTGTCACTGTTTTCATGGATCTGGTGACTTTGAAGCCAGGTGGCTGTGCCAGATGTATTGCTGCAAGAGAAGAGGAGAGCTTCAGGTGTGTTGAGAGAAGAGAGTGGTCAGTCCAGGAGAGGGAGATAGTGAGAGGGGTAGATAGAGGGATGTCAGTAGAGATGAGGGCATCCAAGTTGTGGCCCACAGTGTGTCTGGGGCCAGAGGGAAGGATAGAAAGGGTGAGAGAGTCACAGAGGTTGTGGAAAAGAAATGAGGAGTCAGGAGAGTACAGATGGATGGTAAGATCACCCAACAGGATGCGTTGAGAAGAGGAGGGGAGTAGGGAGGTAGCCAGGTCAGCCCATTCAGAAAGGAAGAGAGGGGTCTGACTTGGTGGCCGATAGAGGGTGGCCATAATGAGAGAAGATTTTGGAGATAGTGAGAGTCTGCAGACTAGGCACTCGAAGAAGGAGTAGGCCTGAGTAGGGATGATGCACACAGGTATCCATTCAGGGAAAATAAGCCCCACTCCCGCACAAGTCTTCATAGGTCTGGGTGCAGCGAGGATTTTGTAGCCTTCAGGGAGGAGTGTGTCAAAGCTTGTGATGGACCTATCCAAGAGTTCGAGGAGTTTGCAGATGTCAGACGAGTGTTTGATGGCAGAGCGGGTGTTGAGAGTGGCAATGTGGAGAAGCTTGCCATCTTTGAGGGTCTTCCTCGTGAGGGCACATGGGACAGTGCTCCCCCCATAGGGTTGCAAAAGGGCCATGGGGATAGTGGAGGATGGCAGAGGAGCCGAGGCTGACAAGGGAGCCGGGACAGTAAGGCAGGGCATTGGAATCTGTACAGAGGAGAAGGAAGGCACAGAGGGCAGGGAGCCTGGCCGGAGGAAGAGGTGAGGTTAGAGAGGCGAGGGAGGAGCCTGTTGAAGAGAAGAAGGTTGGGTTGAGGCCCCTGCACCATGATGGTTCCATTGAGATAAACATTAATGATGACTCTGGAAATGGCAAAGAGGTCAAGGAGAACCTCCCAGCGAGTGCCACCATTAATTGGAGAAGAGGCGATAGGAGGGAGAAAGCTGACCATGTAGTAAGTCCATAGATCAGGTGCATTAACGAAGCGGAGGATGTCAGTGATAGTCTCTCTGGCGGAAGCCGTGACATAAGTGTCTGTAATAGGAAGGCCTGGGTTGGAGCCCAGTATGTCCTTCTTAAGTTTCTTTCCAGACAGTTTTACTGATAGGAGAAGGATATGAGATAGTGAAGCAGTTGGAGAGGATAGGAGAGATAGATAGCAACATGGTTAGGTGAAGAAGAGGGCGGGGGAAACACTTACCAGGCTGAAACCAACTGATGCACTTGGAGGTAGGGGGTGTGGAGAGGTGGGCAGAACCAAAGAGGGGGGGCAGAGGAAAGCGCACCAGCTAGTGAACAGCACATGTAACCAAAAGGCGCAACTAAATTTGGTATTCAGCAGGGCAGGTGCAATGCATGCAGCACAGGGCCAAAGTTAAAACAATGTTTAGCAGGGCAGGTAAAATACATTCAGTTACTGGGCTATGCTAAATTCAAATTTTAAACAGGACAAGTGAAATGCATGCAGCACAGGGCAAGGCTAAATACAATTGTTAGCAGGGCAGGTGAAATGCATGCAGCACAGGGCAAGACTAAACACAATTTTTAGCAGGGCAGGTGAAATACATTCAGTTACTGGTCTATGCTAAATTCGATTTTTAAACAGGGCAGGTGAAATGCATGGATAAAGTAAACTTAAGTAATCAAGTTCTATTTCAAAAGGTAACACACACAGGTTTCTTCCAATAGCCAAGTCCTGTTTCCAACACAAAGTTCCTTTAGCTCTGAAGGTTTTCACTTGGTCTCGATTGTCCTATAATCAAACAATGTTTATCACAAAGTTTCCACAAGCTTTTTTTTATCAGACCAAATGTCTTTGTCTTCACTCTTCAAATGAATATTTCAATATGATTCATCATCTCTTGAGAAAACAACTACTACACACTTCTTCTTTATACACAACAAGGTTTCCATCAGGATTGTTTTACCACAGTTCATCAAACACATTCATTGCTTTGCCACTTTCTTTCCACCACAAACTGTCACCACAATGCAGTACTTCTATGTCTTCTTCCTGGTACACTCACCTGCCAAGGCTACCACTAACAATCCCTTTCCTGGTATATTTGCCTGCCAGGATGAATCTCCTAGCACTACTAAAAGTACTGTGTGATGTGGTATACTTCAAAACATGAGTAACGTCTTCCACTTTCAGTACTTCCAGTACAATTCACAACTACAACCATGAAGACACACCACCCATTGATGTTGTTTGTTCCACTGAATGATTGGCTACATAAAATGCAGGTTATATTCCCCTCCTCCATGTCACTGTCCAATAGAAGGGCCATTTCATTTCCACCTTTGGGGTTTCACTATTACACCAGGTAATTGTTGTTAAGGTCTTCTATTCAGCTATTTTTGCTTTTACTTCCAGGCACCCCTGTTTGACTTATTTAATTATGGTTGTTAACAGTATCACATATTGGACCCTCTTTACTTTGGCAATGATGGTTATTCTTTGGGTTCAATATTGCCCCCTCATTCCTTGGGCAATGGTAGTCACAGTATTTCTTAAATATCGGTTACTTGGGTAGTGGTAGCAATAAACGTTCTCCTCTTGTTTCCTTTTCATATAGGTTTTAGGCCAAAACAGTTTATTTCATTATTTTGTATGTAAAAGTTCTACAAGAGGTCAGCTGTTTACAACGAGCGTTCCAGGGTCACCTGTCAGAGGCCAACTCACTGGTCTTTCGCTGCGCATCCATGTATCCCGCTGATGTTGCCACTTCTTCTCTATTCTTTGGTTTAGGAGCTTCTGACAGCTCCAGTTGCAATCCTGTGTCGCACGCCTTCCCGAGCAGGATCCCACGTTGGTCCTCTCGCTTCCTGGTGCTCTCCAGCCACCGGAGACAGGCACAAAAAGCAGAGAGCGCTTCTCTCCCATTGGATAATTTGCGCCAGCAACACTTCCCACTGTGCAACCTTGGCAACTTGGGGTTCTCCTTCTCACAACTCTGTCGGCACCATCACCCGTCACTGATACGGTGGTGGTCCCAGTGTCCTCGGTTCTCCGCCCCTGCAGCATACAAGGTTGTTGATAACTTCTCCTGCTAATGCTCCTCTTGATCTGCACCTGAGCGGGATTTAAATAGTCATAATTCCTGCTCAGATGTAGGTTGTCAGAAACTTTAAACTGCATGCTGTAGCTCTTTGCTTCTGAGCCCCTCTTCCTCGCCTCAGTACCTATGGCATTATGGGACTCGAATATCCCAACCTTCTTATTCTTCTTTTTATCACAGAGTTTATCACTTTGCAATAGGCCATTAAGACTCTAGGGTCACTTGGGAAGTTATTAAGAGGGTTCTCTCAATTGTCCTGACCTGAATGCCCTCCCATGTAATCCTCCTGCAGAACACCACACCCATGGTCAGGATCAAGAAATGTCTACCTTTCCCTCGCCACATTAAAAGTGTCCCAGGCCAGGGTCTTTGGGATGATAAACTCTGATTCATCACAGCTCATAGTACATTAGGCCAGAAGCCTGCTACTGGACAGCCTCTCCGTGCCTTCCTGGTAAAGCTTTTGAGATTCCCAATGAAAGAAATGCTGATGAAAAAAGCCAGTAACATTGGTGAGCTAAGATGGGGTTATAGCTGCAAAAGCATGCTATTTAACTACTACAGCAAAGAGGTAATTGCCCAAAGAAAGCTGTTTTCGGACTCAAAGCGTAAACAATAGAAAAGCACCTCTACTACTCTATGGTCTACCCTGTAATACTCAAGGTTGCTATGGATGGATCCACACACTCCTTCACTGATGACCTCAAGGCTTTCTCTTTTATGTCAGATTTACATACAGAATCTACAAAAACAACTGTTCAGGGAGAATCAAGCATTGAATTTTGACAACGTATTGAATGTAATTTTGAATGTGTGTAAAATGGCGGTGTTTTCTTTTGAACCGTGATTTCTGTTATTTCAGTTCAGCTCCTTGGTCTGTGAGCAGTCTTGTTTTGTGTAAACGGTCTGCAGCGGGTCCTTTCCTTAATCCCGGACTGTCTTGCATCTTCTGTCACTGGTCCCATGACACTACTGGAGTGTGGAATGGCACGTTGTGGACTGGCTGCCTCTCCTCTTGGGTGGGAGTGTTCTGCCATCCCACTTTCAATCGGCCAACCATTTACAGCCGGCACCACTGGAACAGAGCACCTGTGAAACTTGCCACATTGAAGAAGAAAATCATCTCACAGGTACTCGCGATGACAACTTTAACACATGAGCTTTCTTTACTCTGCTGCCTTTTACGTTGACTGCTTCCGTTTTGTGGATTTCGTCCAACTGGGATTTTTCGGGAGAATCACATGACACAGTTTAAATATACCTTAAAGTTTCTGTTCAAAATTATATATGCACATAGATACTGTGAACTCCTTTGATTTTCCACTCTCATGAATCGGGATGCGTTTGCTGTAAAGTGGGGTGTACAGACCGTAGCTGTGCTTAAAGCTTTTGGTTATTCCTTGTACCATGCCATTTGCATCACTTTCCTTTTCTTGCTTCCACTTTGTTTCCCGCATGGTTGGAGGTCTAGCTCCCCCTATTTTGTACTCAAACCCAGGGGTTCACACTGTGTGATGCTGCCCCTTTAAGGGTTGCATTCACACGGTGTAGTGACGTTGCACTCCGCCGCATGCAGTACAAATAAAGGGGGCATTCCCAGCCGCACAGAGCGACAGGGGAGCCCGAACTGACAAGACGTGTCCGTGTGCCGTCTGTGACAGGGGTGAAGTTCACAGTCACCCGCGAGGGCGTGGGGGAACCCACAACAGTGGCGACGAAGCGGGAATGCATCACGGGCCGGGCGGTGACATCAGCTGTGATTTCTTTCTCTCTTTGATGATAGTTTCATTGTCTGAAAATGCCGAAGGGGAGGATGCAGACCATGTGGTCGGTGGCCATTTTGTGAACTGGGCCTAGGAAGGTCGCAACTTCATTCTGAAGTGTTGGTGGGCCATCCAGGGCCAATTATTGGAACCTCTAGTAGCAAAGGGCTGCTAACACCACATGAAGTGGTTTTTGATGAGAATTTCATCCATTTTCATTGTGTTTCATCGAGTGTAAGGTGAGGATCCAGGGGAAGCCTACTATGATACTGTGGTGATCCCTGGGCCCACCTGGCTCAATATTTGGGACTTCCACCGACCTGGGTGAATAAACTGCGCATAGGGTGGCATCTCCTGGTTGGTGCCCCCTGGACTGCAAGTTTCTACTGGGTCATCTGTTGTCCTGGGAAGTAGAGGCACATCAACGCCGAAGGGAAGGTGGTGTGAGTTGCGGCCCTTGTGTTATCCGATAAGGGTGCTCGTGCGCTCATTGCCATGGATGGTGACAGACAAGCAGCTCCCCAACAACCTCCTGCGCCAGGTCAGTCTCAGGTGCAGGCCCCTGCATTACCTGCTCAACCTCAGGTGCAGCCCCTGCAGTGGCTGCTCAATCTCAAGCACAAGCCCCTGCTGTGGCTGCCCTACCTCCAGCGCAGCCCCTGCAAAGGCTGCACAACAACCACCTGGGATGAGACCTCCAGGTGCCCTCCCACCAATGCCTGAGTTTGATATCTCAGCTGCAGCGTCCAGTGTAGGGCCCCACTGGAAGATGTGGATGGACAGATTTGAAATGTACTTCAGGGCCACGATGGAGACAAATGATGACAGCAAGGTGGCTACCCTGTTGTACTGCGCTGGGCTGGCGGTGCATGAGGTATTTCTGTCTCTTCAACCTTGTGACGTTTCCTATGATGCGGCGAAGGATGCCCTCCATGACTACTTCCTTCCTCTGACAAACGCAGACTATGAGAGGTTCATCATGGGCGCATCTAGCCAGAAAGACGATGAAACGCTGGACACTTTTTATGGGAGACTGCGTAGGTTGGCGGTGCCCTGTGCGTGGGACAATCCAGAGACTATGATTAGGAACCAACTGATCCAGGGGTGCGCATCTGGAAAACTGTGCAGGCAAGTCCTGAGGGAGCAGGGGATCACCCTTCTTCGCATCTTGGAGCTAGGGAGATACCAAGAGGTATCTGAACTCTGTGCATCCCGCATGGAGACTGGGGTACACCCCAGTAAAACAGAGGACATCTGTGCGGTGGGCCATGGCAGAGGGACCAGATGCCCGGGAGTGGTCCAAGTGAGAGAGGGTCAGCCCCAGCTAACTCATGCTCGAAGTGTGGGTATGACCTGCCTCACCCTGCGGAGTGCCCAGCGGTGGGAAAGTCCTGCGGCAGATGTGGTGTTAAGGACCATTATGCGCGGATGTGTAGGGTGCCACTTCCAATGGTGGTCCCAAGAGGTCCAGTGAGAGCGGGCTTCTTCAGGCAGCAGCGGCAATCGAATGTCGCCCAGATCGATCAAGCCGAGGAAAACTCAGCTCTGAATGACGAAGAGGAAGAGGAAGAAGAGAACGTTTTCTTTGACTCCAGTGTGGGCGTCCTGAGAGCAAAAACAAGGCGACAACCTCGCTGTCAAGTGCAAGTAAACGGGTCCTCTGTCCCGGTCCTGGTGGACACTGGTGCATCAGTGAATGTCATGGCCCGAGAACACTAAGACACCATGGTGTGTCCGCCCAGCCTGACAACACCAAAGGCGCGCATATTCACCTTTGGGGGCACAAAGCCAATTGCGCTGGATGGTGCTCTCGTCGCGGATTTGAAACATGGCAGGTCAGCGATAAGAGACCGGCTCTACGTCACGCTGGTCAGCAGCAAAACCTTGCTGAGCTGTGCAGCGACAGAGGCATTGCGCATTGTGAGCTTTGCCTATTCAGTCTATGTCGAAGACTTTCAGGTACGGTTGGAAAAGTATGCAGCTCTCTTTGAGTGGATCGGGTGCATGACTGGCGAGCTGGTGAAGTTGCACATTGATGATTTTGTTCAGCCCATTGCCCTCAAACATAGACGGGTCCCATTTCACCTGGTGGACCAGGAGTTGGACAACCTAGTTAAACTGGACATAATTCAGAAGGTGGAGGGCCTGACCCCATGGGTTTCACCAATTGTCGTTGCCAGAAAATCGAAGCAACCAGACTTTGTCCGGATCTGTGTCGAGATGCGCTTACCCAACAAGGCCATCAAGAGGGAGCGACACCTGACGCCCACCATAGATGATATTATCACAGAGCTCCAGGCTGCCCGTTTTTTCTCAAAACTTGACCTACGTGCTGGATATCATGAGGTGGGCTGCATCCTGAATCGAGGTATATCACCACCTTCACCACTCATCGTCTCTTATACCGATACAAGAGACTAAGCTTCGGGGTGTCTTCAGCGGCAGAGGTGTTTCAGAACATTATCTGAGGGGCGCTGGCTGATCTGGAGGGCATGCTAAACATAAGCAATGATATCCTGGTGTTTGCCAAGTCTGAAGCGGAACAGATGGTCAAATTGGCATAGACATTTGAACGCCTCCAGTCACTGGGTCTTACATTACACCGCGATAAGTGCGAGTTCCTGAAGACTACTATTGAATTCTTTGGTTTTGTCTTCAGAGAGGGAGGTGTATTGCCAGACCCCTGCGGCCCCCCCCCCCTGAGAATGTCTCAGAAATTAGGAGCTTCCTGGGGATGGTCACGTACTGTGGCTGCTTCATTAAGAACCTGGCACCCCGATCTGAGCCCCTGTGGGCCCTCACCAAGAAAGATGTGACCTGGCAGTGGGGACCGCTGGAGCAGGCGGTGTTTGATGATTTCAATGGAGCTCTCACGGTGGAGGACATTATGGCATTTTTTGATCTGGCCCTTCAGTCAGAGATAGTGGTGGACGCCAGCCCATTTGGTCTTGGAGCGGTGCTGACCCAAGTAGATGCAAATCAGGAGGTCCGCCCCGTTGCATACGCCAGTAAGGCGCTGTCAGAGACAGAACAGCGTTAGTCCCAAATTGAGCAGGAGGCACTGGCTGTGTTGTGGGGGTGCCGCCACTTCATACTATACATGCTGGGAAGGCCAGTGACGGTGAAAACAGATCACAAACCACTGTTTCCCATATTGGCGGGCTCATCATTCAAACCACCGGCGAGGATAGAACACTGGATACTGGCCTGTTGGAATACGGGGTGTCATTTGTGCACAGGCCAGGCAGTAACTATGCCGCAGAATATCTTTCCAGACACCCCCGGGAGGACATTGGTGGGGCACAGTCCAGGTGTGGTGAGGAAGCTGATGAGCACGTCCGGCTCGTGGTGATGGCCACGCCCAATTCCGTATCGGTGAAAGAACTGGAACAGGCATCAGCGATGGACGAGTGTTTCCTGATCCTCAAAGCGGCCATCCAGCAGGACTCATGGAGGATGGTGATAGACTCTCTGGCGGGAAGAACGCAGGAGGCCAAGTCGCCCCTTGAACAACTGTGGAGGGTACATGGTGAGTTGACCTTCGCATAGACTGGCCTACTGCTGACGGGAGACCGTATCGTAATCCCGCAGAGCAGAACGCAACAGATGATTGAGCTGGCCCATCAGTGACACCAAGGCGCAGCCAAGACCAAAGCACGCCTAGGCTAGAAAGTCTGGTTCCCAGACCGCGCGCGGCAAGTGGAGGAGTTCGTAGCGTCATGTGTCTGGTGCCAGGTGGCATCCCCAGTGCTAAAAGAGCCGGAGATCGAGACCATGCCGCAAGGAACAAAGCCGTGGGAGGTGATCCATGCAGACCTTTTCTCCACTTCAAAAGGCACGCATTTCCTGGTGGTGGTGGACGAGTGGTCCCACTACCCAGAGGTGGAATTCATCGAGTTGGTGGCGTTCAACAAGGTCGTGGCGGCGATTGAGAACATTTTCGCCACTCATGGACTGGCCAGGGTGCTGTGCTCTGACAACAGCCCACCCTTTCAGGGCGAAAGCTTCACCGGATTGATGGAGGAGTATGGCGTGCACTACCGCAAAGTGACTCCATTGTGGCCAAGGGTGAATGGTGAGGTGGAGAGGATGATGCAGACTCTAAACAAGGTGTTTCCCATTGCCCATGGGCAGGGCCAGTGTTTACAGAGGGCCCTGTATAAGTTCCTGCAGGGGTACAGAACCCCCCTGCACACATCTATGGGGGTGGCCCCCGCAGAAGCCCTGTTTCAGAGGTGTCCACGAGATCTGCTGCCAGAGACAGGGGAGCGGGAGCCCACCGTGATTGACAATGATCAAGTCGAGCGGGAGCAAATAAAGAGGACGGAGCATGAGCAAAGAGAGAGGACAGAGCAGGAGAACATCAGGAGAGGGTTAAGACCTCAGAGGCTGGCTCCCGGGGATGAGGTGCTGGTTAGAAACTGGCACCCTCAAGGAAAGCTGTCCCTGACCTACGAGCCGGAGCCCCTGGATGTGGTGGCGGTGAAGGGGTCAATGGTGACCGCGTCTGATGGAACTGTGTCCGTGACCCGGAATGCTAGCTTCTTCAAGTGGCTAGGTGAAGCAAAGACTGAAACAGCACCCAGTGGACAATGTTGGAGGTACCGGATGAGGGTGGTGGTTCTGTGAGCTCGCCTGGTTCTCCCCAGCCCTTGAGTTGGTGGATGAAGGTACTCCAATCTGGGAGGCTGGCAGGAGGTACCCCCAGAGGACTGGGCGAGGGAAACCTGACAGCCTCACCAACTATGTGCTTGAATAGAGACTGTAATTTTGGATTAAGAACATCCTGGGAACCAGGGTGGTTGTTATTAAGGGGTATCCGGGGTTATGTTTGCAGTGAAGTTATATGTATGGTAGGTAGTTATCCTTTGTTCGTGTGTTCTGTTTGTTATGAAAAAGGAGAAGTGCGATGCTGCCCCTTTAAGGGTTGCATGCACGCGGCGGAGTGAGGTTGCACTCCGCCGCATGGAGTACAAATAAAGGGGGCGTTGCCAGCCGCAGAGAGCGACTGGGGAGCATGAACTAACAAGACGTGTCCGTGTGCAGTCTGTGACAGGGGTGAGGCTCACGGTCACCCACGAGGGCACGGGGGAACCCACAACACATACCCCCTTGACTATGAATAAGTACTCGTTATATGGATTGGGTCACAGAAAGGGGGTTTATGTTGCTATCCAGTGTCCTCAAGCTTATAGTTGTTCCTTAACTGTTGAACTGCTTTTACTTATGCGTCAAAGTTACTTTAGAAATCGGGCAGTTGTTGGTTAATCTTCGACCATCCTTGTTTCATGTTCCAGTTTGTGTGTGTGGCATTCCTCCGCCACCTTTTTTGTTGTTGTTGCTTGCTATCTGGTTTTGAGACTTTGCATACGCTATTCAAGAAAACTATTGTTAGTCTGTGTGTTTTGTTTTTTATTACGGCTTACATTTTGGATGCCATGTGTATTTCGAGGGTATACAAACTTCCATTGGAACACATATGATGCCTAACTGTGAATTTTCTGTATTGGAATGTAAAAGGGGTTAATAGCCCTGTAAAAAGAAAGAAAATATGTACTTTTCTAAATAAGAAAAGGTTGGATGTTGTTTTGTTGCAAGAAAAGCAATTCGAGCAACTGGAGTATATACTGAACAAGACTTAGGTGAAATTATTTTTTAGCATGTTTGCTAGCAACTCTAGGAATGTGGCTAATTTGCTCCCAAAGGACTTGAGGTATGCATGCAGTTGATAGGGTGGAGGTGGACTTAGAGGGCATATATGTCACCCTTAAATTGCAAGTGCAAAATATGTTTTTTTACACTTTTGAACGCTTATGCATCGAATGTAACTCAGCCAGATTTCTTTTAAAAAAAGGAGGTGCTCCTGAAAAACATGGTTGACCGAGAGCATATAATTGGGGGTGATTTTAACACAACACTAGATGTAGTGGTGGATAAGTCAAAGGAATTTCACTGTTATGAAGCGGTCAAAGCAAGAAAAGGAATGTAGAAGCTTATGTGTAAATGGGACTTACAGGATGTTAAGCACAATCTAAATAAGGAAACCAGGCAGTACACCTTCCATTTGATTCCTTTTCAGTTTAGTGCTAAATTCCTCCCACCTTCGAGACCCCCAGCTCTTTTGCTGAACTTTGGGACTTTGTAGTTTTAATTTTATGTGTTTTCTGCCTGTCTTTCTTTTTGGTGGTGGAGTCTGACAAACTCCATAGGCATCATCTTTTACATGGTGTCACCCAACACCTTCAGTACAGTGACACAGGGAAGCCTTTCAGATTCCCCCCAACTTTAAATACCTTCTCTTGTAAAAACGACTCTTTTCAAGAGCAGTAAAGTGAAATTGACTTTACTTACATTTGTAACTTTCTAGACCCAGCACACACTAGCTTACAAAAGGGTGCTGGAGGGGGTTACTTAGTATCCCCTTTGTCTAGCTTCTCATGTAACATTTTTAGTTTACCCTTTCCTCAATGTATGGCTGGTGGCAGTGGTTTACTTTTAACTACCGGGGCCTGCATTTACCGCGGGCTGCATTTGCAGCTGCAGAAAAGCACCCAAGGGTGCCATTTTTGGCAAAATGGCACGGTCTTCATTTTTCGCCATTTCTTTGTTGAAAGGTCCTTCTTGAAAATTACTCAGTGTGCCGAACCAGGTTTGATCCCTTTGTTCATTTTGTCTTTGTCAGATTCACGAGTGAAGCCCGCCTCTGGCTCCAGGGTGTCTGGCGGGGGCAGGAAGTGAGTGAGGTGCCCGAAACTCCCTGTGCTTAGTCTCCTAGGAGACAGGAATGCACACTTAGGTGATTGGCCGGCTGGCTGTTTGACAAGGACAGCCACCATGCTGTGTGACTGACAGCTAGGCTGGAATGAATGGGAGAAAACCTAGGCTGGAATGAATGGGAAAGACCTGCATAAAAGGCACTGCTTTTTGGCTTGGAAGGCAGAGTCGACCACTGGACGAAGAATCCTAAGAAGAACTTGAAGACGCCTGCTGCAACTCCTTGACCCTTGGTTTGCCCGGTGAAGTCCTGCTGCTGTGCTGAAACTCCAAATTCGTATCGACAGAGAAGCCCCTGCAAGGACGACTTCTCTCTTTGAGTTGGTGGGACCAATCAACTCCAAAGTAAGCCACCTGGACATCCTCTCAGAGCTGGTTGAAACTCCACTGCAGTTGCTGCTGGAACTGAATAGCCAGCGAGAGGAACATCAGATCGTGTGCGTTGCTTTTAAGCTGGGCAAGAGCTCCAGGAAGATCCTCCAGACTCCCAGGAAGCAGGACTGACCGAGCCTGAGCCACCTCAACAGAGTGCTGGACTACAGATGCAAGGAAAGCCCATCTCGACAGCCAGGAAACGCAGTGTCGCTATTTGCGGTAAACGCCAGGAGCTCAAATAGCGAAGTGCCACTTGTTTGAAGATTGCCGGTTAAGGCTCGGACCATCCCATTGCAGTGCAGGAGTCACCAGACTCCCTCCCTCTTGTCCCCACGACTGAGGCCCAGGAACACCAGGATCTGCAGAGCTGCACAGGAACTGAAGTCATCTGCTGCCTATTTTCTTCAACCTAAAGGTACTGTACAGCCTAAGTGAACTTACCTCTTGTTGTGTAACTGCACTTGTTCTCTGTTGGTGACTCCTGTTGTGGTTGCTCTGTAGAGTTGCTGATAGCTTCTTTACTTCACAAGTCTAAACAGCCGTGGCCCTGTTTTGAATTCTTCTTTTCTACAAAGACTTCTAAAACATTGTGCAAGACTGTTACTAACCTGCAAGAAGTGCTCCAGCTCACCTAGACTTTTGCCCAATTGACTTTGGCCTAGCCTGGCTCCCTGAATGACTCTTCTGCCCTCTGACATTGTGTTTTGTCTTCCTTCCAGGAAGGGGTGAACTAACTCTGCATTGGACAGTTACCAAAAGTACCTACCTGCTTCAGAATATTTGTGTGATCTCTTGTTCTGTTCTAACACTCTTTTGTTTTGCCAAACTCTTGAATCTGATTCTAGATGCCAACAGTAGTATATTAATGTCCACAGTGTTCTAGTTACTAAAGTCACCTGAGGGTGTAGGAAGAGTCTGTGTGCCATCCTAAAAGAACAAGTTACTTACCAACTGTAACGTTCTTTCGACTGGATGTTCCTCCCACGTATTCCTCATCTTGTGATAATTTGTTATCTCCAGCTTTGCTGCTTCGGAAAAAGAAATCTCGGCAGAGGGCGCTGGGCTCGAGGTCGTAGCGTTGATTGTCCCTCAACGGACTCCGTACTCTGTCGACCTCACCAATGGTATAAATAGCTCGAGCCGCGCCCGTTGCTTCAGTTCTGTTTTTTCGATGAAACATATAGGAGGAACACCCAGGCATGCCCCATGACCGATACATTCTTCGTGAGAGGAAAGTGTAAGAAAACGTAAACTGTACTGTGGGGTAGGATGGGAGGGTCGATGAGGAATACGTGGGAGAAACATCCAGTCAAAAGAACGTTACAGTTGGTAAGTAACTTGTTCTTCGAATGGATTGTGTCCTCCCACGTATTCCTCATCTTGTGATAGGCTCCCATAGCAGTAGCAATTTTGGAGGCGGGAGTACTAATTTCAGTTTTCGTGGACAGAATGCAGAACTGCCTTGGCAAATAATCCCTCATTAGAGGATGCAGTATCCAAACAATAATGTTTAACAAAAGTATGCATTGTTTTCCAGGTTGCAGCTGCACAAATATCTGCTGCCGGGACTCCCCTCTTTAGAGCCGCAGAAGTAGCCATTCCCCTTGTAGAATGGGCACGAAGCCCATCTGGTGGTTCTTTTCCCGCTAATCTGTAGCATTCAACTATGGCTAATATGATCCAGCGGGAAATGGTCTTTTTTGTTACAGATAAGCCTAATTTATGACCAGTATAACCCACAAATAGTTAGTCATCTTGTCTCAATTTAGCCATCCTTGAGATGTAAAAACTAAGAGCCCTCTTGGGATCTAGTCTGTGTAATCTCTCCTCTTCCTTGCCCAGATGAGGAGGAAGATAAAAAGTTGGTAGTACTATTTTTTGTGACAAATGGAAGTCCGAGACTACTTTTGGTAAGAACGAAGGTTTAACTTTCCTTATAAAAAATAGTATATGGTGGTTTGCATGAGAGAGCCTGAAGTTCACTAACTGCGGCCACAAGAAGGACAGTTTTTAGAGTTAGAAGCCTCAATGGACATGAATGCAGAGGCTCAAAAGGTATGCAAGTCAAGAATTTTAGTACTGAATTTAAATCCCAAGTCGGTACATGAAAAGGTACTGGAGGGTATACATTAGTAAGCCCTTTTAAGAATTGAATGATTAACGGTATTTTGAAATATGAAACCTCTTCCAAGGAGCGCTTGAAAATGGACAGGGCAGCAAGGTATCCTTTGATTGTTCCTATCTGGAGCCCCAGATTAGCTAGATGTAGCAGAAAAGAAAGCACCACTGGAGCGCCACACTGAAAAGGGTCCACATCCTTGTCTTTGCACCAGTTACTAAACCTGTTCCAGTGACATCAGTACAAAGATTTTGTTGCTGGTCTTCTGGCCGAAAGTAAGATTTCCATTACATCATCCGGAAGATCCCAATCCTTGTATTTCAACCTCTCAGAAACCATGCGTGAAGGTTGAGTGTCTTGACCTCTGGATGGAGAACCCGACCTTCCTCTTGCGAGAGAAGATCCTCTCTTTGCGGAAGACGCAATGGAGAGCAGATGGACATGTCCAGAAGGTCCGGGTAACACGTCCTCCTGGCCCAATCCGGGGAAATTAGGATCATGGTTTTCCTGAACTTTCTCAACCTCCTGATTACTTGAGGAATCACGGGGACTGGGGCAAATGCGTACAGCAGTGGAAATTTCCACTCCACTATGAATGCGTCTCCCAGAGCTCCTCTTTGAGGAAATTCCCTTGAGCAGTATGTTAGGGAGAATTCTCTCTTTAGGCTGAATTTCCTAACCTAGTGAGTCCCCCAGCAGCTTTGCTGGATTTCTGGAGTTTGTTTTTTCCTCCTGCCAAGAGTGAGACTCTTTTTCTCCCACTCTTGGACATGATGTATGGTGTTCCTTTGACTGGTTATGTGTTTTATGGGCTATGGGGTCCTTTACTCCATAGGGTCTCATGTGTTTTTACTATGTGTGTTACACAGCACCCTCTGTGCAGTAACACAGGGATGTCATAGTGACACCCCACCGAAGACTCCATACCCTGGGACTGACTACTGTCTCCCAGGGCATGTAAAGTCACCATTGGCTTTACTAGTCCCAAATTATTAACAGAAACCAGTACAAACCATCATATTGTGGACGTACTGGTCGAGTTTTGGCAGGTGGCAGTGGAAACTACTTTTTATATTCGACCGCGAATATTTTCATATGGGATTTTCCCATTGTTCGAGGCTACCAACTTTATTTATTTAATTCTCATAGCCTCGAACATACCGCCGGTTTATTAAATTAATATTAATTTGCCGGTTGGTATTTTCTGCCAGGACTCGATTCTAAAATGGCATTTGTGTTCTCTTCTGTGACTCCAACCCAAGTCAAGCCCTTTGTTCCACTTTTTGGCGGGCTTCTCCACAGAAGCCTCCAAAAGTGGTGCCACTCTGTCTGGGTACCACAGGGGGTGTGGGGGTTTAGGCACCATGGACTGAGTTACCTTGGTAACTCAAGTCGCACTCTTGTGTGATTGGCCCAAGTAGTGAGCCGGCCGGCTCACCACTTAGCATGTTTGATTGACAGCTAGGCTGAGTGAATGGGGGTATGCTGCATAAAAGCAGGGCTTTGGGGACTGGAACTTCAGAAGTCGCCACAGGACCTGAGAATCCGACGAGGGAGAAGCTGAGCAAACCTACCACGACGACACCACCGGTCGAGCCCTGCAGAACCGACTCACCACTTCCCGACGACAGAGAAGATCTCACGGCTGGAGAGGCTTCTTCCCCTGACTGGTGGGCACAACCAGTTTTACCTTCTTTCTTTGCACCCCAGACCAGTTTGTGGTCGAACTGCCCGTGCCAAGCACCCCGGCGGCCGGATAGCCACTCACCACTGAACCGCGAATCAACGGACCGCTCCTTGTACCTGAGAAACTCCGTGGCTGGTTTCTTCCCTGGCAGTGCAACGGACTCCTGTCTTCCTCCACGACGAGATCCTCTCTTCCCCCGGACGAAGCACCGACTTGCATCCGCTGCCAGGAACAACTGCCCCCGCTGGAGTATTCTCACCACTTTAAGGTACTGTGTCCGCCAGGCCTCCCTTTCTAAAGATTGCTACAAGATAATAATAACCCCTTAACCTTCTGGACTGGGCTGGCCGCCTTGAACCTCTAACTGGTCCCTTTCTTTGGTCCAACTCCTTTTTGAACTGTTACAAGACTTTTGTGCACTGCAACCGTGTGACCTTGGACACATTTTGTTTCGATCCTCTTAAAACGGATCCGGCCTACTGACTCTGAATTCACTGTGTTACTTGCCTTCCCCTCTTGTTACGTTCTTGTAAAAGCGTTGGGATCTGTTTCAATTTATTCCCTGCTTTTCTCTCCCTTTTTAAAACGAACTATTAGAGTGCCATCTACGTTAAGCGCTCACCGCTGTCTGAAAATAAGTGGGGCTTTAACACCTTTAAAGACTTGTCTAATATTCTTTTAAGGGAGTGTATATCTTTTAGTGACCGTGTTTTTTGAATTGCTTACTATTAGTGCCTGTGTGTTTTTCTAGATGTGGTTTTAAATAAATAATTATATCTCTTTTACACCAAGCCCTGGTCAGTGTTTACTTGTTCTATTGTGTTCTCTTGACCTATTGTGAATACTCTGTATACTGTCTAACTCTTCTTGAGGGAAGTCTGACTGCTCAGCCACAGCTACCAAGTGAATCTGTGTGGTACAGACTGTTACCAAGTGGGTTTACTGCCAAACACCTGTAGTCTTAAATCTTTGCAGTGGTCCCAGAGGGAACTACACAGGTTTCTGCCTAACACAGTACTGATCGCACTTCCGGTTGATCGCGGTGGCGAACAGATCCACTTGAGGGGTTCCCCAAAGGGCGAAGATCTCCAGAAGGACTTCCTGAGCTATCTCCCACTCTTGAAAGACCGTGCTCTGCCTGCTCAGAGCGTCCACCGCCGTGTTCTTCTCTCCGGCTAGGTGAATTGCCGATAAAGAGATTCCTTCTTTTATTGCCCAGAACCATAGCTGCATTGCCTCTCTGCACAGTGGTAGTGACCCTACTCCTCCTCTTTTGTTGAGGTAGTACATGGCCACTGTGTTGTCCGTCATTATCAGGACATTCTTTCCCTAAACAGAGGGCAGAAAGGCCTTCAGTGCTAGTCTGATTGCCCTCAGCTCCAAAAGGTTGATTTGTAGTTTGGACTCCGATGGAGACCAACGACCGCTGATTGTCAGATCGTTGGTGTGTGCTCCCCACCCCGTGAGTGAGGCGTCCGTCACTAGTGTTATCTCCGGCCATGGTTGCCAAAAAGACTCTCCCTTGAGAATGTTGTCGTTGCAAGCCCACCATAGAAGATCCTGAGCAACTGCGCTCGGGACTTGCAGAAGATCCGACATATTCCCTGAGAACTGGGACCACTGAGTTGCATTGAAGGGATCTCATTCTCAACCTGGCCTCTGGTACTAGGAAAATGCAGGATGCCATGAGGCCGAGCAACCTGAGAAAATCGAAGGCCGGTAGACGTTGGGCATTCTGGAACTTCGTTACCATCTGCTGGATGTGGAGAGCTCTCACTTCGGGAGGTGAGGCTTTTCCCGAGGAAGCGTCCAAGACTGCTCCGATAATCTGGAGCTTCTGGGATGGTATCATGTGGGACTTCTTGAAATTGAGGGAGAAGCCCAATTTGTGGAGGAAGTGGCAGGTGATCGAAAGATGTTCCTGAGCTTGTTCTGGAGAAATTGCTCTGATCAACCATTCGTCCAGGTAGGGATATATGTGAATACCTCCTCTCCTGAGACTTGCTGCCACAACCGCCAACAGTTTGGTGAAAACCCTCAGGGCGGAGGTCAACCCGAATGGCAGAACTCAAAACTGATAATGAGAATTGCCAATCGCGAACCTCAGGTACTTTCTGTGCTTTGGATGGATTGGCACATGAAAGTAAGCATCCTGATGGTCCAATGATACCAACCAATCTTGGAGTTGGAGAGCCTGAAGGATCTGAGAAAGAGTCACCATCTTGAACTTGTCCTTCCTGAGGAACTTGTTCAAGTTTCTCAAGTCCAAGATGGGTCTCAGTCCTCTGTCCTTTTTTGGGATGAGAAGATATGGGGAGTACCAACCCCTGTTCCTCTCCGTTACAGGTACCAGTTCTATGGCACCTTTCTCTAGCAGGGTTAAAATTTCCTAAAATAGGAGCGTATCCGGAATTTTGGCAGAGTTGGCTCCTGGTGGATGATTCTGAGGCCTTTTTAGAAAAGAGAGACAGTAACCTTGGGCTACTGTTTCCAGTGCCCAAGCATCTGAGCTAATGCCCCGCCATTCCTTCAGATGCTGAGAGATCCTGCCTCCCACTGGCGTTTTGTGCAACAAGGTCTCAGAGGGATTTGGAGGCGGCTGCAGGAGTGGCTGAGGGTACAGATGCCGCTCCTGAGGCTGATTTTGCACCTCTTCCTCGTGCTCCACGAGGGAAGTTTCTTTTGCCCCTTTGAGAAGCCTGTCCTCTTCCTCTACCAAAGGAGGAGTAATATCGAAAAGAACGACCCCTCCAGGAAGATGAGCCGGAATAGGATTTTAGAGGCTGGCGCAAAGAGGCGCTAAGTGATTTAGCTGCCGCTTTCGAGGTCTGAAGTTTTTCTAGGCTTTCATCCGCCTTTCTGCCAAAGAGCCTCGAGCCATCAAAGGCATGTTGAGGAGCCTAGCTTGCACATCTGGTGCAAACCCAGACTTCCTCAACCACGCAAATCTGCGTAGCACAACGCTTGCAGCCATGGATCTACTGATACTATCAGCAGTATCCAGTCCAGACTGGAGACATTCCCCCATTGCCTCCTTCCCGTCTCTGACTATATTCAGGAAGCCTTCCCTTTCCTCGCCTTCCGGAATATGATCAGCGGCCGCCGAAATACAGTCCCACAGGGTATGGGTAAACCTGGCTAGGGTACAGGTGACATTTGCCAACTTAAGTGCCATACTGCCTGACGTGAACATTTTACGTGCCCATGCATCAACTTTGTTATCCTTTCTATCTGGAGGGATAGTTGGATAAGCAGTTTGTTTTGAAGTAGATGCTGCCTGAATGACTAAACTTTCTGGAGTCGGATGTTTATTCAAATATTCAGGATCCGTTCCAGCTGGTCTATATTTTTTTGGAAAAGTACTATCTGCAGCAGCAATAGTCTCTGGTTCCTCCCAGTTTTTCTCCACAGTCCTTTGAAGGGCCGTGTGGAAAGGGAGAACAGGATCTTTCTGAGGTCCCTTGACAATTATATCCGTCATGCCTTCTTGTTCAGAAATGGGTGAAGTATTACCCCAACCCATATATTCAACTACCCTGGTCATAAAACCCCTGTACCCAACATCTGCATGCTCTACAGGATCAGGTTTGGCGAACTCTAATTCTGGGGATGTGTCAATTCCACTGGCAGAATGTAGAGTATCACTCAGGTCTCTCATTCTAGATTCCTGGTCAATAAGTTCCTCAGGAACTTGTCTTGTACCATAAGTAACTCCCAAAGGAGTAACCTCGTCTTTTTCTGAAGCAGACTCTTCATAAATTGCTGACATAGATTTGAAAAAGTGTGACCTGGGCAATGGAGTGAATCTCCTTTCTTCCTCTTCCATCTGCTTCGAAGGAATTGGCAAATCCTTCAAAGTTGTTGAAGGGGTCTTCAAAGTCTTCGAAGATGACTTCGATACTGGCGTCGAGGATGTTTTTGGCTTTGGAGTCGAAATTATCGACGCCGAGGGCGTCGACGAAGTCGTCGAAGTCTTCGACGACTTGTGTTTCCTGCATGGCACTGGAGAAGTGCTCGACTCTCGAAGAGTCTTCAACGAGTTTTTTGGATTCCTCGACGCTACCGGTCTTTGCCATGGTAGTCTTGGACTTCCCTTTGTCGTCCAATGGAGCGACTTTAGGGGTATGGCTTTTTCGAGGGTCTTTCGAGGGGGTCGGGGCCGTGTTCTCGAAAACCTCCATTATCTTTTTGCGGAATTCTTCCCACTTACTGTGAGAATCCGATTTAGTCGGAAAACGAATTTCTTCGGTCGACTCTGAAGAAGAAGATGATGATGAGGGAGATCTATGATGAAGAAGAGTGTCTCGATCTACTCCTAGATCGAGATCTCTTTGCGTGCCTATGGTGATCCGATTCCTTAGAGTCAGTCTCTTTCTTGTGTCTTTTTGACGTAACCTTTTTTGAGGCCTCCCTCCCTACCGACAGTTTACCTCTCCCCTCACGAAGAGCTTTCTCGGTCATTGATTGGCAGGACCCGCAGTCGTCGGTCCGGTGACTGGAACCGAGACACCAGAGACAAATCCGGTGGGGATCAGTGATCGACAATTTAGACCCACAGTCTGCACACTTCTTAAACCCAGTCCTGAGTGTCGAAGGCGTTGAAGATGACAACATTTTCTTCACAGAAAATAGAAGCGCTCCATTCTTGATAGCGAAGCGATCGGAAAAACGGAACTGAAGCAACGGGCGCGGCTCGAGCTATTTATACCATTGGTGACGTCGACAGAGTACGGAGTCCATCGAGGGACAATCGACGCCACGATTCGAGCACAGCACCCTCTGCCGAGAAATTTTTTGTCCGAAGCAGTGAAGCTGGAGATAACAAATTATTACAAGATGAGGAATACGTGGGAGGACACAATCCATTCGAAGGGTACTTACGGATTTAGAAATATTAAGATTGTGGATTTTGGAGTGTATTTGTGTGTTACTATTATATTGCCCCCTTCTGAAGAAGGCTTACTCCAACTGACTGTTAAATGAATTAATTGTTTAATCAAGAAACCTTGTGTGTAAGAGTTTATTTGAATACTTGTCACTGTGTATCTCTGTGTAACTCCCCTACGGCTCACATTGACCCCTCTTGCGATAAGCCTGGCTGCTGAACACGCTGACAACCTGCGTAGTACAGACTTATACCAAAGGTTGGGTTCCTATTGCCAGGAGGACAGGGCTGTTGTAGTGCACCCAAAGGGTACTACATACAATTGTGCCTGACAGTGTTCATACCTGTAGTGCTTCTACAGGGAACGCAGTGATTTCAGATAATCCCTATGTTGAATGAGCTGTAGACAGATCAATGGACGTTCAGAGGGGGAATAGGCATTGGAGTTTGAGCACAATTTTACTATTGCAATCAAGCTGTTTCTGCAAGAGAATTTAGGTTCTGTTGATATTTTTTCTGTGGTTTGGGACACTTTAAAAGCTTTTAAACAGGGTAAAGTTATTAGCTAGCGTCTTATAAGATGAGACAGTATGTGGCAGAACTTGATAAGCAGGAGAGTGCTTATAAAGTAGCAGACGAGAGATGCAACTTGTCTCCTCCTGCTCCCAACATATCCTCTATGCTGAATGCTAAGCACTCTCTTAATTGTAAGTTACACTCTAAGGCAGACCGAGGCCTGTTCTAAACTAGGCAGGCTTTTTGGGATTGAGGTGAGACATCTGGTACGCTGTTAGCCAATTGATTAAACATTTAAGAAAAAAGGAGACAGGTGCTCTTTATTGTGAATGAAGAGGGGTCAATCTTGAGGAGGAACGAGGATATTTGTGGGGGTTTTCAGAGGTTCTTTGCTTCTTTGTATAGTGAGGATGGACATATTTGAACAGGTTGATATTCATAGGTTGGATGAGCATGGCAAGCTTTATCTAGATGCAGATGAATCCCCACAAGAAGTAGTAGAATCAACAGAGGCTGTGTCATCTGGGAAGGGTCCCGGGTCTGGCTGAATTCCCGATTGAATTCTATAAAACCTTTAGTCATACTCTCTCCCCTTTCTTGGTGAGGCTATATGTCGATACTGTTAGGAACAAGGCAGCTACAAACTCTATGCAGGCCACACGGCTCACTGTGATTCCTAAACCAGTTAAAGGTCCTTCTGATTTTGCTAACTTTCACCCGATATCTTTGCTGAACGAAAGACATTTAGCTTTTGTTGATAATTTACACTAGAAGGCTTAATAGTTTATTGCTGAAGTTGGTCCATACAAATCAGACAGGGTTTGTCTATGGTAGAAAAAGTTATGATAACTTTAGGGAGCTATTAACTGTTGTTCACCTTAGAAAACACTCTGTGGATGCTTATGAAGTGGTTAGTGTTGATGCTGAAAAAGCATTTAATAGGGTGAATGGGACACTCTCCACCAAGTTTTGCTTAAGATAAACTGTGGTCCGCGATTCTTGCAGCTTTTTAGTGGCCTGCACAATAGAGCTAAGGATTCGGTGACTGTTAATGGTTACACATGACAAAACGTTGGAACGCATTAGCGTTGTCTTTTATCACCTTTGTTGTTTGATCTATTTATAGAACCAGTGGCTACTGTGATTAGAGCATACCAAGGTATAAAGGGCAATCCATTTGGTGACTGCACCTCCAAGGTTCTTTATATGCTAACGACCTCCTTGTGTTGATCTCGGACCCGGAACGTTCCTTTAGAGAATTGATGTCGATTTTGAGGTTGTTTGATGAATTCTCTGATTACAAGGTTAATGTTTCTAAGATTTTCCCAATCTCTATCTCATGTCATAGGGGTCTTTTTGATGTAGGGCGGAAAGCTTGGGCTGCAGGTGGTTTGAGATATTTAGGCATCCAGTCTACTAGGGATGTTGATTTGCTCCTTGATTTAAATATATGGCTTAAGCTTACGGAAATTGAAGTGCTGTGTATCAAATGGGATAGGTTAAATTTGACACTCTGGAGTTAAATTAGCGCAATCAAAATGACTCTGCTCCCCAAACTGTTATGTCTTTAGTATACTTCCCCTTCCACTTTCAAGTAAACTTAAACTAGTACTGGAAATTAACAAGCTGTTTTACAGATTTCTATGGGGCGAGGGCGGAAAACTGAGGATTGCGGAGCATATCCATCTGAGACAAGTGCATTTAAGTAGTTTTGGTTTCCCTATGGTAAGGCAGTATCACACTGCTTTCACACTGCGTACTCTATGCCATTGGCATATTGAAGTAAAGATAATAAAGTAGTCATGGTAAGTAATATGTAGGTTTTTATTATAGGTCAAACAGGAGATAACACCCCAAGGGCATAGCTATGAGGCAAACCTCGGAATGACAATTGGTGAGAACCTGCCTATATCATAGCCTTGGTACGCAAGGTGAGACAAGGAAGATGATCCATCTTGCGCACTAAGGACAGATACACCATACATTCCCCCTTAAGGGTAGCATATAATGAAATGCAATGGAAAATTAAAATAACCTGCAAAGGAACGCTCAGTTGTACAGTTCAAAATCAAATTTGGCTGGTCTTTTCCTCATACATCTTGTGATACCCACACTTTCTGCATGTTCCACCCTTTTACTTCCATCCTCTTCCAATTCAATAGGTTGAAACCCGCCACCCATAGATTAATTTAAAGTGGTTTCCTTTTCACCAGAGCTCAAGTTTCCCTTTACTTCATTACTGTACTGAAAAATATCTGATAGTGATCCCTCATTGAACCACTTGTCCTCCTCATTACTGTAGAAACAAATGAATGTACCCTTACTGGTAATGAAATGCTCTAGGCAAATGTTTTGTTGGACAGATACAGAGTTTTAGGCCTGTCCACAAGTATTTCTGAGGTATGATCTCCTAAGTAGCAGATCCACAAGAGAAAGTCAAAAAAGTACTAACCACTCACTGTGTTAGAAGATACAGGAAATAGAAAACAATGATTTATTTGCTAATCATAAAGAAGAACATATAGTGCATAAAATTAAATCTAATACTGGGAAATGCGACATACATGTAAAAAATTAAAAATTAACAAAGGCATCAAAAGAAAATTGAAAAATATAATATAAACAGTGAAGTCAACATAAAATACTGCATGGTTAATATACAGATAAATCTCAGTTATTGTTTCATTAGCACAGTAAATATACATGCTTATATGGTCACATAAGTGCTTTATAATTGAATTTGAAAAAAAATGAAAATGAAACAGAGGGGCTATAAATTTGCCCAAATAACGAAAGAAATCCTAATTATGGAATAATGTCCTATTCATATTGGGTATTCCTTTTAAATATAACTGTTAATGCTACAGGGTCTTAGGGAAAACGAGATATCTTTTAGCCAATTACTGTGACAAATACTTCCCTTAACTCTTTCCCTCACTTCAGGATTTTTCATAACTGCCACGTGGTTCATGTTCCAACATTTACCATCACTGGTTATCACTTGTTTCTCACCCACTTTTATAACTTTTTTGGGTCATAGAATTGTGAACACCCTTTTGATATTCTGAAAGTTTTTTGATTCTCACCACATCACCACCATTACACCTTGATGCCTTCTCAAATTTTTGTGATTCATATCTCCATCACCCAATCAGAATAAGAATTAGAATGCATAGGCCTTCCTCTCATTACTTGAAAAAGACAAATTCCTGTCAATACATGTGGGTTGTCACGATGAGCCATCATATCACACAAACCTTTTTTCCAGTCCATCCCACTAGCTTTAGACAAATGTATGGAATGCTTGATTATGCGAATAGTGCATTAAACTGGATGGACCCCAGCCGGCCCATAAGACTGCGGGTCTCCAAACAGCCCTTTAGGATGAGTAGCAGTACCCTCGAGATAGATGGGGATGCAGATTCATACTCTTGCATCAAATAATAATGACAACTCAATAGTTTGGCAAAGGGAGTCCGTTTAATGACAAGTACAAAAAACGGGGAGTGCAATCAACATCAGCAACTGCTCGATCTTCCTTCTTGCTTAAACTCCGATTAATTTCAGAAAAACCACAACCTTTATACCAAAAACTCATCATCATTGACGTGTAATCTTAAAAACCTAACATGCAACTTGATTGGTTATAGGAAGGTAACTTTAACATAGGTACTATATCTGTATATCGTAATGGGAGAGGGATTGGATAATAATGTCAGGTGGGGCAACTAAGCCCTTCCTTCAAACTGGCCACTATAAACATCACAAAAAGTACAATGTCCCATTGGTTCTACTCTCTATAGGACCCTAGATTACATGGCCCACTATGATTGGGCTGGCATCGATCCCACACATACTTTCCCTCTTGAATAATTATCCAGGTGCAGGGAGTAAGCCTGCACCCCAGCTTCCCTTCAATTTATGTTGCAACCATTCATCACCTAAGTGGCCGTGTTTCAATTACTGCTTTGTAGTTTGTCCTTGAGTCTGCTTCTTGGTCTGAGAAAGTTAAGGAGGATGGGTACGACAAGGCTCCATGTGTAGATGTGAAAGTCTCATCCCTTTCCCGGCCTTGCCACGTGACTAGAACACCGTAAAATCAGCCTCTTCTTCGTGCAATTTTGTGTATTTGATTTAGTTCTGTCAGTCGAATACCATCTGTGGCTTATCTCGACCTTGCTGAACAGGAGACTCTTGTTATTCTTATCTCTAGTGTAGGCATCGCCAGCCTATTCCAGCCTGATATGACCTTGGCCTCTTTGCAGGGTTACCTTCAGCGGGGTTTCTCTCTGTCTTTACTTCTTTATTTGTAGCTGCAGCCTTTTCCTCTTGAAACCTTTAGCAACCTCTATTCAATTCTGCTCATGTACGTAGTGGATTTTTCACTCATCTATAAAGTGCTTTTGAGGTAGATATATGTATAGTTGGCGCCTGCCGCAATCTATTTTACTACTAAGCATAAGCAAGCTCCATGATTTCTTTGATTCTTGCGGTTTCTTGCATATGTACACATTTTAACTGGCT
Source organism: Ambystoma mexicanum (assembly GCF_040938575.1). Classification (NCBI taxonomy): domain Eukaryota; kingdom Metazoa; phylum Chordata; class Amphibia; order Caudata; family Ambystomatidae; genus Ambystoma; species Ambystoma mexicanum. The sequence continues at coordinate 972,146,503 of NC_090939.1, forward strand.
TAATGACTTAATCGTGCATATGGCATACGTTTCTTCATCTTGAAATCACCTATTTCACCCTAGGCCCAAGATGACACTTACCCATAGCATTTCGTCTCTTTATCAGCATTCTTAGGTCAATATATGCACTATATGTGTGTCCGTCCAATCTCTCATGACGTCACCAGTCGTCTTCTTGTAGTATATTCTTGGTTTATTCAGGTATTCTATTCTGACACACATTCTTTTGTCGTGTCTATAGATATGGATTTCTCAGTGGGTACCGTACTGTCAAGGTTTGCCTAGGTGTCGGTACTTCAATAGGTGCTGTTATTCCGATAGGCACTGGCCAGAGCCCAACTGCAGCTCTCTGCTGGTTTATCTGTTCTCCATAGTCAGATATTTTGGTGTGAACGTTCCTGGCACTTCAAAGGGGTTGGCTGGAGTGCGGACGATTTCTGGCATTTCCTCTTCACTCCCCCCTCTGGGGGATTCATCGACCACTCTTACTTCTTTCTCTGTATTTACTTTTCTGTCATCCTCTGGATCTAGGCATCTAGGTCTGCAGAACTGTTCCTTTGGGGCCCATATCTTTATCACTCCCTTTAAACATCCTGCTGTTCTTATGTGCTTGTCTTTGTTCCATGTCATTAGTTGACATTATCCACTTGGATTGCAGTAGATCCATTTTCCCACATATTTTCTCTGTTTCTTTGGATACCAAAACTTTGTTCCTTCTGGTGCATAAATGCTGGCCTTCATAAAGTCTCTTATTTCTTTATCGGTCAGGTCTTTGGGATTCCATCCTGACTCAACGTCAATCATGATTTTCATCCCTACGGCCTTTTTCGCAGTTTTCTGGCACTGAGAGATTATTATCTTGATAACACAGAATCTAAGCAATGTCATCACCAAAAGGGCTCCTCGGATCTTGAATGCGTCGGCCATCCATTGTGGAACCCATGAAAACAGTGATCCAAACCAACTGTCATCGTCAACTTCGTCAGCTTCATCAATCATCTGATTCTGTAGTTTCATCAGCATACCTATGGCTTCTGTTAAGGTTCCATTTTCATCATTGTGAGATGGTATAAATGTGCAACATGACTCTCTGTATTTTGCACAAACGCCTCCATCCATAGTTGTGATCATGTCTAGGACATATCTGTTCTGGAGAGTCATTAGTCGAATCGCTCTTAACTCTTCTTTGATTGCATTAAATCCCTTTATGATTGTGTTGATGGTCTGCAGTAACTCCCATCTGGTTATGTGCAACCATTTAGTATTTGCTCCAATCTGAACTCTTGGCATCAGGATTGTCGTGAACACTGATGAGGTCAAGCTGAACAACCTGTGTTCATATGGGATTGCATGAAAGGCTTCTTCCGATTTAGCAGAGAAGTCATTCTCTCGCTTCATTCGGCTCATCAGTTCCACAGATCTCTTCTTCCTCATATGAGCATCTGCTTTCGGGAAACTGTCGGCATTCAGGTCCCCTTTTGGGATCACCAACGCAGGAACATGGACATTTACTAATGTGCAAATTCCTCCCCAATCTTTAGGCAGTATGATGTAGGCTTTTGATCCACAAGCCCAATGGTGATCCATGATTACTGCTGTTCCATGCATTATTCCTGGTGCGTCGAATATTCGTCCACAGTTCTGATTTTCCCCCATTTTCCTTGTACCATTGTTCCTAAAGCACAGTTTGGAATTCTCCAATGGCACTATCTGTCGGGGTCCTCCTCTGTCTTCGACCCATGTTAGCAGTCTTGCCAGTCTCGGCCATAATGGTTTGCATACCCTCTGTGCATTTTCAATGGTTTCCTTATAGTGTCCAATGATCATCCATGCTCTGCAGATCACTACTCCTTTCTCCCATCCCTCTGGTGAAAGCACTGTTCCCCAGATGTGCATTTGACCTCTGTTCTTCTATCTTCGTGCTTCTACTGGAGATTTCCCTTCGACGATCAGTTTTTTGTTTGTTTCTCTTCTGATTTCTGCTCCTTCTTTAACTCCAGGATTTTCATATCTTATCACAATGTTCTTTGTTTTGCTGTTGTTTCTTGTCTTTATGCCTTATACATAATCATCTTCATCTGGATCAGTCGTTTGAGTTGCCCATTTGAGTGAAGCATCACTTCCCATGAACTGACCTCTGGTCTTGCACATTTCTATGTGTGACAAACAGTGTGCTCACTGCACATCTACTTCTACAGCTACGAAGATTTTTGACTTCCCATGCTGTAAGGTAGGAGTGCACACACAAAGCATTCTTCCTCTGAAGTTCGTCTTCCAACTTCCTTCATGTGTTGGTACCATATGTTGTTTGCCAAGTGTGCTTTGCTGTCCAAGTAATCGTTCAATTCATTATTGTCTTCTTGTGTGCTCCTTCTAATTCTTAAGGTCTTCCTGTAGTTTGCTATAACCACATCCTTAAACACATCTGTATAGCTTCTTCTTTCTGGAGGATTCTCAGGTATCTTCATCAACGATCCAGGCATTTTCATCTGTATTATTTGCGTAGGAGAAAGTTCAGTAAGTCTTTCTTTATCTCTCTGCCTCTTTCTGGCAATGGCTATAAATGACCATATTGATTCTGCTATCATTTCTGCACGTGATTGTCTTGTAGGCCTTGTGCTCAACCCTTTCATCACTGGATCAGGCATGCTCGTCGCTGCTGCCTCTGCTCGATCATTCTTGAAAGTCTTTTGTCTCCTTAAAGGTTCCTTTTCCATGTGTCTTGTACCACCCTCTGGTAAAATGCTTCTTTTTGAGCTCTGTCCGGCCTCTTCCCATTTTCTGGAATGTGACTCTGCAGTTGTTGATACTAGACCAGGTGTGTATGTACTCATTATTTGTGTATGTGCACCTTCCCTCAACCCCTTCTCGGGTTTACTTTGCCGACCCTATCTCCGGCGTTGCAATTCTTTTGTTACCCCAAGCTTCGTGCGTGTGTCATTATTTATCACATCCATTTCAAGTTCAGTCACTCTGTCATTCTTTCTAGGAACTGGAATGACTATGTAAGGTCTGGGTACTTTATAGGTTGCATGCGTACATCATTAGGTGGGTGCACGGGAGGCTGAACGCTCTGCGCACCAATGAAAATTTTAGTTCTAATCGTCAATGACAGTAATGTGATAATACATACTATACACATGTAAATAATGCACTTATAAGTGAGCTTACAGCATTTGTTCCTTGGCCAATATGAAAGTCTCTCCTCATGAGGGAGGATAGTGTTACTGCTCTGGTTTCCCATCTCGATCATTTAAGGAAGCAAAACTAACTTTTAATACATACTAACATTTGCCATTCGTATCTGGATTCTGCTGTCTCTGTTTGCAGGTTACAGACGCTGGACTGCTTATCCTACTTGTCCGAATATTGAACTGTCTCTTGCCTCTGGAAGCAGTCCTTTCTCTAAAAATGAAAGTTCAACATAATGCAATACGTTCAGCACGTCTTTTAATCTGCGTGTTCAAAATGGACGGGTTCCCAGTCAATGTCTTCTATCTGTTTTGCTCCAGATGACATGCTGTTACTTTTTGTCAGCATAAATAAAATCGAAGTCCTTGGCAACACCTTCACGATCTGTCCCTCGAAGGAAAGTTTTACGATCATCTCTGGTGATCCTGCTGATGCTTATAAAGTTTGACCTGTATTATGATACCATGCAGGAGCATACTCATCTGTGCACAGTTTGCTGGGTCTCTAATGAAAGTGAGGACATCAACACTGGCATGTCCCCCCACAAGTTCTGGAAAGTCTTCAATCAAGCGAAAAAATATGTTTTTAGCTAGTCGGCTATCTTCTTGTGACAGGGACATTTGTCTTGTCCTCGCTGTATTCCGGAAGCAAAATAAACTGCTCTGCAATCACTCTGAGCAGCCTCCTTATTGTCTTTTCGTTTTCAGGATCTTGAAGAAACTCTGTTATGCTTGTGATCCTTTCCACCAACGACGGGTATGACCTCAATACTAACTCGAAATAGATCAGAATGTCTTTGGTGAGGTCACTATTGTGTGACACCATGAGTAAGTCCAAATAAGGCTTCTGTATCAAACAAGTCAGGATACTGTATTCTCTTCCAATTTACATATCCTCAATCAAAATCTGGCATATCCCTTCTTTTCAAGGCTTCAGTGTGCCTCAGTCCAAAGTCCAAAATCAACAAGCTATTTTTGTGGCTTATACATGCAATTCATCTTCTTCACCTTGCAACTAGGATGCACAGAGTGTCTGTGTTGTTATGTCCCTTTCCCTTATTTTGCTCAAAGGAAATGTCCAAATTAAGCCACAGCTTGCACAAAATGTTCCTTGTCTCTGCTTTGCTGGTCATGCGTCCTTTTTCCTCATCATGGATCTCGTCTGCACGTGCTGTGGTTCTTCCCAGTTGTCTGTAGTCTCTACGCGGTAGGGTGAGGGCAGAGGGTCTTCTCCGACGTATGGCTTGACGTCACCCAGAAAGATCCAAGCTCTTCTTCCCTGTAGCTTGACTGCAGAGGGTGTAATGTCCTCTACTCTAAATGGGCAGCTGAACCTCGGCTCGTCCAACTTTTTTCTTGTGTGTTTTCTCACCAGGACTGTGTCCCCAGGGAATATGGGAGGAATGTGTAATTTCGTAGCTGGGTTTGTTGTAGTATCTCCTTCTGTGTTCTGTGCTGCCCTGCACCCTTCTTGTAGTCGCTGCAGCTGTCCTGAAATGACAGAAAGGCAAGATCTCATGCAATTCAAGTAGTTTTGCATTTCCAATCCTAGCACTTCTCCTGTTGGCTGGGCATCACATCTAGCTCTATTTCGAGGTGTTAATGGCGTGCGTATCCTTCTGCCTGTCACAATTTCGTGGCGTGTGAGATGATGGTCAGAGCCAGGCTGGTTTCTGAGTGCATACAGTGCCAGTGGAAGACAGTGTAGCCATCCCTTGTTCTGGGTAAGCTTCAACTTGGCTATTCTTTCCTTTAACAAGCCGTTAAGCTACTCGCATATTCCATTCCCTTGAGGATGATACGCCGACAAGGACTTGTGCTTTATACCAACCAACAAGCTAAATCTGTTCAAATACTACATTAACGAAATGAGGATTGTTGTCTGATCTCATGACTTCACACACTCCCCATCTGGGAAACACCCCCCTCACCAGGAATTTGCCCGAACAGTTAGAGTCTGAGTGTGTAGATGGACCTGCTTCTATCCATCTAGAGAATGGACACACCACAACAATTAGATACCTGTACCTGTTACATACTTGAATCATATCGACGTAATCGATATGCAAGTGCTGAAAAGGCCCATTAGGCCTTGGGATAACTCCTCTAATTACACGTAGTGTATGCCCAGCCATGAACTGCTGACAAATTATACCATTCACCATAAAAAAATGCAACGTGTTCTGCCAAGTTCATTATGAACCAGTCTTCAGCAATCGCTGCTGCTAGATTCTCCTTTGTCATGTGAGCTGGCTGGTGTAACTGTTCCAGTGCTATCTTTAATAAGGCTATAGGCATCACCGGTTTACCAGTGCTGTCTTGTCGCCACAAGATCTCAGAGGGGTTTAAAGAACAGCCTTGTCACTTCCATAAGTTCTTTTCTTCCTGTGGTGCCTCCCCTTGGAGCTCCACTAACTGAGTTCTTGCCAGATTGCTATAACCTTCAGGCTCGCTTCGTGCAACAGTCATTCTCTCAAACACATCCGTTATTTCCACACTCAACAATATTTCGTCTTTAGTCGCCACACGCTTGGCTCCAGTGTCTGCTGCTTGATTTCCACGTGAGATAAAATCTGTCCCTTTCGTGTGGGCGGCGCATTTTACGACTGCTATGCCCACTGGGAGTTGTAGTGCCTTAATGAGCCTGTCCAATAAGGCTGCTTGCTGCACTGGTGTGCTGTCCGCTCGGAGGTAGCCCTTCCTTTTCCAGCGCGCTAGGCCTGCATGTACTGTTGACGTCACATAAGCGGAGTAACTGTACACTGTCACTTCCTGGTCTGCGTGATTCTGAGTGCGAGTATCAACGCCAATAATTCTGCAGCTTGTGCTGAATAATGTGAGGGTAATTGTGCACTAATGAGTACTCGAAATTCCCCATTTGCTGTGTGCTTCATCACAGCGGCGCCTGTATACCTCTGTCCGTCATTTTGATTGATCCTCGAAGAACCATCAACGAAGACAATTTCTCCTCCTGCCAATGCATTTTCTTTTACTCTGGGGATCTCATCATATAACTCTTCATAGTTCACGCAATCATGTATTGGCTCTCCTTCAGTGACTGGTTCCGCTATAAACATAGATGGTTTCACTATTTTGCATCAAACTGTTTTAATTGTTGGATTTGATATGGTCACTTCATAAACAGAAGCTCTCTGAGATGTCAACGTGCCTTTGGGTTTCTCCAAAATGGCAAATAATGCATGCTCAACGAATAACGTCATTGAGCACCCCATCACAATGGTTGTAGCCTTCTCTATGGCGAACGCTGCAGCAGCTAAACTTTGTTCGCACAGGAAGTGACCCCTCATCACTGGGTCCAAACTCCCACTGCTCTCATAACACTGCCATTTGTGTAGAAAACAGGTAGAATTCCTCTGCATAGTTGGGAATCCCTAAAACTGGTGCCATGCAAATGCCTTTTTTTAGTTCAACAAACCCTTTTTCCATGGTCTCGGTCCACACAATTTTTTCTTTCATTGCATGTGCTTTCTTCAAGGCTTGTAACAATGGTCTGGTATAGGAACTGTAGTCAAACACCCATGCCCTGACATAGATGCATTTGTTTTATCGTGTGTGGTTTGGCTGTCCTTAAAATGGCTTCATCTCCTTCAGGGGTAACCTTTTTCCCCTCATGTGAAATTAGCTGGCCTATGTACAGCACTTCTTGTTGACAGTATTGTAACTTCTCTTTGTTAACTTTATATCCTTTCTCAGCCAGTATAGTCAATAGGACTCACAGTACCCTTGAGGCAGCTTTGTGCTTTTCAGACAAACTTGTCTGAACGTAAATGATGTCAAATCTTGTGAGTATTTGTGCAATGGAATGGAGAAAAATGCATTTTTCAAGTCAATCACAGTGTAATACCTTGTTTCAACAGGTATATTACATAGGATTGTGGACAGGTTAGGGACTAGAGGGAACTCGGCCTCGACTATCTGGTTCTATCTGGTTCAAAACGGCAAGACCCTCTGTTTGATTTCTTCACCGGATAAACCACAGTATTGCATGATTACTCTGACGTCACTAAGATTCCCTGCTCCTTCATGGCAGAAATTGTCTTAAAAATCCCTTCATCTGCTTCCCTAGACATGGGATACTGTCGTGCTTTTGGTAGAATTGATCCTGGTTTCAATTAAATGTTTACTTCTCCGACTCCTTTCAATAAGCCTACGTCATAGGGGCATGTAGTCCATAGTGAGACAGGCACCTTTGCCATGTCGTCCTCAAAATATTCAGGATGTTTTTGTGCCAGCATCATTCTCTGAGGCACTTCTCTTTTGATCATGTTTACCAAATAAATGAGATTAACCTCAAATGTTATCTCATCTTCACTTGTTTGTTCTTCAAACAGATCTTCATCAGTGACGTCAGTCAATCTGTAACCTTCCCCAATGGTGATTACTGCACACCATTGTCTGCCTTCATCATCACAACCGTCAAGCATAGCCATTTCTCTTCGCACTATGGCTGCTTTTATTGTCAAGGGAAACACTTGTCCCTTTTCCTCATACATAGGTATTCTTGGTCTGAACAAAACTTCATCTGGGGGTCTCATGGTTTTGTCTGCAAGGCCTGGTAGCCATGACATTAATATGCGCACTCCATAAGCAAATATTTCTGGTTCCAGTGGAATAGCTCTCATAGCCGTTTGTCCTGTGTATGCTCTAATAATTTCGCCTACGTTCAAATAATGCATTCCTGGAGTTGAACATACTATGCCCTTCTCCGTGAACAAGATTCTCATGTTTAGCTTTGTCATTAGGTCTCGTCCCAATGTATTCACCGGGGCTTGCCTTGCATATAGCAGTGGCACATTCATGTCACATTTTCCTATGGAGACTGGAAGTTCTTTTGTAAAAAGAACATGACTTGTTACTCCTGTGAAGCCCTGAGTATTTATGGCATCGCCGGACAAAGAAAACCTGCTTTCACATATACACGAGCGTGTCGCACCTGCGTCAACTAAGAAAGAATATTCTTTATCCCCTATACAGACATCTACCCTTGGTTCCTCATGAGGGTTCGGTGTCACTGATAGGATAGAACACTTCAGGTCTCCCAGTGAACTGTCCTAATCTATATGTCCCATTTTGAGTGAACGGATTTCCTCCGTCACTTGTGGCATTTCTCATTCCTGAATTCAGTATCTGTCCTGTACCAGTTATTTGTGACAGTTGCATTGCCGACTGTTGAGACTGACCCTGTGGAAAATTTGTCACATTCTGGGGTTGCAAACTCTGCTGTACTCCCGGCGCTTGCTGCTGCACCGTGTGATTTTGCGCAAATCCATTTCCACCCTGTTGCGAGAATGCAGATGGATTCACCATCCCTCCTCTTGGGAATTGGTCGTTTTGCACTATGCCTTGACTTCTGCATGTGTGTGCTAGATGCCCTGTCATTCCACACGTCAAACATGTTGGCGGTGGTCTGATTATTTGCCCATTTTGCATACCCTGGTTTCCATTTTGCATATTTTGAAAACCTCCTTGATTGTTCTGAAACCCTCCCTGATTAATCTGCCATCCTCTTCCTCGAAGGCCTCTTCTCCTTGGGTAAAGCCTGTTATTGTTTTGATCAAACTGACTCTGGCTATTTGCCTGCTGCATGTTTGATCCATCTGTATTAATTATCATTGCCCCCTCAATGGCATACTTTGATCATTTTTTCTACACCAATTTAGCTTCTTCACCTTTCCGTGCAGCTCTTTTCTTGCAGCAGCCTGCAATAGTGCAAGATGGGCAACTGTATTTCAGACCATGGCTTAGCCTGAATCCCTACCAATTTCTTGAGGTGCTTCTGCACCTGTTCTGGCAGCCCTTGGCATAATATATGGTAAAATACGGGTATAGACTTTCCCCAAGATTCATGAGTTTCCAGCACCCAGGCATCTTGGAAATTCTGGATGTAAAGCAAAGGATCATCTAACTCCATCTTGCGTGTCATTAAAGCTCCCATATCAGAAGTGTCCGGGTATATCACTCGAAGCGCTTTTCATACCGCGGTTCTGCAATTGTTAAATGGTGCTCCGTAATGCGCGGTATTAACTGTAGTCACTCCAGGGTAACCTGCTTGTGCCCACACATCGTTGGCTCTATCACCAAGTATGGCGATTAAAAGACCCTGAATATCCCCTATAGCTAACGTGCTCCCTCCTGTCATTTTATCTAACTCATGTATCCATTTTACGGCTTCCGATGTCAGCATTGGGAGCTTATTTTTCAGATTTTCTCTGTCCATGTGAGGCCAGGGTATATATTGTGGCCTCACTCCCCCGTTTTCTAGTAACGGGAACTGTGACACACAACACTCATTTTCCTCTCTCATGATTTTTCTGTCTACTGCAGGAGTAATATTCCTGCATCGCCGTCTACCTGACAATGTCCTTAGCCTGCTCACATAGGGTGGTGGGGACACCTCCTCTGACCATATGATACTCCTTCATGCCAATCTGGTTGCATGGCTGACTCTGATGTCCTAGGTGCAGACCCACTAGAATCCGACCATCTCACTTCTTTTCCCCTAGAGAAGCGTTTTTCACGTCTTCTCTCGTCTTCTATTTCTTCACATTCTTCTCTTTCTGCATCCAATATTGTCTGTGCCCAACTCGTGCAACTCCTCTCATCCTCCTCATTTCTGGTTAGGGTCAGCCTATCTAATGACAGCTCTCTGTTTCTGCTACTTCGTGAGGCGTCCTCCGTATCGTACAACTGAGTGCTCTCCAGACGCTCACTCTCTCCTTCCATTTGGGGCACTCTTTCTAGTCCCATCTCATATACTCTATCGATCGTCTCTCTGATGCTTCTGGTGTCGAAGTCATCTTCGATATTTGCCCTAGACGTGCCTGGTACTGAATCATACTCAGGGAGGAATTCTTCTATATCTTCCCAGTCTACTACTGGATCGGGTTTTTTAACCTCTCTTTCCAGATATTCTAGATCCCGTGCACTCTGTCTATGCTTACGTTCTATGCCTTCGTCAAACTCTCTACGCTTTCTCGCTTCCTCTCTGACCCTATCTTCTTCTTGTCTGCTCGCATCTCTTTGTTCATTTGCCCTTTGCATTCCCCCTCCCTTCATCGTTTTATTCTCTTCTCCCGTATCTTTTGTTGTTCTTCTTCTAAACTTCTTTGTTCTATTCTAACTCGGTCATCAGCTGTTCTTTGCTTATGATCACGTTTTTTCTGCTCTTCTGCCTTTTCCTGTTTTCTGACCTTTTCATCATGATATAACTGCTCTCGTTTATGTCTATCCTTTTTAGCCCCTTCGTCTCTTGATCGTTTTTCCTTTTCTCTCCTTTCTAATTCGCCCCGTTCACCCTTTTGTCTCATATCCTCAATGCCTTTACCATCGAGTTTCAATAAAATCTGACCTCCCATCCATTCGTTCTGTGCAAATGCCATCTCATCAGTCCTATCCTCATCTCCTTTCCATCTCTTTCCCTCTCTTCCCGTATGTAGAGATGTACTTGCTGGTGTTTGGTCTCCTTTTTCTTTTTCATGTCTCTCCTTGTACTTCGGGACTTTGGAGGTAATATCTCTGTCTTTCTCTGGGCTTTCATCACTACTTTGCGTAGGTGACTCATATGCTGGGTTGCTATATCCTGTGGCTGCTTTAAGTTTCCTCAACTGGTATATTCCATCGTCCATACCAACTTCGCTTTTTTTTTTAACAACTTTATTTATATTTGCACACAGGTTATGCACATATATTAGCAACTTTCTTTAATTATACAGACATACTACATATGCAGTTCAATAGCCTTCTGTGTTCTGGTTTCCGGTTCACTGAGGTCAGCCAGGTATTGCTTGTATCGTGACCATATGTTTCTGGGTCTACTTTGTGGTGTGACCAAGTCAATATACAGTTCTTCAGTGTCATTAATCCACACCATATCTCTGTTCCAGTCCTCTATTGTAGGGGGTTGTACGTTCTTCCATCTCATCAATATGACCCTTTTAGCTATGAGCAGATTCAGATTCAATAATTTCCGCCACGTGGGATTCAGTTTCCCTTCTGCCCCCAACATGCAAATCCGTGGTGTCCATGTCACCGGCTGGTCTGCCATCTTGTCTAGAGCCCCGCATACCTCTGACCAATAATGTCTCAATTTGGTGCAATCCCACAGCATATGAAATATGTTAGCATTTCCAGCATTACATCTTGGGCAGGCACCATTCGATGTGGGATATATCTGCTTAAGTTTTAATGGGGTGTAATGTATCCTGTGTACTATTTTATAGTGTATCAATTTAAACCTTGAGTTGCATGATATCCCTTTAGTCAGTGTGCAAATCCGGGACCACTCTTGATCGTCTATCTGTTGCCCCAAATCTTGTTCCCATCTCCCTTTAGCTGTGTGGGTTACCGCAGGGCGTGTTTGTATTATAGTTTTAAAATTAAAATTTGCGCAGGCGCTATTGATTTTGGTGAACAGAGCGCGGCCGGGCCACACCGGAACCGTACTGAAGAGGTAAAAAAGTTTCGGTAGTATCACCATTTTGATTAAGGCTAACCGTCCTGCCATTGATATTGGGAGTACATTCCATCGTTTCATTTTAGCGCACAAGGTGTCCGCTAGTGTTGTGTAATTCAATGCTCGGGATAGTTGGGCCATTCTGGCTATGTGGGCCCCTAGATACACTATGTGTATCGGACTCCATATAAGTCCGTGAAGGTTCCGGGGTTGTGGTGTGGCGTCTGTGAGCGGGAATATTTCTGATTTGTGGGGGTTGAGGCGTAGTCCCGAGTATTCGCCGAACTTTCCTACCTCTGCCAGGACCTTGCCGAGCGTGCTGTCTTGGTTTTTTAGGTATAAAAGAATGTCATCCGCGTATAGCGTTATAATTTGCAGTTTGCCTTCAAGCCATATCCCAAACGAGCTGTAACGAGATCTGAGAATATCTGCCAGTGGTTCTATAACTAAGGCAAAAAGCAAGGGGGAAAGCGGGCAACCTTATCTGGTACCTCCCAACAGCTCCAGTATGCCCGTGAGGGCTCCATTCACTCTTATCCTCGCATGTGGTCAAGTATATAGCACCTTAATCCACTTTATAAATTGTGGGTCAAACCCATAGTTACGCAACATTCCGAATAGAAAGGGCCACGAGACTGTGTCGAACGCTTTCTCATGTCTAGGGACACCGCTATCCCTTGAGTGGTAGCAGGTATGGAGGTCATTATCTGATGGCATCGTCTAATATTTGTGGCTGTGGACCTACCCATTATAAACCCGGCCTGGTCTTCATGTACCATATATGGCATATATGGTGTGAGTCTTGTTGCAAGTATGTTTGCCAGGATCTTGGCATCAGTGTTTATTAATGATAGTGGGCGATATGATCCACATTCTGTAGTTGGTTTACCGGGCTTAAGTAGAAGCGTGATTATTGCTTCTCTGGTGGTTTCGGGGAGTTCTCCTATTTCCAGAGCTTCCTTCCAGACGGCGTGTAGTCTGGGTGTAAGGATTTGACTAAACTCCTTATAGAACTCTGCTCCTAGCCCATCTGCGAACGGGGCTTTTCCATTGGGAAGAGCTTTAATTGCTTCATATATTTCGGCCTCAGTAATGGGTGCCTCTAGTGATTCCCTAGTCGATTCTGATATAAGCGTTGTTGGTATCTTGGAGAGGTATTGTTCTATCTCGATGTCTGTGACCATGCCCTGGGGGGAGTATAATTCTTTATAGAATTTATAGAATGTGTCTTTCACTTCATTCTGGTTTGTGGACACCGTACCATCTTCTATTTGTATACAGGGTATACTAGTGGGTCCCCTCTCTCCACGTACTGTTCTGGCTAGTAATTTCCCGGGACGCTCCCCCTCCCCGTATCTACGTGCTGCTATAGGCCTATCAAAATATCTTATCTCTTGGTCTGCAGCCTCTCGATACTGCTCCAGTTTAGTCTTAATTTCCGTACCCAATTGGGGGGTCGGGCCGTGGCATATTGGGTTTGTAGTGATCCTAGTGGCGTTTCAAGTCTCTGTAGTCTGGCTCTGATATCTTTGAGGATTCCCCCTTCGATGGATATCGATTGGCCCCTTATACAAACTTTAAACGCTTGCCAAAGCATGGCCTGGGTTGAGACCGAATGTTCGTTGATCTCGAAGTAGTCTTGCGCATATTGCGCCATTGAGTTTTTGTATACTACGTCCCTTAGGGCTGCTGGTTTAAACCTCCATGGTGGTCTTGGAGTGACCCCGTCCGGGATTTGCAATGTTAGTTGTATCGGGGAGTGGTCGGAGTAAGTTCTGGGGTATATGTGAGATTTCGTTACCCAGGCCATGCTATCTGTGTCTATTAACCACAAGTCAATCCTGGAATGCATATCGTGGACTGTGGATTAGTATGTGTATTCTCTGCCATTAGGGTTTAATGTTCTCCAAACATCTTTTAATTGCAGATCTGTCATTTGTGTGTTTATTGTCTGTGCTGCCTTGGTTAGTGTTCTGGTTTTTGTTGACGTACGATCTAACTGCACGTCCAGAATTGTGTTGAAATCCCCACCACATAATACCCGAGCTGTAGGATATCTCGCTAATTTTTCAAACACTGTGGAGTAGAATTCGGGTTGGTCGATATTTGGCCCGTATATGTTTAGAAAAACGATTTCTTTGTTGTATAGCACACCATGTACTATCACATATCTCCCTTCGGGGTCGCGTTCAGTCCCATTACATACATACGGAAGTGTTTTGTGTACTAGTATCGCCGCCCCCCCTTGCCCTGGTGGAGTAGGTCGTGAAGTATTGATGAGTGCCCCAGTTCGCAATCAATTGGTCACCTTGTCGAGGGCCTATATGTGTCTCCTGGCGGAAGATTATCTTAGCTTTTTGTCTATTGAGGTAAGCCATGATCTTCCTTGTCTTAATCTTAGATCCCAACCCCCTGACATTCCAGCTCAGAGCATTGATAATTTTGGTGTTAGGTTTATCCATTATCTATGTAGTATTTGCCATGTTGTGTGTCTCGATGTGTCTGTATTTCGGCCTGAAAGTTTCTGTGCCTGATACCTGTGTGCTTTTTGTGGTTACAACCTTGCTTTTTTAAACAATAATCAAACTCTCCCAGTCCTTTCCCTCCCCCCTCCCTCACAGTTCCCCGAACTTCAACCGTGCCTTGATTTCCTCCCATCATCCCACCCCACATCTTCTGTAGCACCTGCTACAGGGGGGGCTGCGGCGTCTCCTGTGCCCAAGCCATCCATTATTATAAGCGTTGTCTCCAGTTCTGGCTTGTTACTCTCCTTTATTTTGGTATCTTCGAATCAGCCTTTGTGTTATGTTTCTTTGCATTGTTTCTCGACAACTGTAGTATGTGGCTCCCAACTTGTAGCTGTCTCTTTGCTGGTCCTATTTTCTTCTTGATCATAATGTCTGCGAAGCTGACTCAGATTTCTCCTATTGGTTTTACTTCCATTTCAGGATTGTCCTTTATTCAGCGGTATGTGCATCTCTATGAAGGTCGCGGCTTCTTCAGGGAATGTAAAAAAGTACGCCTTATTTTGATGTTGGATCTTGAGTCTGGCAGGATAAAGCATTGCATATTGTATCTGCCAATCACGTAACATCTTTTTGATTCACAGCTTTCTCTCCTGCTGGACTGCTAGGGTGAAGTCTGGGTAGATGCGTATTGTGCTAGTTTCCCACTTAAGCTCTTGTTTCTCTCTTGCAGTTTTTAGGATCAGGTCTCTGTCTCTGTAGTTAAGTATACGAGCTATAATGGGCCTGGGTATTCTCCTGGTTTCGGTTTTGGATTCAATGTTCTGTGCGCCCTTTCCACCATGAATACAGGCGACCATCCTGGTTCTCCTAGCAGCGTTCGCAGAAGATTTTCCACCGCTTTCTCCATCGTTCCTTTAATTGCCTCTTCCGGTACCCCTATTATACGGATATTGTTTCTCCTTGATCTCGCCTCTAAATCTTCACACTTAGATTTAACTGTCCCCAGTTCAATGGCCATCGTGGATACCGTGTTCTGTAGTGTTTCCATCTTATCTTCTACTCCTGATATTCTGGTTTCTGCCTCCGTCATGAGAGCCGTCGTTTTGTCAAGCTGCGTTTTGATGCTTGCTACACTTGCCGTGATTCCGTCCAGTTTGTGTGTTAGCGTCGCAAATCCCTGTTGCATAGTTTGGAACACCGCTTGTGGGTCCATCATGGAGGCGATAGGGGTCTGTTCATCCTGTGTTAGCATTGCTTCCTCTTCCTCGGGCTCTGAGCCTTTAGGCATTGTGGTTGTGTATTTCTCAATTGTGCCTTTGTTCCTTTTCGGGCCAAAGCTTTTGGGCATTGTCCTTGGTCTGAAAATTATGCCGGTGTCTTCAGTTGGAGGATCACTGACGCAGTGAGCCCAGGGTATGTCTCCTCTGTATACCTTGTTGTTATGTTCACGTAGTATGGGTTTGGTTGGTGTCCTGATATCCCTTGCGTAGTTCCCTGCCCCGATCAGGGTATTACCGGCCGACCGGGGGATTTGTTCGAGCACAGTTCAGTGTGGGTGCCCTTGCCCACCCCCCACAGTGGGCTGCAGTGGCTTCACTCCGTGTTGTCTATGTTGTCCATGGCTTTCCTGTCGGGTCGCCGTGGGGTGGGTTTGTATAATACTGTGTCACCCCTGTGGTAGGGCCGGCAGTGTTATTTGTGTCTCTTATTTAATCACTCTTTAGAAGCGGAGGGTGCGACCTCCAGCCGGCTTTACTCCGGTTTTCAGTCTCTTAAGGCAAGCACTGGCAAATCGACAGTCGTCCGCTCGCCTTTCCCACTCGTCAGCTGAACCGCGGCCCCACCCGCAACCCTGCGGCGGTCGCGGTGATACGCGGCAATGGCCGTGCGGCCTACCTTTTCTATTGTGGGCTGGGCTCTCGGATACTCTCTTCTTGCGTGGGGAAGTCGCTTCGTTGTGGGCGGCAGGGGGGTCGGTGGGGCGCTCTACGAGGAGCGGAGCACCCTCTACACTTCCCGCCGCGCTAAGAGTTCTCCGTGCACCGGTCGCCGCCTTCGCTCCAGCAGCTCCCGCGCCGGGCTCCTCCTCTCAATCATGGGCGAGAGCGCCGCATCGTGTCCCGTTCAGCTACAGAGTCCCGATTCTGCAAACCGCTGTTCCTTTTTTCTGGAGATTTCGTGTGGGTGGTCTTGGTTCACTGAAGCATATTTTCCTTAAAATTCGTGCCGAACCGGAGTGTATAAATGTAAGCAGGCTTTGAGGCCCAGGATATCGCCGGAGCTTACACGGACGCCGCCATTTTGTTCCGTGCGCAACAGCTCCCCCCACCAACTTCGCTTTTTATTTCAGACGGGGTAGGTGGCACAGAAGGCTCCTTACCCCCCTCTGTGCATATATTCAGTATCCAATCTATTGGTGGCTGCTCCTCGTTTTCTTGTTGATACATCTTCCAATTTTCCAAACTAGCTAGGCGTTCGTCTAACTTTTTGCCCGTATACGTGGTGTGCAAACATGTTGTCATGTGCTGCAGGACCGTTTTAGATAGCGATCCTCCCTGGGGCCATGGCATTAAACATTTGTGTGCGGTCCATTTAACCCATTCTGCACTGTACTGTTTAAGCTTAGGTGCATGCTTCGGCAGCTGTTTGCACATGTGTGCCAATGGGGTAATGTCTTCCATGATTAACCTGTTTATCTTATCCTTGTATAACACTTTATTATGTTTCACGTTTCACAAACAAGATCAACAATATGAGCGAGCACCAATCGTCGCAAGCTCCAATCCTGTTTTTCAACAAAAATGTCACTCTTATTTTTGGTCTTCTACGTCGTCCTATCAATTCAGGACCATAAATGAAGGCTTCTTCTAGCGCTCTTTAAAGCCTAGAAAAAATTGGCATATCCTCTTTTCCTCGGTTACTCCCGGTATCTCTCTCTCTTACTCGGCCACCCTCGAGTCACTATTTTCCCCTTATATATATTATACTCTTACTCTGACATTATTTTTGTTTCCCGCCTCCATCCATTACTTTCCCTTTACTTGTTCTTAAGGCATGCAACTTTTTGCCAAAGCATTCTGTTTTTTTCACTCACCGTTCGCATGTTTTTCCTCTCTGGACGCTCGGGATCATCGCCTTCGTTACCGCCTTTCCGTGCTGCTCGTCCGGTCGGCTTCTCGTAGAAATGGGAAGGGATTTTTGGAGGAAAGCAAAGGTTCCTTCAGACCTAACCTGCAGGGTTTTTAATTAAACTAGCCACTATCTACGGGGAGATTCTCATTCTATCAGCCGGATGGCAAAGGACTCGAGGTATTGCCGAGGACCCGAAGTTACTTATGTCGATGGTCAAAGGGTGTTTTATCTAATCTAACCATCTATTCTCTGCTACTAAGTGAACTGGATGGACCCCAGCCGGCCCATAAGACTGGGGGTCTCCAAACAGCCCTTTAAGATGAGTAACAGCACCCTCGAGATAGATGGGGATGCAGATTCGTACTCTTGCATCAAATAATAATGACAACTCAATAGTTTAGCAAAGGGAGTCCGTTTAATGACATGTACAAAAAACGGGGAGTTCAATGAACATCAGCAACCGCTCGATCTTCCTTCTCGCTTAACTCCGATTAAATTAAGGAAAACCACAACCTTTATTCCAAAAACTCAACTTTTAATCTTAAAAACCTAACATGCAACTTGATTGGTTATAGGAAGGTAACTTTCACATGGGTACTATATCTTTATATGGTAACGGGAAGAGGGGATTGGATAATAATGTCAGGTGGGGCAACTAAGCCCTTCCTTCAAACTGGCCACGGCAAACGTCACTAAAAGTACAACGTCCCATTGGCTCTACTCTCTATAGGACCCTAGATTACATGGCCCACTATGATTGGGTTGGCATCGATCCCACACATACTTTTCCACTTGCGCTTAGCAGCATGCAGAATAATTGGCCAGGTGCAGGGAGTAAGCCTGCACCCCAGCTTCCCTTCAATTTATGTTGCAACCATTCATCACCTCAGTGGCCGTGTGTCAATTGCTGCTTTGTAGTTTGTCCTTGAGTCTTCCTCTATGTCTGAGAAAGTTAAGGAGGATGGGTACAACAAGGCTCCATGTGTAGGTGTGAAAGTCTCATCCCGTTCTGCAGCCTTTGGCACGTGACTAGAACACTGTGAAATCGGCATCTTCTTCAGGCAGTTTTGTGTATTTGATTTAGTTCTGTCAGTCATATACCATCTGCGGCTTATCTCGACCTTGCTGAACAGGAGACTCTTGTTATTCTGATCTCTAGTTGTAGGCATCGCCAGCCTATTCCAGCCTGATACGACCTTGGCCTCTTTGCAGGATTACCTTGAGCAGGGTTTCTCTCCGTCTTTACTTCTTGATTTGTTGCTGCGGCCTTTTCCTCTGGAAACCTTTAGTAACCTCTATTCAATGCTGCTCAGAGGATTTTTCACTCATCTATAAAGTGCTTTTATTTTATTTTTTTTAAAACATATCTTTATTAGTTTGCATGAATACATCGAGAATTAACCTTGAAACATTGTTAACAAACCCTTCTACCCCCCCCCTCCCCCCTGTGTCGGAGAGCTCTAATTGTCTCTGGCTTTTATTAGGCATTGAAAATGTCTGAGACTTTAATATTATGGGGGCACCACTGTTCCATAAAGTCTGACTGGAGGTATTGCAGGGTCCCTTCCCATTCTTTTCCGAATTTGTCTCCGGAACCTTGTATTTTGTGGGTGATTTTCTCCATTGTAATGTGGGCCCATACTTTTTGCAGCCATGTGAATTTCAGTGGAGTATCCTTGCTCTTCCACTGTGCTATGGTGGTCCACGCCGCGATGAGTAGACCTGTGAATGCTCTCCATTGTGATCTACTGTATAGTCTTGCAGTGTCATCCCTGAGTCCACATAGCCAGACCTCTTCCCCAAGCAGCCCCACATCCGGGAATACTTTGCCCAAATCGTTTCTAATTTCTTCCCAGAATGGTTTAATACCCTCACAGTCCCACCAAATATGTCTCCAGGTACCCACTTCATCACATCCTCTCCAGCATAGATTTGACACATTTGGGTACATGGAGTGGAGTCTCTCTGGGGTGTAGTGCCATTGAGTCATAACTTTGACCCACATCTCCCTGGTTTGTGCCGAGCGGGTCATCTTGGGGATCTGCTTCCATAGGTCCTCCCATTGTCTATCCGTTGGTTCTTTCCCTAATGTTCTGCCCCACTTTATTCTATAGGACCATTTAATGTCTTCCCCTTGTGTGTTTATGAATTTATATAGAGTTGCCACCCACTTTTTTTCCCCCGTGTTGGATATGAGGTATGTCTCAAAGGCAGTGAGATCTCTGGTTGCTGCTTCCGTGATATTCGGGGAACTTAGCCAGTGTTTCAGCTGCTCATATCTATATCTCTCACCTTTTGGGGGGTTTGAGCCCGTAAAACAGGATTCCAGTGGGATAATTTCCTTGTCTGCAAACATTTCCCCTATTTTGGTTATGCCCTCCTCTTCCCATCTGTCAAATGCCCCTAGTTCCGTCCCCGGGGGAAATTGTGGATTTCTACAAATGGGTGTAAAGGGTCCCAGTTCCGTGGTCATAATACCTGTTCGTGTTTGGCGGTCCCATGCTTTTAGCGTGGTCCTCATAATTTCGCTAATCCTCAGGTTTTCATGTCTGTGTTGCTATAAAGTGCTTTTAAGGTACATATATGTATAGTTGGCACCAGCTACAATCTATTTTACTACTAAGCATAAGCAAGCTCCATGGTTTCTTTGCTTCTTGCGGTTTCTTGCGTATGTACACGTTTTAACTGGCTTAATGTCTTCATCGTGCATATGGCATAAGCTTCTTCAACTTGAAATCACCTGTTTCACCTTAGGCCCAAGATGTCACTTATCCATGGCATTTTGTCTCTTTATCAGTATTCTTAGGTCATTATATGCTCTATATGTGTGTCCATCTGATCTCTCATGACATCACCAGTCATCTTCTTTTAGTATCTTCTTGGTTTCTTTGGGTATTCCATTCTGACAAACATTCTTTTGTCGTGTCTGTAGATATGGATTTCTCAGTGGGTACCTTACTGTCCAGGTTTGCTTAGGTGTTGGTACTTCAATAGGTGCTGTTATTCCGATAGGCCCTGGGCAGAGCCCAACTGCAGCTCTCTGCTGGTTTATCTGTTCTCCATACATCACATATTTTGGTGTGAACGTTCCTGGCACATCAAAGGGGGTGGCTGGAGTGTGGACCATGTCTGGCACTTCCTCTTCAGCATTCAACCAACCCATTTGCTCTCGGGTTGTATAATGCTGTGCGATAATTCTCCATACCATGTTCTTCTAAATACTTCTTCTTTTCGCTAGACACTAACTGTACACCATTGTCTGATACAATAATCTTTGGATAACCTGTCCTTGCAAACAGTTTTTACAAATAATCAATTACAACACCTATTGATATATAGAATCTACAAATTCCACTTCAAGCCACCTTAAGGGATAGTCAACATCCACTATTGCAAACCTGTTCTCACAGCCAAGAGTTGATATAGGGCCCATGAAATCAATGTCAATCTTCTCCAACGCTCTATCAGGGATATCCACTCTACCTATTTCCACCTTCTGTGTTTTGAGTGATTTGTCACTAACAGAACAGGGAATGCATTGCCCCATCTCAGCATCGACCATCGCGTCATTACCAGACCACCAACATCTAGACCCAAGTCTCCTTTTTGTTAAACTTTTACCCAAATGACCTTTGTGGACCCGCCTAATCAACTCACCGCGCAGTGCAAACGGAGGAACCATTCTTTCCCTACGGGCTAAACCCCATTCAGAGTTACTCAATTCGTCTTTGATTTTGTGGTAAAGAGATTGCCTGGATTAATCTGACTTCCAACCTTGCTCCATATGTACTATAGCCTCTCTTATTTCCTGATCCTCATTCACTGCATCTACCCATACATTTTTTGAAAAACTATTACCCACAGTACTCTCAAACTGAGCACTCTACTCCTCTGATATATCCTTTGCTGAAACTCTGCCCTCCAAAGGAGCTCTGGATAGACAATTGACTACTGGATTCCATGCACCAGGAACATATTCAACTGTGAAATTGTAGCTTTGTAAAGCAGCCAACCACCTGGCGATCCTGGGTGTCGCTAATCCCAAACCCTTTGTGGTGAACAAATGATCCAAAGGCTTATGATCACTTCTAATCTTGTAAGATATTCCCCAAATGTATGTCTTGAAATACAAAGAGGTCCAGTAACATGCAAGGCTTTTCCGTTCAATTGTGGAATACTTGGATTCAGTGTCAGATAATGTCCTGGATACAAATGCCACTGGTACTTCTTTGCTATTCGCGATCTGACTTAAAACTGCTCTGAGACCATTCACACATGCATCTACTGATACAATTGTTTCAGCTAGGGGATCAAACCTGTACAATGTGGGAGCATTCTCAATTTCTTCCTTAAGTCTCCTAAATGCACCCTCCTCTGTCTGGAACCAACAAAACTGCTTCCTTTCCTTCAAAAAGGCACAGAAATGTTGACTTGTCATAGCAAGGTTGTCCACAAACTTAGAATAACATTCTATAAGGCCAAGAATGATTTCAACTCATCTTTGTTAGAAGGCGCTTTTACTTTCACAAAGGCATCCACCATTTCTGGTCGAGGTACCATTCCCTCCTTTGTGAGCCTATATCCCAAATAGGATACCTGGTGCACTTTGAACTGTGAACTGGAAACATTTCATGCCAGGAACCTCTCACAACAAATCTTCCATCACTTTTTGGAAAACAGCAGAAGGCGATGCCAACCCAAATGGCATTCTTTTAAACTGGTAAGCACCCATCTGAGTGATGAAAGCTGTTAAGGCGCATGATAAGGGGTGCAAATCTACCTGATAATATACCTATGATACATACATTGGGCAAAGGGTGTCTGTTTACCCAAATCAACCTATTGAGATCCCTTAGGTCGACACTTAATCTAATCCGCCCATCAGGGCGTTGTGTGACAACAATGGGTGACAACCACTCACTGCTCTCAATAGGTTCAATAATACCCTGGTCACAAAAACCCTGCAATTCTTCTCTCACCTTCTTTCTTACTCTCAAGGGAAGATTCCTTACTTTGTGCACACATGGTTTTGCTTGCAAAGACAAATGAATCTTATGGAAGTATCCCTTAAGTTTACCAATGCCTTGCCTAAAGACATTCTTAAATCTAGTCCCTGCTTCCTTCGTGAATTTCTCTGACCTGTCCATCCCCACCGATCTAACGTGTAGTGCTTTACCTGGATGTCATTCAGGACCTAATTTTCTTTGGTGACACCATCCCAAGAGTAAATCCCCTTTGACAGCCACATACATTTTAGCACTTACGATTCTGTTACAGTATGCACTGTCACCCCACACGAAACCCACAATGTCAATTCCCCCCCCCTCCATATGCTCTTGGCCTTATGTCAGTATTGTGTAACACATGTTTCTTTTCCCCCCAAATTTCTTTGAAGAAAGGGTTAACCATCAGTACTGCAAAAAACAAGTCAATGACCTTCGGTTCAAACAAGCTTGCCAGATGCTATCAAACCTCTTATGTTATGAATAATGTCATTGATCAGGTTGATAGTTATAACTACTTAGGGTTACGCATGCATAAATCATTAAATTGGGGAGAGTACCAAAAAGTACAACAAACCTAGCAAGAAGAGGCTTGGCTGTAACTCACTGTTTCAAGTTCTACAATGGTCACACACTCTTGTATGCTGTAGAAGTATAAATGATGCAAGCCATTTCTGCAGCTGTTTATGGCAGTAAACATTGGAGGTACTAAAATATCACAACATTAGAAAAAGAACAAAATAAGACCATGACATGTTTGCTGGGATTGTCCCGCAGTGCCCCGTCCATTCCAACTAACAGGGTAATTCATAGAATTTTGCACAAAAGTGGCGCACACGGCTGGCGCAAAGTGTCCCCGTGCGATACTCTGCGCCAGCCGCGTGCGATAAAATCCATTTCATCGCACAGCGTATTCATGGATTTTAGCCTCCAAAACCAGCCGTGGCGCAGAGTGGCGCAGCGACCCTGCAGCAGCGCCAGTTACGCCCCCAAGAACGCCCTCGCGCAAGGAAAAGCCATCAAAATCGCCAATTCATCGCAAATGTCTGCGCTAACCCTGGACTAGTTCACAGGGCTGCCAAACAGCAAACGCCAAGCGGGGAACGTGTATTTCAGGGGTTCGCGGGAAGTTTCACACGCAATTGTCCTGGGTACGTGTATTTCAGGGGTGCGCGTGAAGTTTCACACGAGATTCCATCAGGGCACGTGTATTTCAGGGGTGCGCAGGAAGTTTCACACACAAATACAGCAGGGTACGTGTATTTCAGGGTTGCGCAGGAAGTTCCACACGTGATTGTCCTGGGTACGTGTATTCCAGGGGTGCGCAGGAAGTCTCACACGCGAATTCAGCAGGGTACGTGTATTTCAGGGGTGCGTGGGAAGTTCCACACGCTATTGTCCTGGGTACATGTATTTCAGGGGTGCGCGTAAAGTTTCACACGCGATTCCATCAGGGCACGTGTATTTCAGGGGTGCGCGGGAATTTCCACACACAATTGTCCTGAGTACGTGTATTCCAGGGGTGCGCGGGAAGTCTCACACGCAAATTCAGCAGGGTACGTGTATTTCAGGGGTACGCGGGAAGTTCCACACGCGATTGTCCTGGGTATGTGTATTTCAGGGGTGCGAGTGAAGTTTCACACGCGATTCCATCAGGGCACGTGTATTTCAGGGGTGCGCGGGAAGTTTCACAAGCGAATACAGCAGGGTACATGTATTTCAGGGGTGCGCGGGAAGTTCCACACGCGATTGTCCTGGGTACGTGTATTCCAGGGGTGCGCGGGAAGTCTCACACGCAAACTCAGCAGGGTACGTGTATTTCAGGGGTGCACGGGAAGTTCCACACGCGATTGTCCTGGGTACGTGTATTTCAGGGGTGCGCGTGAAGTTTCACACGCGATTCCATCAGGGCACGTGTATTTCAGGGGTGCGCGGGAAGTTTCACACGTGAATACAGCAGGGTACGTGTATTTCAGGGGTGCGCGGGAAGTTCCACACGCAATTGTCCTGGGTACGTGTATTCCAGGGGTGCGCGGGAAGTCTCACATGCGAATTCAGCAGGGTATGTGTATTTCAGGGGTGCGCGGGAAGTTCCACACGCGATTGTCCTGGGTATGGGTATTTCAGGGGTGCGCGTGAAGTTTCACACGCGATTCCATCAGGGTACGTGTATTCCAGGGGTGCGCGGGAAGTCTCACACGGGAATTCAGCAGGTTACATGTATTTCAGGGGTGCGCGGGAAGTTCCACACGCGATTGTCCTGGGTACGTGTGTTCCAGGGGTGCGCGGGAAGTCTCACACGCAAATTCAGCAGGGTACGTGTATTTCAGGGGTGTGCGGGAAATTCCACACGTGAATTGGCCATGTGGGTCCTCCCAGGTGTTCCCTCTACACCCTCCACGGCCCCTGCAGGCAGCCCACACCACAGGGGACTACCCTGCACCCCTGCTCATGTCCCGCAGGCAGCCCATCCACCATGGGCATGCCCCCCAGCCAAGCCACATGTCACCTTGCACTACTGATCAACAACGCATGTCTCCCAGCACCCCACCCCCCGCACTGAGGGGCACCTGCCAGCAGGCCCCCACTTATGTCCAACTCATGTCCCCTTGTACCCCCACCCCCCAGCATTCAGGGGCACCCTCAACCAGGCCCCCACACATGTCTCCCTGCACTCCTACCCCCCAGCATCCAGGGGCACCCTCCACCAGGCCCCCACTCATGTCTCCCTGTACCCCCACCCCCCAGCACTGTGGGGCACCCTCCACCAGGCCCCCACTCATGTCCCCCTGCACCCCCACCCCCCTGCATCCAGGGGCACCCTCCACCAGGCCCCCACTCATGTCTCCCTGCACCCCCACCCCCACCAGTCAGGGGCACCCTCCACCAGGCCCCCACTCATGTCTCCCTGCACCCCCACTCCCCTCCAGTCAGGGGCACCCTCCAACAGGCCCCCACTCATGTCTCCCTGCACCCCCACCCCCCAGCATCCAGGGGCACCCTCCACCAGGCCCCCACTCATGTCTCCCTGCACCCCCAGCACTGTGGGGCACCCTCCACCAGGCCCCCACTCATGTCCCACTCATGTCTCCCTGCACCCCCACCACCCAGCACTTTGGTGCACCCTCCACCAGGCCCCCACTCATGTCCCACTCATGTCCCCCTGCACCCTCACCCCCAGCACTGTGGGGCACCTGCCAGCAGGCCCCCACTCATGTCCAACTCATGTCCCCCAGCACCCCCACCCCCCAGCACTGTGGGGCACCCTCCACCAGACCCCCACTCATGTCCCACTCATGTCCCCCTGCACCCCCACCCCCCAGCACTGTGGGGCACCTGCCAACAGGCCCCCACTCATGTCCAACTCATGTCCCCCAGCACCCCCACCCCCCAGCACTGTGGGGCACCCTCCACCAGGCCACCACTCATGTCCCCCTGCACCCCCACCACCCAGCACTTTGGTGCACCCTCCACCAGGCCCCCACTCATGTCCCACTCATGTCCCCCTGCACCCCCAGCACTGTGGGGCACCTGCCAGCAGGCCCCCACTCATGTCCAACTCATGTCCCCCAGCACCCCCACCCCCCAGCATTGTGGGGCACCCTCCACCAGGCCCCCACTCATGTCCCACTCATGTCCCCCTGCACCCCCACCCCCCAGCACTGTGGGGCACCTGCCAGCAGGCCCCTACTCATGTCCAACTCATGTCCCCCAGCACCCCCACCCCCCAGCACTGTGGGGCACCCTCCACCAGGCCCCCACTCATGTCCCACTCATGTCTCCCTGCACCCCCACCACCCAGCACTTTGGTGCACCCTCCACCAGGCCCCCACTCATGTCCCACTCATGTCCCCCTGCACCCCCACCCCCCAGCACTGTGGGGCACCTGCCAGCAGGCCCCCACTCATGTCCAACTCATGTCCCCTAGCACCCCCACCCCCCAGCACTGTGGGGCACCCTCCACCAGGCCCCCACTCATGTCCCACTCATGTCCCCCTGCACCCCCACCCCCCAGCACTGTGGGGCACCTGCCAGCAGGCCCCCACTCATGTCCAACTCATGTCCCCCAGCACCCCCACCCCCCAGCACTGTGGGGCACCCTCCACCAGGTCCCCACACATGTCCCCCAGCCAACATGTCATCACAATCTAGATCCCTGGCCCTTATGGTCAGCCTCCAAATGCAAAACACCCACCCGAGTATTGCATCCACCCACTTAGAAATGGCAATAACATGATAGAACCCCAATTGCAAGTTTGGAAATGAACACATGTCCCTCACATACACACAATGGGTGTCAGTGAATGTCAAAACCCATA
Source organism: Ambystoma mexicanum (assembly GCF_040938575.1). Classification (NCBI taxonomy): domain Eukaryota; kingdom Metazoa; phylum Chordata; class Amphibia; order Caudata; family Ambystomatidae; genus Ambystoma; species Ambystoma mexicanum. The sequence goes on from NC_090939.1 coordinate 972,173,089, forward strand.
TCATGATATGCATGAAACCAATTAGATGATACTACACATTGAACTTCGAAGAAAAAATATGTATTAAAAGTAACATAAATCGAATCAAAAATAAACAAACAAAAATGGGAATTAAAAAAAAAAAACAGCATGTCCGTGAAATAATGCAAAACCACAAATCATAATCCAAAGGAAAGGTGTCCAAAGTCACAGTCCACAAAAGTAAATCCAATGGAAAATTAAAATCAAAAACCATTGCTCCATGGGTAAATCATAAAAAAATATGAAAATCCAACAGTCAACTATATACAGATAAACAATCCAGGGTCCATGATCCCAACAGAAGAAATTAAACCGATCTAATAACACTAACTAATAAAAAAAACTATATACAAAAATGTGGCCCATTGTCCAAAAGGTCCAAAAAAAATGCAAAACCAAAGGAAACCTAACACTAACTACAGAACTATTTACAAGGGCAGAGGGCTAGTCCGACGGCTCACTTCGGGATGTTCCGGGCCAGGGCATCATCGAACTTCTGCTCAATGTCCCGGAGGCGGTCCACCTCCATGGCCCCGAGGGTCCGCAGGGCCGTCGACATGTTCACCTCCAACTCCCTGCGGATTGCCTCGAGGCACTCGGCCCGCCTCAGGGCCCTCCGCATGGAGTTCTCCGCCCTGACCATCGTGAGCCGTGCCTCTTCCGCCCGCTGCCGCTCCGCATCTATGCGTGGCCCAACTGCTGCCACACGGAAGACACTTCCCGTCCTGGGTCCTCCTGCCCTCCGGCCAATGCCTGCCCCTCCGATGTCGAAGGCCTCGAGCCATCATGGCTCCCACCTCGTTGCTGCTGCTGCTGTGCCTCTGCCCGTGCCCTGCCTCCTGCTGCCTGCACATCCTCCACTGGCTAGGGTGCAGTCGTTGATGTGGCCACCCCTGCTGGATGTCCGACGCCCGACTGTGGCAGGGATGCCTCCTCCACCAGCCTGGCCACACCGTCAGAGGCAGCTCCACAGGGCACCCAGGTGACTAATCGGTGGGAAGATGGCACGGAGGATGACTGGCGCATAGGGGATTCAGTTGAGGAGGGGGTCGGAGCAAGCCCCATCAAACGGAGGAATCCGGCCTGGGTGACCTGTCCCAGTAGGCCGACGCGGTCAATGAGCCATTCGAGATGACGTGCAGTCTCCTCATGAAAAGACTGCAGGTCACCTCGCATGGCCCGTTGACGCAACGCCACACCAGTCAGGACAGGCTCAACCCGGACCCGGATAGCCACGTCTGCATGCAGAGGAAGGCCAGTTGTTGTGAGCTCATGCCCTGCCTGAAAACGGGTCTGGACTTAGGCATCCCTGCTGGTGCAAGATGATGCAGTGACAGGATCAGGGACAGGATTGCACACAGGCACCTCTGCGGCAGCCTGTGCTGCCTCCTGTCCCTGGTCCTGCACTGCACCACTAGCACCAGTGGAATCCCCACCTCCAGACCCCGTCTCTGTTGCTTGCACGGCCTCCTCCTCCACCAAACCCCCCACCAACATGGATGACTTCGTGCCATCTTCCCCCGTTGGGCCCTGTGGGGTCCCAGCTGCCACTTCTGCTGCCAAGGAGTCCAACTCCGACCTCCGCCTCTTGGACCTCCCCCCGGCAGCTGCGGCCTGGGACGCGGCACCGGACTCCCCACTCCCCGACGAGATCACAACCTGGGAGGGGACCCGGGCCTTGCGTCTCCGGCTGGCGGTGCGATCACCGCCGCTGTGCTCCACAGCACCTTCTCCGCCCTCTTCATCAGTTGACGCTGCAGACAGGGAGAAATAAAACACAGGCATCAGGGCACTGTACAATGGACACATACACACATGGCAGGTGTACATGAGTGGCATTGGCAAACCTCAGACATGGCATCACAATCGCCAACACACATGTCATTTCAACTTGCACACATGAGCCATACCACAGCCATATCGCAACTGCCAGCACCATCCATATACATACAACAGCATGAGCAGGCAAAGGTGAGCCACACATCACATGCAACACAGGGAGTGCACTACACATGCACACACACCACCACACTTGCATGCATGTGTACACCTCTGCCAACTGTCGCAGTGTTCAGATGGGCATCCATGTCACATCTGCCAATCAGGCTTCCACATCCCGCTGTCACATGCATCCATGTTGCATCACTGTTGCACCCTTGTCAAATACACACACATGCACATGTACACAGTGCTGATACATGCAGCTGAAAACAACATCCATGTGTGACATCACGAACATGCCTACTTACATACACATTCATCCAAACATGTGTGCCCACACAACTGCATTTGGCATGCAAGCCTACACACACAAGCACCATCCATGTCTCACACATGACAGCCCTCGCATGTGTTAGCCTCACGGCCCTGTACACCGCCACCCATACTTGGCCCCATACAAACAGATGTGCAACCTGCACACTACTTGCACATCACCACACGCACAGCTTACAATCATGATGCATGTACACTTACCGCTCGACTCCAGACGGGTCTGCCTCTCAAGGACCTGGACGTGGAGCGCTGGGGATATGCGTTCCAGGACCCTCATCTGATCTTTCGACATGTGGCCCCGGCGCCCCTTAGCATCCACTGCCTTCAAGAGGCGCCGGGCCTTGTTGAGGGTCCCGGACCTGAAGTCCTCCCAGCGCTTCTTGACATGTTGGAAGTCACGGACTGCCACCCCCTCCGTGTTGATGGCAGTCACGATGTCCGTCCAGATCTGAGTCCGTCCTTCCTTGTCGGCGCGCAAACTTCCGAAGAGGGCATCATACTGCCCCAGGACTTGCTCCACGAGGACACCAACTTCGGTGGCAGTGAAGCTGGTGCCCCTCTGCCTCTCTGGCCGGGGGTTGTCAGTGGTGCCAGATGTTGCAGTGCCCGACATGACAACCCCAGAGGCAGGAGTGGGTGGGCAACTGGGTCCTGGGGCTGGGCTGTGGAGCGATGGAATCCCAGTCGGGAGTCTTCGGTTCCAGCAGGAGTGGTCACAGCAACAGCACCCCTGGCTGATGTGCAGGCAGCAAATGGCAGGGCACGTGGGCAGCAGGCAATCAGGCAGCAGCAGATGGCAGGTGGGAGCGTGCTCGGGGCTCTGGGGGGCAGTAATTTGGCCTTCTGGGCAGGAGCGTGGTCTTCCGTGTGCTTACGCGTGGCCAGCTTGATACGGAGTGATTTGTACGTGAAAATCCAGCACGTCTGCATGTAATTCGAGGAAAGGGCCTTAGCGCGTAAGCGCGTCAGCACACGTACGCGAATTAATTGGCCCAAAGGCCAACAGCGCGTATGCGCGTCTGTGACGTGCCTGCGCGGGCGTTTCCCTGTACACGGGTGCATGTTACACATCCAATGACTGCACGTCAGAGTGTCAGCGCGTGTAATTGGAGGATGGGGCCTTAGCGGAAGTGACGCTGGACGTGTGGGCATGTTTAAAAGGTACGTGTAGAACGCCATTTCCTTGTACGTGCTTTTCGTGGAGAGCGAGTGGGGGAAATCTGTACTTCTTGTCAGTTCACATGTGATTTACTTCACGGCGTTCCAAGTTCGTACTCCCTGTTACCTCTGACAGCTTTTTCTCTTCTTGTTTTTTTCCTGGGCCTGTTTCCTCAAACAGCGTACACTTCTCCTGTTGTCCTGTCTCCTCACACAGCGTACAATTCTTCTTTTGGCGGGGGTGTTGCCAACGCGCACACACGCGTATTTTACACGCGATTTTCCCTGGCAGACGGTGAGTTGCGCACGTATTTGACATCTGTGCTTGCCCCGTGTGTTGCCTACCCCTTCAGAGGTCAGTCTAGGCTGCGTGTGACACGCATACGTTCATTTTTGTGTTTCTGGATGCCACAGCGTAGTGCAGGTTTTTTTTTCCATGCACGTGGTCTAGGAGGGGTTGCGTGCACATTATCTCCCTTTTTCGGGGTGCCTGTGCGTTGTGTGACCCGTCATCTTCCCCCAGGGGTCACATACAGCCTTGCTAGAGCACTAGGGTACGAATTACATCTAGTACCCTACCCCTTTGACCCCCAATTGCCCAGGACAATAATTTACTGCAACTCCCATACGCACAACAACATCAGTGCCATGGTTGGGAGGCGAGCATGCGGTAAGGGTGGCAAAGGTGGGCGAGCCACAAGAGGTGGCCGTGGTGGATAGGGTAGGGGACGTGGCCAGGACTTGCAGGGTGCCCCTAGCCCCCCATGTGTGGGTGATCAGTCAGGGACACCCATGCCCCCCCCTGGTTGAGGGTAATGTGGCTGACACCATCCCTGCTCAGCCCTTGTTGGACCAGCCCATTGTGGCACCAGACCTGGCACTGGGTGACTCCATGGCTGACTTCCAGGTCAGCAGGTCTAGGCCACGTGTGGCGGTGCACGTTGGTGTCACCAGCCCACGTGGATCAGGGGCAGCTATGCCATCTGCTGCCCGAGTAGGCAGGGTGGGGAGGCTGCAGGGGCAGATGCGGCTCCATCCACCCCAGCTCTGAGTGTCCCAGCCAGGACAGTGTCGGTCCTAGTCCATCCTGCTGACGTTCCCCCTGACCACATCACACTTCAGCTAATGCCTGCACCAACTCCCATGGTGAGTGTTCATTCCCACACTCCTAGTCCACAGTCCACCGGGGCTCCTGCCCCTAGTGTCCAGAGCGGCGTAGGACACTCAGTATCACCACCACCTTCCAGACGGAAGAGGAAAAGTGCTCGTCCAGTACAGGCTGTTGCCCCAGACACGGCTACACAGTCCGGCCCAGCAAGGAAGCCCTGCTTCAATCGGGTCGAACTTGATGCACTTGTGGAGTATGTGTCCGCACATGACAGCGAAATGGTGATTACTGCAGGATGCAAGACCACACCTGCACAACGTCAGGCACACTGGCAGACCATTGCAGAACTCATAAGTGTCCTTGGATTCGTGAGGCGCACAGCTAATGATTGCTACAAGCGCTGGAATGACCTTAAGCGCAGGGCAAAGAAAAAGCTGGCCTCAAATCATGTCGCAACTCTAGTGACTGGAGGTGGGTCTCCGGCAGAGGACATAGAACTCACTCCACATGAGTATGTTGCGGGGACCTACGTCACGGAGGAACAGATCCAAGGCGTGGGAGACCTGCCAGATTACGAGGCATTGTCCGGTGAGTGCACATGCATGTGTGTGTCATCCATGTGCATGGCGTGTGTGTGAGTGCTTCTGATTGAGTGCCAGGTGAGGGGGTTTGTGCCTGAGTGGTTTGGGTCACCCATGTGCTTCATTTAAAACATTCTGCGCACCAGGATTTGGGTGTTGTAGTATCCCTTCTGGCAACAGTAGACATTCAGCCCAACCTCACGCCAGTTGCCCTTGAATTGTCATCTTGCCACAACATAGTTGCATGTTATTCTGTGTTCATTCAGGCTGATTGTCTAAATTCCACCACTTTCAGTAGGCATTTCTCAGTCCTATTGTCACATGTGTGACATGGCTAGGGTACATGCCATCTGTGTGATGGCATGTGTCATGTATGTGTATTGGACTTGCCAATCACAGGCCAATGTGTGATGGCACTGCTAGGCAGCATTCAGCAAATTTGTTGGTCTTCCATCTTGGTGTCATCAATGTGTGCCATTTGCGTCCCCTTCATACGCAGTGACAGTGCATGCATGGGAGGGTTATAGTCATGTGGGACATGTGTCAATGAAGTACTGTTTCTGTTGCTTCTCAGCCCTAATTGTGTTCCATGTTGCTAATGCCTGTTCCCATTTCTTTTCTTTCAAGTCTTTGCAGGGGATGACGCACTTGATACTGCTGGGGTTGTGGAGATGGTGCAGACCCAGGAGGGGTCTCAGGCCCGACCGGGCACCAGTGAGGGACGTGGTGTGGTGGTGGGTGAGAACCCACACTTGCTGCAGGCTGTCATCTCAAGGGGTGTCTCTGGGTGCACCTCCCCCGAGCTCTATTCAGGTGTCGATTCGGATGATGAGACCTATGTGCTGTCACAGGTGCTGTCGCAAGTAAGTGTCTCTGGGAGGGATTCTGTACTGTCCAACCCACCTGCACCAGGGGTAGAACCCTCAATGGGGATGTCAGTGTTGGTAGGTCAGCCTTTGGTGGTTACGGATGCAGGGTCACACTCCGCTACATCTGATCCTGTTCCTGGGCCCGCAGATCAGAGGGGGAATGCAGTCCTGCAGCTTCAGGCACTGCCGACACAGCAAGGCGCAGTTCGCCTTGCCCCAGACAGGTGTGGTGCCCGCCGACACGGTGGCCGTACGCCACCTGGCAATACCGCATGGGAGCAATCCATATACGGTATGGCAAACCAACAGGCAGCATCAACTGGCTCAGGCCACGGATAGGGCGGCCACTTCCATTGTCCCCCAAGAAAGGCTAATTGAACAACTACAGCAGGCAACAGACTCAATTAGCCAGTCACACAGGGAGGACATGTTGGCGTCCAACAGGGACAGGCGGGCGGCACTGGAGACTAAGCGGGAAGCCATTTCCATTCAGTCTCAGGGCCACAGGGAAGCCCTGAGGGTGGAACTCCGTCAGCTCAGGGCAACTCTGGTTGAGCTTGAGGCTTCAGCTAATACGAGGACAGAACAGCAGCTGGAGCGGCTCACACGTACGCTCTCAGCTGAGATGCAGGCAACTAGGGCAGAGGTCCGGGCATCCTGTGAGTTGTTGCATGGGGACCTCGCACAATTATCCTCCAGAACCAGACCTTACACACCCGCATGCTTGCTGCCATGGAGGAACAGACTAGGGCTTTGCGTGGGCTGCCTCCCATAGTGCCACCACCTCCTGATGCAGCTGCAGAGGGTGAGGAGAGCGACAGCAGCGATTCTCCCACAATAGGGTAGCCGTGCAGGCCATGAGCCCATGGAGGTGTTTTTTTTTCCGCAAGATCCACACAGGTGGGTTTTGGTGTGTACCCTGTCCTTGGACCTCCTGGGTGGCCTCCCCCACACCCATTAATGGCCATTTTTATTTATTTATTTATTTTTTTTAATTTTTTTTTCTTTTTTCTTTTTTGGACAGTCTGTTGCCTTGTGTGGCTCCCGTGGGCATACGCTGTATTGTGGCTGGGCACATGCAGGCTTGTCCTGAATTTGGGTCAGATGCTTGGGTTTGTGTGACACACACCCCTCCTGCTTCCCGTTTCCATGGGCTTGCAAAGGGTGTGCCCAAGTGACATTGACTTACACGGTGACGTTGGACTCCCATTTGATGTGTGGGCAGTCTGTAGTCAATACTGTGTATACATTCCTAGTGCATATTGTTGTTGTATTGTACACTGCATGGTGTATTGATATGTGCCTCTGCATCTATCTCATCCTCCTAATTTGCAGGTCCATTTCTCATGTCTTCACAAGGCTGTCTACTTTGGGACTGGAGTCCATGTTGTAAGCAGTGCACCTACACTCTTGCGTGGTGCTAACACTGTATACTTGGAAGTGTTCGAAGTGCTGCCATTATCAGGTAGTGAGGCTACACATTTTTTAAGTCCGTACTGTCATGCTTATGGTAGGTTTGAGGTTGTGTAGGTGATTGCTATTCTTGGTAAGTATTTGGTAATGTGTGTTGTTGGTCCTGCATTACTGTGGGCATTTCATGTGTGGCCAGTTTCCATTAGGGACACTGTAGTTCGTGACACTTGGGACATGTTGTGGGGATTAATTTGTTTGCTCTCACATTGCATGACATGCCATGGTGTGTTGTGTGGCCGTGCCGGGGAGGGGTTGGGTGACATGGCACTGTTCTCATGTTGTATTTTGCAAATGGGTATTCATTTTTGCTGCATGGAAGTGTGTCTTTTGATGACACTGCATTGGTGGTGTTTGTGTAGGTTGGGATGCACACATTGTGACACTTCCAGATGAACAATCTCAGGCTGCTATGGTTCTGACAGTTGACTGTCCCTTTGTTCATCATAATTGTCAGATTGAGTCATCATTGATTGTCAGATGGTATGTGCCAGGGCTGTGTGCACTCCACAGGGGTGTGCTTTCTATGTGAAGTAATTAGCCACCAGCTGCGTACGGGCTGCCTCACCCCGTGCCCTTTCCCCTCCCATTCGCAGCAGGCGTGCATGTGGTTGGGGATGTGGAGGCACCACCATGTCCACAGCCAGGCCCCGGCGTGTTGCAACATTGTGCAGGACACATGCTGCCACTATGATCCTGCACACTACTGGGGGAGCATATAACAGCTGCCCGCCAGAACGGTCAAGGGAGCGAAAGCGTGACTTGAGCACTCCGAATGTGCGCTCCACTATGCCCCGTGTTGCAATATGGGCTGTGTTGTATCTTACCTCGGGAGGCGTGATGGGGTTCCGAATTGGCGTCATCATGTGTGTGCTCAGAGGGTAGGCACTGTCCCCTGGGGAGGTGGTGATGGGGATCATTAGTGGGGTATTGGCATTACTCTATCTGTCATGCATGCGTGTGCTGTGGCATTTATACTCACCAAGCAGCCATGCATCGCCATGCCGCCCAGCTTCCATGTCCCGGTTCAGGGTTGACATCCTGTAAATGAAGCTGTCGTGGGTGGACCCTGGATAGTTGGCATATACTGAGGTGATGATTCCCTTGGCATCACATACTACCTGGACGTTGATGGAATGCCAGTGCTTGCGGTTTCTATAGATGTGCTCAGATGCCCTGGGGGGACACATGGGTGCAATCAATGGCACCTAGCACTTTGGGGAATCGTGCCACCCTGTAGAAATCCTGGCTGACAGCCTGCCTTTCTGCAGGTGTTCTGGGCAGGTATATGTGCCTGCGGACTGATGGGCGTGCAGTGATGATGGACAACACCTGGTGTAGGCACGTGACTGCGTGGCCTGTGACACCCCCCACTATGGCACTTGTCCGCTGAAATGATCCGGTAGCCAAGAAGTGCAGTACATTGAGGACCTTCTCCAGGGGGCTGAGTGCTTGGGAGCACAGGGTGGGTGATGTGAGGTCATCCTCCCACTCACTGACCAGATCGAGTATTATGTGTGGTGGAAACCTGTACCTCCCATACACCTGGTCATCTGGCATACCAAATAGGCTGGTTCTGGGTGTGAAGATTCTGGCCCTGACTATCCTTCTCCTCCTCCTGCGGTATCCCACGGCCACTGCTGCTAGGAACGGTATATTCATCCTGGCGTCTGAGCTTGTTTGTTGTTTGCGCACTCTTTTATGCTGCGCGGGACGTGCGCCTGCTTCATGCTGGCGTACGTGTTTCAGGATTGGTCCTTTTATTTTTTGGCGCGTTGTAGGCGAGCGTGTAAATCTTCCCGCCCACCCCAGGAATACACATAACATGCTCTCCCAGGCCCGGTCGCGAGTAAATAATCCTGCCCCCCCCTGGAATACACGTACCCCACTCTCACAGGCACAGTCGCGAGTGTAACTTCACGCGCACACACCGAAATACACGTACCCTGCAAATTCGCGTGTGAAACTTTCCGCGCACCCCGAAATACACGTACCCTGCTGAAATCGCGTGTGGAACTTTCCGCGCACCCCGAAATACACATACCCTGCTGAAATCGCGTGTGGAACTTCCCGTTAACCCCGTAATACACGCACCCTGCTGATATCGCGTGTCAGACTACACGCGCAACCCTGATATACATGTACACAGGCGAATCGCACTGCTGGGGGGTGGGGGGTGGTAGGAAGGAGTGGGGGCCTGGTGGAGGGTGTCCCTGACTGGTGCGGTGTGGGGGTGCAAGGAGACATGAGTTGGACATGAGTGGGGGCCTGGTGGAGGGTGCCCCTGGATGCCGGGGGTGGGGGTGCAGGGAGACATGAGTGGGGGCCTGGTGGAGGGTGCCCCTGGATGCAGGGGGTTGGGGGTGCTGGGAGACATGAGTGGGGGCCTGGTGGAGGGTGCCCCTGGATGCAGGGGGGTGGGGGTGCAGGGAGACATGAGTGGGGGCCTGGTGGAGGGTGCCCCTGACTGGTGGGGGGTGGGGGTGCAGGGAGACATGAGTGGGGGCCTGGTGGAGGGTGCCCCTGGATGCAGGGGGGTGGGGGTGCAGGGAGACATGAGTGGGGGCCTGGTGGAGGGTGCCCCTGGATGCAGGGGGGTGGGGGTGCAGGGGGAGATGAGTGGGGGCCTGGTGGAGGGTGCCCCTGACTGGTGGGGGGTGGGGGTGCAGGGAGACATGAATGGGGGCCTGGTGGAGGGTGCCCCTGACTGGTGGGGGTTGGGGTGCTGGTAGACATGAGTGGGTGCCTGGTGGAGGGTGCCTCTGACTGGTGGGGGGTGGGGGTGCTGGGAGACATGAGTGGGGGCCTGGTGGAGGGTGCCCCTGACTGGTGGGGGGTGGGGGTGCATGGAGACATGAGTGGGGGCCTGGTGGAGGGTGCCCCTGGATGCAGGGGGGTGGGGGTGCTGGGAGACATGAGCTGGACATGAGTGGGGGCCTGGTGGAGGGTGCCCCTGACTGGTGGGGGTGGGGGTGCAAGGAGACATGAGTTGGACATGAGTGGGGGCCTGGTGGAGGGTGCCCCTGACTGGTGGGGGATCGGGGTGCAGGGAGACATGAGTGGGGGCCTGGTGGAGGGTGCCCCTGACTGGTGGAGGTTGGGGGTACTGGGAGACATGAGTGGGGGCCTGGTGGAGGGTGCCCCTGACTGGTGGGGGGTAGGGGTGCATGGGAGACATGAGTGGGGGCCTGGTGGAGGGTGCCCCTGACTGGTAGGGGGTGGGGGTGCAAGGAGACATGAGTTGGACATGAGTGGGGGCCTGGTGGAGGGTGCCCCTGACTGGTGGGGGGTGGAGGTGCTGGGAGACATGAGTGGGGGCCTGGTGGAGGGTGCCCCTGACTGGTGGGGGGTGGGGGTGCATGGAGACATGAGTGGGGGCCTGGTGGAGGGTGCCCCTGGATGCAGGGGGGTGGGGGTGCTGGGAGACATGAGCTGGACATGAGTGGGGGCCTGGTGGAGGGTGCCCCTGACTGGTGGGGGTGGGGGTGCAAGGAGACATGAGTTGGACATGAGTGGGGGCCTGGTGGAGGGTGCCCCTGACTGGTGGGGGATCGGGGTGCAGGGAGACATGAGTGGGGGCCTGGTGGAGGGTGCCCCTGACTGGTGGAGGTTGGGGGTACTGGGAGACATGAGTGGGGGCCTGGTGGAGGGTGCCCCTGACTGGTGGGGGGTAGGGGTGCATGGGAGACATGAGTGGGGGCCTGGTGGAGGGTGCCCCTGACTGGTAGGGGGTGGGGGTGCAAGGAGACATGAGTTGGACATGAGTGGGGGCCTGGTGGAGGGTGCCCCTGACTGGTGGGGGGTGGGGGTGCTGGGAATAATGAGTGGGGGCCTGGTGGAGGGTGCCCCTGACTGGTGGGGGTTGGGGGTGCTGGGAGACATTAGTGGGGGCCTGGTGGAGGGTGCCCCTGACTGGTGGGGGTGGGGGTGCAGGGAGACATGAGTGGGGGCCTGGTGGAGGGTACCCCTGACTGGTGGGGGGTGGGTGTGCAAGGAGACATGAGTTGGACATGAGTGGGGGCCTGGTGGAGGGTGCCCCTGACTGGTGGGGGTTGGAGGTGCTGGGAGACATGAGTGGGGGCCTGGTGGAGGGTGCCCTTGACTGGTGGGGGGTGGGGGTGCTGGGAGACATGAGTGGGGGCCTGGTGGAGGGTGCCCCTGATTGGTGGGGGGTGGGGGTGCAGGGAGACATGAGTGGGGGCCTGGTGGAGGGTGCCCCTGGATGCAGGGTGGTGGGGGTGCTGGGAGACATGAGTTGGACATGAGTGGGGGCCTGGTAGAGGGTGCCCCTGACTAGTGGGGGGTGGGGGTGCAGGGAGACGTGAGTGGGGGCCTGGTGGAGGGTGCCCCTGGATGCAGGGGGTTGGGGGTGCTGGGAGACAAGAGTTGGACATGAGTGGGGGCCTGGTGGAGGGTGCCCCTGACTGGTGGGGGGTGGGGGTGCAAGGAGACATGAGTTGGACATGAGTGGGGGCCTGGTGGAGGGTGCCCCTGACTGGTGGGGGGTGGGGGTGCAGGGAGACATGAGTGGGGGCCTGGTGGAGGGTGCCCCTGGATGCAGGGGGGGTGCTGGGAGATATGCGTTGGTGGGCAGTAGTGCAAGGTGACATGTGGGTTGGCTGAGGGGCATGGCCATGGTGGATGGGCTGCCTGCGGGACATGTGCAGGGGTGCAGGGTAGTCCCCTGTGGTGTGGGCCGCCTGCAGGGGCCGTGGAGGGTGTAGAGGGAACAGCTGGGAGGACCCACACGGCCAATTCACGTGTGGGACTCCCCGGCACCCCAGAAATACACGTAGGCTGCTGGATTCGCGTGTGGAATTTGCCGCGCACCCGGAGTACACGTACCCTGCTGAAATTGCATGTGGAACTTCACGTGCACACCGAAATACATGTACCCTGCTAATTCGCGTGTGAAACTTCCCCCGCACACCGAAATACACGTACCCTGCTAATTCGTGTGTGAAACTTCCCGCGCACCCCGAAATACACAGACCCAGGGCAATCGCGTGTGGAGCTTCCCGCGAACCCCGTAATACACGTACCCTGCAAATTTGCGTGTGAAACTTCCCGCGCACCCCGGAATACACGTGCCCAGGCCAATCACGTGTGGAACTTCCCGCGAACCCTGTAATACACGCACACGCTATTTTTCACACAGCGAGTGTCCGTGTTTGTCGGTACCCCTTTGCACCTCATTTGTCCTAGAGGGCCACTGTATGGACCATTCATCATAGCTGTATATGGGTGCTTTTTGTTAGCGCACATTTTGGCGCACATTTATTTCAGGTGCAGGGACGCTACCGCCTGCTTTCTTGTGGCGTACTTGTTTGGCCCTGTGCGCGTCTTTCACCGTGCGCTGGTTTGCGCTATTCGATTCCATGAATACGTGTTGTAGGCAAGCGTGTGGGCGTTCCGCGCACTTGCCTCCTGTACTTCCCCCGTGACGCCCACATTTTCACGCGTTGTTCCCCATTCCGAGTGTTACGCCCCGTGTTCCGCCTACTTTTGTGATGTGCGCCGCGCTATGTGCGATTTCGCAGTGGCCGTGGCGCACGCCATTGGATGACCTGTGCGCTGGCTTGCGCCGCACTTTTTCAGCGCACATCCAATGTTTTTCTCGCGCACGGACTTCCATGAATCGATGTGCGCTGGTTTCCCTGCGATTTTCGCAGTTGCACTGCGATTTTCGCACTTTTACTGCGAATCGCACGTTTTGGCACCTCTGCGCGGGAATTTTCGGCGCACATTAATTCCATGAATCGACCAGTAAATTGGAATGAGGTATACTTGGTATAACCTATTTGGTTATGCTCAAGCCTTTACTCTATTGTCTATAGTCATGCAATGTCTCCGCCCCAGGGCTATATTACAAAGCACAGAGAGACCCACTACTGACACACAACATAGAAAACGTTCCATGGCTGAACTACATCAAAAGAATGATGACTAATCTAGGGATGATTAATTTTTGGAACAATCCATGCCTGTTTTACAAAACTGTGGTCCTTAATGTTATGTTATGTTACTGGGACGTGTAACCCGCAACGCTTCAATTTTTCATGATCTCCAGGCACTATGGTGGTTCTGAAAAGGAAGGGGATTTGGAAGGTTAGTGGGGTTAAGAAGCAACAGTGCAAGAGAGCTTTGATGTGCTGTTGGTAGCTTCAGTTCAGAAAAACCAGTCACTGTGCGCTGGTATGATTTGGTAGCTGGCAATTATGTGTTGTATGAGATTATTCCTGTGTGTGCATTGGGGGTTGTGTTGAAATGAAAGAGTGTTTCTAGTTTCAGTGTTTAGTGCATGCAGTTTGTGTCAAGTTGGTTATGTCATGAGGTGGATATACTGGGCATCATTACAACCCCAGTGGTAGCCGTGCCGTTAAAAAGAGCAGGTTGCCGCCGGAGTTGTGTTTTTTTCCGGTGCCTGGTTTAAGGGAATCACCGGGGCATTACACCCCCGGCGGTCTGTGAAGCCAGGCGCTGGAAAATGTCACTCCCCATTCCCATTCGAGTCCCATAGGACTCAATGGGAATGGGGAGGACGGACGCACCGGCACCGTGTGCAACAGTGCTGGTGCTTTGGTCAAAGTCTATGGGCAGCTGCCGTCCCGCCCGCCAGGTCTGACCTGGCGGGCGGGACGGCAGCCACCCACAGAACTCGGAGTGTGCTGGTCTGGTAACAACGGTGCTGGTACGCTTACCAGCACCGTTGTTACCGGACCCTCACACTCATAATGAGGGCCACTGAGTGTTAGAGGGTTAGAGAATTATAATATGGTTGGTTGTGTCTGTTTGGGTTGGATGTGTTGGGTTGGCCCTATCGCTTAGTCTTGTTTCTGGTGTGCTCATGGTTAGCATTTTAGAGGTCCACTCTCATGGAGTTCTCTTGCATTGTGCTGGTGAATTATTTGTTGCTCCGAACCTTTCTTCAACTCGGAGCGTAAAGAGCCATGTTTTTGATAAATTTCTGAACTTGAGGTGATCCTCGGTTGTTCGTAATACCTTTGGGAGCGAGTTCCAGTGTTTCACCGCTATGCAGGAAAATGCTGATCCCTGAAATATTTGGTTGGGTATTGTTTGTGTTCGAGGCGGATGTCGTTCCTGAATGTTAGTGCTCATGTTGGTTCGTAGATGGTGATTTTCTCCTATATGCATTCTGCTCCTGTGTCACTCTGTGTGTTATGCAGAGCGTTTTGAAGAAGATTCATTTTTTTACTGGCAGCCAATGCAGCGTTCTCGGTGCTGCTGTGATGCGTTCTCTTCTTGTGAGTTTAAGCAGCAGTCTTGCAGCTGTGTTCTGAATTCATTGTAGCTTCCTCAATAGGAATTCTGTCATTCCAATGTAAATGCTATTAGCGTAGTCTATTCTTGAAATTACGAGAGAAATGATGGCGAGCGTTCTGTGTGTGAAGAAGTAGGGAAGTATTTTCATTATCATGTGTAGGTGAAAGAAGCATTTCTTAACTACTGTGTTTACCTGTGGTTCTAGTGTTCTCGTTGTCCAATAGTATTTCAGGATTTTTACCACCTTGGATGGTTCTGGTGGGTTGCCTAGTTTGGCGGGCAATGGAGTGTGCTGGTTATTTGCCAGTTCGTTGAGTGTAATCATGATTTCGGGCTTTGTCCGGGTTGAGTTGAAGGCTGTTGGTGCTCATCCATTGGTTTAGTTCAGTGAGGCAGTTATTTAGTGTTGAGATTTGCTCTTCATTGGTGTTGATTTCATAGATGATTTGTATGTCGTCTGCATAGTTGTAGCAGGTGGGGCCATGTTTTTTTATGAGGTTGATCAGTGGAGTCATGTAGATGTTAAAGAGAAACAGTGAAAGTGATGAGCCATGTGGGATGCCACAGGTTTTCCGAGGAGTTGATTTGAATGGCTCTAGCCAGATTGTTTCTGTTCTTTCTGTCTGAAATGATTTTAACCGGAGGAGAGCAGTGGTGCCGATCTCACAATTTTCTAGTCTTTTGGTGAGTGTATCGTGGTTCGCTGTGTCAAAGGCTCCTGAGAGATAACGTAGTATTAATGCAGAGTTTGTATTGGAGTCAATGTTGGTCTTTAGGTCCCAGATAGACAGTATCACAGTTTATATTCCTCTCATAGATCTGAATCCTACTCCCGCAGCTAGTTGTTTTCTACGTATTCCAAGATTTGCTCGTAGATGTAGCTTTCTAGTTGCTTTACCGGGTGTGGTATAATTGAAATTGGTAGGTAGTTGGTAAGGTCTTCCACGTTTCAAGAGGTATCTTTAAGGAGTGGTGCGAAATGGGCCAATTAGAAGACGTGTGGCACTGGTCCTGTTGTTAGTGACAGGTTGAAGATGTTGAGGTAATACTCTGCCAGTGTTTCTGGGCAAGTGTGGCTTTGTAGACATCTGGTGGGCAAGGAGCTGCTGGGGAACCTGCTCTGTTCCTTTTGCTCACAAGGTTTCTGAATGTATCTGTTAAGATAGGCGGGAAGAGGTTTCGTTTTTTTGTTGGCTCCAGTGTTGGCTGGTTGAGGTGGTCTGTGGGTCTTTTTGGCTTGCTCTGAATGATTATCTGAATGTTAGTGATTTTGTTCTTAAAGTGGTCAGCGAGGTTGGCGCATCGTTTTTGTGTAGGGAATTAGCGTGTTGTTGCATATAAATTGGTTTCTCATCTTGTTTATGATCTTGAACATTTCTTTCTGGGTGTTGCCTCCTTTTATGATCCATTCATTGTTGGTTGTAGTTTTTTCTCCATTCTTTTTTCAGTTTCCCGTTTGTTCTTTTCAGTGCTTTGAGATGGGGCTGGAAGCATCATGTGAAGGGTAAAAAGGATTTTCCGGTGTGATGTTCTATTGTTTTCATGATCTATTTTAGGATTTCATCTGTCCTTTTTTCTATGCTGGTTGCATGTACGTCGGTGAGTGATGATTTTGTGGCTTCCAGTTTCACGTTTAAGTCTACACTGTTGAAGGTTCTCCAATTTATTTTCCGGGTTGGTAGGTTATTAGCGAGGGTGTCAAGTATCCCTGATGGTGTTTGGATCACAAAGGGTATAAGGAACAAGTTACTTACCTGTAACTGTTGTTCTCCAGCATGGGTCTGGCATGGATTCACATGCTCATGATTTTTACCGCACGTTCAAGTGTTGGGATCCTCGTGCTATTGCTCTCGAGCGTTAGTGCTATTTTTTCACGTTTTTTTCTCAAAAACGTCTATTTTTCGGTCAAAAGAGCCTCAAGCTCCACCGTTTCTTCATCCGTTCAACGGGGACCCGTGTCGGATTCGTCTACGCCCCTCAAGGGTGAAGATTTCGTCGAGCCACGCTTTTGGAGGACTCCAGAAGTTTCTCAGGCCCATCTCGGACATGGCCCAGGAGAAGGGAAGCTCGACGCCCGGAAAGCTGTTCAGGGTCTGCCCTGGATGCCAGCTTCAGAATGTCTTTAAGGAGGACGAACACTCCTTTTGTCTTTACTGCCTACATGAGGACAAGACGCACGTGGAGAAGGACTGTGCGTTTTGCGGCAATATGTCGGAGCGGACCATGAAGGACCGCCATCAACGTCTCGCCAACTGGCTGGAAGGGAAGAGCCGGTCAGGCGGAAAGAAGAAGAAGAAGTCCGAGCGGTCTTCTAAGACCTTTGAGGACGCCCCGGCGATGGGGTTCCAACACAAGGCCAAGCACCGCGAGTCCGCTGGCACCGGGAGGGCCGAACGGTCGGGCTCTACGGGCGCAGGCAGGGCGCATCCTCCCCGGCGCCATCAACCGCGAGCCAACGCTCTGGTTCGGGTAAGAGGAAGGCCGAGCACCCGGCGAAGCTCCTGGAGAGGCCCCGGTCGAGCTCGAAGGCCCCATCGGAGGGAGAACGAGGCAGTGACCCTCCCCCCAAGGAGAAGGCGGTGAGCGCACCTAAGGTGGTGAAAGCCTGAATCCATCCGGCCAAGGCCTCTATCAAGACAGTCGTGGCGGCCCTGGCTCAGCCTGTGGAGGCTACACCAGTGGTGGCGACCTCGGGGCTCAGAGTCTCCCTGCCACCGCGCAGGGAGTCCTCTTTTATGCCCATCGACAGGACCCCCGTGAAACCTCCGACGGAGAAGAAAAAGGGGGGGCAGGAGGTCGTCGTGGATTCGGCCTCAACCTCTGAGGAAGAGCTGATCGAAGTCTTAAGCCACAGCGTTGGCGTGGAAGAGGACCAGCCCGTCGGGAGGGATCCCGACGTAGGAGACGACGATAACGTCGAGGGGGCCCCTAACCACCCGTCGGACTCCCCTCAACCAGTGCCGCAAGACAACTCGGCTGCCATTTGGTTGGCTATACAGTCCTTATGCTCGGAGATAAGGACGAGACTGCCGTTACCACCAGCGGAGGAACCGCTCCCGACGGGGGACCCGGAGCCAGGCCCTTCTGGGAGCCCTCCCCCTAAGAGAAGAAGGATTCATCCTCCACCTCCTTTTCAGCCATCGCGCCCTGTTCAGCCCTCCTCCCCGTCCACGACTCGTGGGGACGATACGGGGACTGACACGGCCGCGACGGGTACGGACGACGAGGTTTACGACGAGGATCTGCCGTCGTCACCTCCCACCCGGGCTCCCCGCCCGACGAGATTGGATCGTTTCACTCCATGATCGCCAGGGCATCCAAGCTTTTCCAGCTCTGCCCGGAAGAGAAGAAGAAGGAAGGTTTCCTTTATCAACGGCGCGAGGCCAAGAGGAAGACAGTCCTCTCCGTACCTCTACTGGACGATATTTGGGATGAGGGCCTCGCCCTCCTCAAGAACCCATCTACGACGCCGGCTAGAAGGGATCGGTACGAGAAGAAGTACCAGGTCCCGGACGCGGCCCCCTTGTGCCTTTGGGCACAGCCGACCCCGGACTCGGTCGTCTCCGCGGCGGCCAGGAAGAAAGCGGGGGGGGCGCGGCCTCTACGTCGACCTCCCCGCCGGACGGCGAGGGAAAGAAATTGGATACGATGGGACGCAGAGTCATCTCGTCTGCAGCGACGATGATTAAGGCGGCCAACGCCTTGGCTATCGTAGCCCACTACGACAGGGAGTTGTGGTACAAACTGGCCTCCCTGCTCGACTTCCTACCGGACGACAAGAGGGCGGATGCCCTAGAGATCTTGCAGGAAGGCGAGGTGGCGTCGGACCACACCATTACGATTGCGACGGACATCGCTGACACTGGATTTCGCCAGTTGGGCAACGGCGTGTGCCTTAGGCGGCGTGGATGGCTCAAGGCTACTGACTTCCGTCAGGACGTGCAGACCAGAGTCTTGGACATGCCGTTTGACGGAAACAACCTGTTTGGGAAAACAGTGGACGATTCCCTTCAAGCCATCAAGGCAGACACGGAGACGGCCCGGGCTCTTGGGGTTCTCCAGCAACGGCGGCCGCCCTTTCGGAGCGGCGGAGGCAAACAGGGTGCCTCCAAAGGTTCCAGCGGCGGATTTTCCACCTACCGTCAAGCAGCCCGTTCGTCGTCGCAGGAAGCTTACAGGGGACGAGGCAAGTCAGGCGGACCCCGCCGTCGTCGCCAAGGAGGACAAGGCGGCAAAGCCTCGTCGAAGCAGGACTGAACCGGCCGTGTGGTCGGGCCCCCACCGAAGCACCCCGGTGGGAGGCCGGGTGGCGAGCTGTGTGTGTTGCTCCTTTCACCATTTGTCTTAGATGCATTGTCGCTAGTTGATTAGTTCATGTTTTGGGTGAGCTGATAATCTCTTTTTCAAAACAGATGTGGAAGTCTCCAAGAATGTTTAGGTGGTCGTGCTTAATGGCCATATTGGTGATGGCTTCTACAAAGGTGTCTATGAATACAGGGTCATAGGTTGGCGGCCTGTAGATGAGTACAAATGTTATATTGGTTTGAGGGTCTGAGTTTAGGTGCATGATGAGTGTTTCACAGTTTGCAATGTACAATGGTACGGCTGTCATTTTTAGATTGGCATTGTATGATACAGTGAGTACTGCTCCTCTTTTTCCTTTTATGGTGGATTGCTTCAGATTGAAGTTGTATGCAGTCATGCACTATGACCTTGTAGTTTTGGGTCAGCCAGGTTTTAGTGATGAATAGGAAGCCCATCCATCCGTTGCATAGCAGACCATACATTTCTATTATATGTTTGGACATGGATCTGGCGTTGACTAGGTTGGAGTGTAGCATTGTGATTTTTGTGGTCTGTTTGGTCTTTTGCTGTGTATTTTGGTGGCCATGTTGGTGCTGTTCATTATTATTGGTTAATTGCATGTTTGGTTCTGTGGGTGCTGATTTTTCATTGAGTAGTTCAGTCAGGTTCCGTGTTGGGTTGATGTCTTCTTCGTGGTCATCTCTCTGTCGATGTAGATGGTGCCTATGGTCACAACAGGTTTTTGTGATGAATGGCATGGTGGTGTTGTTTCCTTCAGGTTGGTTTCTATGTGTTTCACGTCGTTCTCCTTGGTGTTCATTTATCCTGTTAATGTGCATTAAGTTCTTTGGCATCATTGGATGTCCAAGTGGGTGAGGGGTTGGCATGTAGGGGGTTAGGCAGAGCAATGTTGGTCTTGTTTGAGCGAATGGGCTTTTATCTGTCGGTTGAAATGTTTGACCCCTTCGTGTGTGTCCTGCCTGAAACTGGTATGAATGCAGTGTGGAGTGCTGAATGGTGCAGTACTTGTCCGAATACACATTCCGTGTTGTGAGTATCTGGATGGAGAAGAATGGCCTGAATGCACTGTGAGCCTGATTGGCTTCCTGCCTGCATGAATGCCCTTCTGAATGATTATTTGCCTGAGTAGGACCCAGCAGAGTGAATGAGAGACTAAACAGTATATCTGGATATCTCTCACTGATGGAAATCGTTCAGAAGCTGAAATCGATACTTGATGCTTAACCTTGAAGCCCGCTGGAAGAAGAAGAATTGCTGCTGCTGTCATTCGCTAATCTGAAAGCTGCGTGACTGTCAAGGAACTGATCCAAGAGAGGACCTGGCTAGGTGACCTCTTCCCTAGCTACGAGGGTTCATCATGCACCAGCTAAACTTCGCCGAGGCTCCCTGGAAGTCAGTCCTCGAAAAGCTGCCGACCGGAGACGGGGACTGCCGCAGAATCACGAAGCAAAGCACCCGGACATTGAAGTCCATCATCATCGCCAATGAACCTCGTCGACCGGAGCCGCAATGCTCCATTGCCTAAGAAAATTTGAAACAAGGACTCCCTTGCTCCTCACCGACAACTGTTTTGTCCTGCCGGAGAAAGTCAAGGCTGCCGACAACCGAGGAGAATCCGCTGGTGGGTTTCCCGCCACCCGAAGACCACAAAGACGCTGACAACCTGACGCCCTTGCTGGGCCAAAGTTCTTCAGTGACTCTTTGCGGCAACGAACTATTGTCATCGAGGTACACCGCACACCTCAGCTCGCAGAACATTTTCGACTGATCGTCAACTAGCACCGCAAGAACTGAAGCTGCTGCCTCAACGACAGTGTTCACCTTTCTTCTTCACAGAATCTCTACGACCCGTGGCTCCTGCCTTAAAGGGAGTGCACTCAAGAAGGGCCCGTCGACGACTCATTGAATAACTCTACGAAACCAGGTACTTTGGGGTTGTGGAAACCTTTAGAAGGAATCAAGACCATATTAAGCATAACTGGACTGGGCTTGTCCATGCGCTTTATTTACAGGTTGCCCAGGTGGGGGATCCTTGCACAGAACTGTTTCTAGGTAGACGGGAGACTGTTCTGCCATTGCTTGATTTAACTTGCCTTCTTTCTGTGTCTATCGTTGATTCATCTTATAATCTTATTTGTATGCCATTTGAACTGTTAGCAGTTGATGCATTTCAAAGGAATCAATCGTTAAGAGTAGCACCACGTAGACCAGTATATATTTGCCATTATAGTATTGCCAGAGTACAAAGTGTGTTATTGTGATTGTTTATATAATGTGAACCCTATTTATATAAAGACTGTGTTATCACTAACATAGTGTGTGGACATTCCTTTGTGGGTACACGTTTTGCCAATTAGAGAATCTTGGCCGGGGTGCTCTGTGCTTCGACTTTGCCATATAGAGAGCAGGAGTACAGGTAACCCCCTCCAGTCTTTACAGGGCTTAATCTGGCGCCACTCTTCCATGCCCGCACCAGAGCTTAAGGCACCACCTCCACGCACTGGTGCCGGGGCCTGGGAGACACTTGAACCCGACCGGAGACAAATGCAGGAGCCAGTCGCAAATCGGGACATCTGGTCCTTTGGCCACAACTCGGACCATCTCAGGCTACTCCCCGGGCCATTTGGCACGGCAGCCCGCCAGCCCTGTCAGCCCCGACCCCACTGTCTAGGGGCACATGCCTAAGGTACTAACCGCCTGCCCTGGGGTGGCTTGCAGCCACTTTTCCCCCACCCTGTCCGGGGGCTTAAGGCACCACCTCGAAGGTCCGGGGCCAAGGCCATCTCGTCCGCCAGGCTGACCAGGGAAAGGTGAGAAGAGTGCTCCCCGCCCAGCCCGCACACCACCGTGGGTATGCACCTAGGA